>NW_022170596.1:32121566-32573960 GCF_008802855.1 Photinus pyralis | reverse complement strand
ACCTAGGGGCAACATCGCCACCAAGTGTTCTTCCACTTAACCCATAACATAACTTCAATTTAAATGTTTACAATTTCGATGGACGGGTGACAAAGAGAGAGCACACATGATGATGATTATTTGAGAACATTTGAAAATTGGTTCTTGAAAATTGTTCTGGGCTTGATAAGCTAAAGAATTAAAATAAAAGACAAGGTAGAATGTAAACAATAATCTTTGCTATAACCAAGGTAATTTAATAAATAATCTCAAAATAATTACAAAGAAGACACTGTAATATCTAGATCTGAAATGTCAACGTTTATATTTATCTCATTTTTTAACAAAAAGGGATCAACTCGTAGTTAGGAAAACAACGAAGATATAATTGTTAACTGTTCCAACCAAAATAATTATTACAAATCGATTGTATCGAAAACCAGTAGGTATGTAATCAAAATGAAGGAGTCGTCTAAAATCAAAATACTACTTTGAACTCTGGGCGTAACAGCCGTCTGAGCTCAGAAGGATGTCTTATCTGTAGCAGATAGACAAACAAAAAAAAACAAAGGGGATACTGAATATCAATCAATAATCAATAAAATAGTTGTAACTGTATAAGAATCGTCAAATAGCGGAGCAAATCAATATTGCGATAGTAATGGTTCGACGCTAGGGTGCTACTATACTAAAACCGTAATTAACACTGAACAAAGATCAATAATTCGAATAAATTAACACTAGCAAAAGCAAAATTTTGATTGACAACGAATCGTCCGTACAAATCGTACAAATGCACAGGTAATTAAATATCTTTGTATAACAAATCGGAAGGATACAATGTAAGCAAACTAACATGAATGAATCTTCGTCAAAAAAATAAAATTATCAACAACTAATGTATTCGTCAACAATTATTAACAAATGCTGCCTATTGTATGGATACAGGTTTATCTAAAAGTTTGCCTTAAATGACATACGGTTAGACCACCCTTTGTCAATTCCAAATCTAAAAATACTACGTATTTACGTCCCGAATAGCCATAAGAACGAATTAAAGCAAACAATCTATTTTTATATCGTAAACGTGAACCATTATATTTCTCTTACTGGGACATCTTCACGACACCATAAATACTACTCGCACATACATTACGCCCTCCTCAAGCCGCAACTCAAACCCCTTTTATCTGTAAGCTATCGTGGGCGTCGAAAAAATCGATTCGTTCAGTATTCTGGACGGTGTCGATTCTAAACCACATAGAAATGATCTTATTTGACAGACGGATACAATCTGTTGATCCGAAAAAAGAATGTGTTCACGGTAATCCGTGCTCTGGTTCTTAACATCGAAAGCGCCTTTCTAAATGAGGCCGCATCTGTAGGTGGGTTTATCCGATTTCGTAAAGAATCCCAAGTTATTAAATTCCGAAATCGTATATATGACATTTGAAAATGGTCGCGCGAAAAGCGTAACTTTTAGAGTTTTCCTCGCGAATGTGCATGTCGCGAGGACGTTAGATTTAAACGTATTTCCGACAAGAATTGTTTTTGAAAAGCAATTTGCAACACAATTTAGGAAATGGGCTTAATTATATGTTTTGCAAATGACTCGCAGATATACTTTCGCTTGGTCCCTTTTACTTTCCGGCGCTTTCGGTTCATGGGAATACAGTTTGTGTAAGGCACCGAAATGAATTTAGAAAATGGAATTTGATGTAAAGAACTAACACGCTTTTGGGTTTATAATTTGTATTACTCTCTGTCTGTCCGTCTATCTGAGATTCGTGTGCTTTAAAAATTGGTACGTTCTTAAGGATATAAGAAAGGTCGTTGTTGTTTTAGAGCTACTTAATCTCATGGGGCCAAAAAGTTAAAGCCCAAAAACGATATCAAGGATTGTTCTGTACTCTGTTGAATCGGATTTTTTTCATATCGATTGAAAGGAAGGTCTAAGTTAGTTACATTTTACATGATGTGAATTTCGTTTGGCAATCCAAACAGAACTTCCCTAAAATGATGATTAAATTTTCATTGGTTAAAGTTGATCGGTGATCAGGAAAATGTCTTACTCACTAATCAAAATTGATTGAATTAAATAAATAATAAATAAATTTATGTGTCAAATCCTACTAAAAACACAAATTTTACCCTATTCCCCGATTAATAAAAATTACTTCAGGTTTTTTTCTCTATAGATGAAGGTCAAAATCATAAAATTAATTAATACATTGTTCGTTAAATACGGAAAAAGATAACTGCAAAGGGTTGCCGTTACTATCTCGACAGCTATAATGAGAAGTATTTAAGAACTTTCTCACATAATAGTTGTCCACCAAACGTAGTTCCCTTCATGAACTGTGTGCAAGTAAAGCTCAAAATTTACGCCCATATTACTGCGNTTTAATGAAGAAAGTTAATTAAAAATACATTTGAAGCAATAAAAAAGCACCACTGATGCCCTAACTGAAGAATTATCACTTGGAAATATTTGTACACGTTTAAAGGGGGGGTGTGATACTTTTTGGATAGATTCTCAGTTAAGAAAATTAGTTAAATATGCATTTGAAGCAATAAACGTGCAAAAGTATCGTGCACTAACTGAAGGATTGTCACTTGTGAATTCTTGTGCAAGCTTAGGGGTGGGTTTCACACCTTTGGATAACTTTTTAAAGAAGAAAGGTGGTTAAAAATTCATTTGAAGCTATAAACATGCACCTTATGGTGCATTAACTGAAGGATTATCATTTGTGAATTTTTGTACAGATTGATCGATGGACGTGACTCTTTTTGGGTAACTTTTTAATGAAGAAAGTTAATTAAAAATACATTTGAAGCAATAAAAAAGCACTAATGATGCCCTAACTGAAAAATTATGACTTGGGAATATTTGTACACGTTTAAGGGTGGGTGTGATACTTTTTGGATAGATTCTCAGTTAAAAAAATTAGTTAAACATGCATTTGAAGCAATAAACGTGCAAGTACCGTGCACTAACTGAAGGATTGTCACTTGTGAATTCTTGTGTCTTGTGCTTAAGGGTGGATGTGGCTCTTTTTGCATAACTTTTTAATGAAGAAAGTTAATTAAAAATAAATTTGTAGCAATAAAAAAAGCACTAATGATGCACCAAATGTAAGTTTATCACTTGTGAATATTTGTACGCGTTTAGGGGTGGGTGTGACACCATTTGGATAAATTTGTAGTAAAAAAAATTAGTTCATAATGCATTTGAAGCAATAAACATGCATTAACTGAAGGATTATCACTTGAAATTATATGCACGGGCTTAGAGGTGGGTGTGGCGCTTTTTGAATAACTTTTTAATAAGAAAGTTAATTAAAAATTCGTTTGAAGCAATAAACATGCACTTATGGTGCACTAACTGCACGATTATTACATGTGAATTGTTGTACAAGCTGATGGGCGGGTATGACTCCTTTTAGATAACTTTTAATGAAGAAATAAGTTAAGTAAAAATGCATATGAAGCAAGAAAAATGCACTTGTGGTGCACAATGTGACTTGTGTATTATTGTAGTCTTAGGGGTGGGTGTACAAAATGTTCTTATTTTACATTGTGAAATCCATTGGAGAACACAAAAAAGATTTGTATTTTGGAAACTGAGAACTGTCAAGGATTTCTGAGCACCCTAGGCGTCGCCCGCAGCCGGAACTGCTATCGTGACTTACCCTACATTTACAGTTGGTAACTCTGGGAAAAAAAACTACGAGCAGAGCCACCTAACTTTCAAATCCAAACGGGGGATGTAGCGTTAGGGTAGAAAATCCGAACGCTCCCAAGCGAATCTTACACAAGTGTAAAATATCGGTCGGGGATTATCTTTAATCCCCACAACTCGGGTACTTCACTTGACCGTTTGCGAAATGATAATGTTTATTGTAGATTCTTAAGCTATTTATATAACAGACAATTTATGTTGTAAAGGGGTGCACTTGCTAAACATGTTGGAAAACAAAAATAATTTAAAAACCTATTTGACATATTTTTGGTTTTTTTTCCCTTTTTAGTTTCAAATTTGTTAGTTTCTCTGTTTTTTCTAGATTCACTTTGTGATTTTTGAGGTAGCTGTTTATACAAATTTTAGAACTTTTATTAGTTTTCTATCACTATTGTTTTTTGGAATCAGTATTCTATGTACTACTTGCTTTCACTTATTCTCAATATTCTCTTATTCTCAATATTATGTTGTTTGTTATTTGATTCTGTATTGTTCTCTAGATATTTCTTCAAGTTCTGTCACTTTTTTCAATTTTGATTTTTCTTTTTGGTTCCGTAGCTTGTTTTTTTCAGCTAAATGCCACATTTTAAAGCGTCCATCAAAGTATGATCTATTTATTTAAATAAGAAGTTAATAATGGTTCTATTTACTAATTAAAAGGAACTTGCACGTCGTAGTGATACAGGAAATACAATAGAACTTTGTACTTTCCTATTTTTCTCGACCCTAAAGAACTACCAGTGGTTACGAAACAATGCTGATGTTATGAAATTTTGTTATACTTTATTAGAGTTCGACAATCCAGCAATCTCATCGAACTTTAGAATTCAATTATTTAATAACGGTCCATCGAGGAATAATTTACCTCAAGCCCTATTCCTTTATTTTTGGGTTTTCTAGTGCAGCACAAACTAATTGTTACTGTTATTACACGGATCCTGGTTTAGAGCGCCCTATTTTCCCATTTTCTTTGTAGATCGCCCACAGCGGTCGCGGTTTTGTTCGCAAACGCTCGCTGAAAATAAACGATACCCTCGCAATTGTAAAAGGACGAACTTCCATTGCGCCAATGTTAATCGCCTTATGTAACAACATTCATTACGCGAGATGTGCCCGGCAATATAATGATTTACAGGGTGTTTATTTCCTTTTGCAGAGAATGGGGACCGTTCACGGGGAGGAGCTGCCCTACGTCTTCGGTGCGCCGCTAATCGACGGCTTTAGCCACTTTCCAAGGAACTATACGAAATTTGAGTTATCACTTGCGGAAGCTGTTATTATCTACATCGCTAATTTCGCACGGACTGGGTAAGTGGACAAGTTCGGAAACTTTAGGTGACAATATGTTTAGTTACGGTGCAGCAATAAAGTTCTCTCGTTATTATTAGCGGGTCGGTTCAACTTCTTGGTCAACTTTACAGTTGATTGGCTTTACAATGGCGTCATAAGGTATTAAGAATCGATCGCTGATTGTGAAGTTTGAATCATTACGCAAAGTTTCGATATTCAAGTTTATGGTGGTTGTAAAACTGAAGGTGCGGTAAAGGTAAATTAGAAGTTGCGCACTTAAAATTAATGCTTTAGGAACAATAACTAAATTACATTGTTTTGCTTTTGATATTAATTTATAATGGGCTGTTTAGCGAGTAATTATATATGGTTAACTTCATTTGCCGCTTTCAATGGAAAAGTTTCATAAAAGTATACAGGCCAATGCCAGCAAACATGCTATAAGACTGCATGTTCATATTTTTTAGAAGTTTTAGATGTTTGAAGTAATGAGAGAAAAATGTGTACTCGAAGTAAGCGAAGCAAAATTGAGTAGTGCTTCTGCGCTAAATTCTCAATCAACGCAAATAAGCAAGTTTAATAATACAAAATCAAGCAATAACATAATGCTAATCATAAATTATGGTACGTTTGCGCTGGAAATTTTGAGAAATTGCCAAATAGGGCGGAGATGGTTTAACTTGGCAGAACATCCAATTTGCGTTGGCATTGTTCATTTACACGGTTCAAGAAATCTCGATTCATAGAGGACTTGAATAAATTTACTTTATGCTAATCCCCCCCGTGCATTTCAATACTGCCACTATTACTCGATACTAAATTATTGATTCTAAACTGCCGAAGATTATCAATATTCACACTTAGTTCAATACGTAATTTGATATTCATTACGCTGTCAGCCTGCCAAATGCTCGAATAAAATAGTTGTACTATACGGAATTATGGAATTTCATTAGCGATGTGATTTGCAAGTGAATTACAGGATTCATGCATTTGATATTGTTACTGTGTATGTAGATTTGCTGAAAAATGATAGTTTCGTCATACGTTTCAGTTTTCAATTAAAGTTTGATTGGAATCAATTGGATAATCACGGATGAAGTTCGAATAGTATGTAAATAGGAATTTCAGTTTAACCGTTTTTAATATGCTTTTGCTTTTTTACCACTTTAAAGTTCGAAATCAGCGTTGAGCACTTAATCCGATAATTTATCGATCGACGTTTTCAGTTTGGTGAAATGAAATGAAAAATGAGATTAATTGTAGACATTTTTTTTGCAAAATGGGGTGATAATTTAGTCCTTAGTTCACCAATTTCGTGCGTGTTTTTCCTCTTACATTAATGTAGTACTAATTATTGATGAATAAAATACAATCTTACTCCTTTACCTCCTTAATCGTGCAAAAAAAAACTATCGGACAAATTTCCTGTAAAATAGAACTTATCTTGTAACTTTTTTGTACTCACTGAGTGTGCTTTTTAATTCATTATATCAAAGCTTGCGGCATCTTTTAAGTTACTTCATATTAATATTAAAGCCGAAAACCTACAAAATTAGGATTGGAGACATTGCAGGTTATCAAGACCAAATTGATTGGTTGAGAAAACTTGAGCTTTGCCCTTTTGCAATGCACGACCCAAACTCAAACAACGGTAAAACCAATATTTGTGTCAAAGCTCAAAATATGGAAACAACACGTTAATTATTGAAAGCAGACATGAAATTTCATGCAACCTGTGCACACAATTATATTATAAACTTGCTGTTTGTTTGTTTGCCGGGGGCACAGTTTGAATGGCCTAATTGCGCGGACGGAATAGCACTACGTCAACGAAAGCAGTCGTATGACCAAAAAAATGGCAAGAATATCTGTGGCGGATAATCCTTGAATAATTATTTGGAATATATTAGCCAAATTTATGCTTATTCAATGACTAATTTCCATATTACCTAATCCGCAAATTTTAATTTTTACACTAAACAACCTCAAAAATTGCATTCCATCAGCGTCATTCCATTTATTTACTGCGAGAATTTTCTCATCACAAAATGTTTTTCTTTATTCCTTCAAAATGTCCTCATATTTTCGTCTTATTTCACCAATTTCCTTTCATTAACAAGGGATTGTCTAAATTACTATGGACTGCTCCCATTCATTTTTGTTATTGCAATAACTGTTGCTTTCTATAGTGATGAATTCGAACGAAACAAACGGGCGCATTATTGACGTAATTAAGTATCACATTGATCTACCCCTTGGAATCTTCTGAATATAATTTGATGCACGAGAATTTAAAAAGAATCGGGTTCGTTAAGACGTGGTCATCATAAACAATTTTTTTTACGAAGGGATCAAATACACATGAGCCATTCGATATGAAATCGACGAAGGCGGTATGATTTTAAGTTTGAATAAAATAAATTAAGAGTAACACCTGCTTTATAATAATCCAGCCCAACAACCCAAATAACACAAGAACGTACATGGCAAATAATACACAGTACGTAGGTACAGCAATGGACTTGGACGTACATTTCACGTACACTTACGGTTCAGGGATGTACATTTCACGTACATGGTACGTTACTTTTGCACTACTTTGTGCATGCTAGGTACTTTGCCGTACGTACATTAGACTGACTGTTAGGTATGTCTAATGTACTTACCTTTGTTCACGTACATAATAAGTACGGTAAAGTACGTACTAGCACGTACAGAGCAGTGCGAAAATAACGTACCACGTGCGTAAAATGTACGTCCATGTTAGTTATAGAGTTATAATCTATGATCGTACACAAATGTACATACATAAGACGTACAAATTTGTCTCTTGGACGTACCTACGTACCTTGGACAATGTGTGCTATATGGGACCATTGCAGCAGTGTTCACCTGCTACAATAAATGTAACTAGATCCAGACACAACCACAAAATTTTCTAGCAGCAAGAATTTCTAGAATCTACGGTAGGTTTGAGATTAATTGCTCAAAAGTGTGTGTTTGGAGAGGGCGAGGGAGGGATTCCATGAATCGAAAGGTATGATTTCGAATTTCTGATGCTTTTTCAAACAGTTCTCTATTTGTAGAAAAGTCTCGAGGAAAATTATCTTCAAATCTCTTTGGCTTTGATATCAACTTGTGATCCTAAATGCTCTCTTTTTAAATTACAGAAATCCGAACGATCACAGCAAACAAGAATCGGGACTGGCCGCGTCAAGGGAGAAGAATCGGTTTCGATCAATCGTCTGGGATGAGTACGACGCGGTGCATCAGAAATACTTGGAAATTGGTAAGTATCCAGTAAATTTCCCACAAGCCTTTAGGTTGTCATGAGCCGCTTTTGGGATTATTTTTAATTTTTTAAGGATAGTTTTAGAGTAATTTCCAGTAAATATTTATGTTGCGATAACAAATTTTACCCAAAATCATCATGCAACCTTCATTTTCATGCCTGCCTTATATCAGGAAATGTTAGTTTCCATGACCAGCCGCCTATCACTTTACCGGCCGCACCTGCCACATTGGTAATGTCTGTAATCCTACTCCTATCATCACTGACAGATTGACATTAAGCAAAAGTTCTATATGAAAATTGAAATAATATATTAAAAAAGACGGCGTTGTGTAAAATTTAATACAAAACTCGTCAGTAAAATGTCTACTTGACTCGGAAACTAAAGTACTCGGCCCCAAACAATGATTCATCTTTAAGATAATAATAGATAGTACAGAATAATGTCCATGGCCCAAATCCCATCCAGGATTGTTGTTTGGGCACATTAAATTAGTTTTGGAAGGAGGGCCTGTGGTACCTATCAGTTACAGCAATTTTAGTGTCAAAGTCTAAGTTGTTAAATTGACATTTTAATTAAGCCGCTCTTTAAGCGTGAAGGTAGATAAAGTGAAACTGATGATTATGCATTTTTAATTTTATTAAAATCTGTGATCCTTATTTCAAATGGGACGCGAAGCACCATATAAAATGACGTTCAGAACATATGGTAATGCTGTTTCTATGGAAACGTCCGCGATGGTAGATCCTAAGCTTGCTATGTTTGTCGCCTAAATTAAATTTAGAATTGTGAGAAGCGTTTTACAATGATTTATTTGATAGCACGTATGTTAAAATGTCATTCTAATAGGTTTAATTGAGTAGGCTAAGCCGCCCTTTAACCGTAAGGGTAGATAAAGTGAAACAGATGATTGCGCATTCTAAAGACATCTACCTATTCTTATTATTAATAATAATAATGTATATTTAGATATGGCACACGTCAAATTAGCATATGTAGATATCGATAATTTGGACTACAGCAAAAAATTAAACTTAATCTAAACAGTATTAACAACACGACTTAGAAATTCATTATAATCATAAAACGCATTTTGGGTCGTGTAATGTATGGTTACTTTTCTAATTATCTTCTGTGGTAGTACATTACAGAGCTCAATTTAGGATCAACCACTAAGCTGAGATATGGGACTGCCGAAGGGTTATCAAACTCATCGCTTTTTTTGGAAAAACAACATGTTTGTAGTTTTGTTCGTATTTAAAAGTAATTCATTCGCAGCAAACCATTAAAATGCTTTCATCTGAACTAACTTTCAATTTTATGGTGGCGATGGCATCAATAACAACTGAACCTTCCAAGAGTTTATCATGGGGGAGGAGAGAGGGCAGGGGTTGAGGTTGTTCACACGCTATTGTTTTCCCAACCATCTTTCAAAGCGATTTCACATGTTTTTTGAGATTGTTTCTTCCTGGGCACTTCACAATTTTTACAATCTTCTTAAAGAATATTTTGAAATTATCTAGATCCTTGGGACCTCTTAGAACCTTTGTATTTGGGACCCTCCGTATATTTAGTATTAGAATTTTTAGGCTTTTGAGATCATGCAATTTTTGTAAAATTTGGAATCTCCGGGAGATTTGCAAACCTTATAAACTTGGTGTCTTTGCAACCTTTGGCGTCCTTAGAATTTTTGGAATCCTTTCAGGGTTTCCCGTATCGTTTTTGAAATTTTTAGATTCTATTCGGAATTTTTTGATTATTATATTGATAAAATATTTGAGAGAGCCTTCAGAACCGTTAAAACCTTGAGGAGCCTTATTGTTCTTAATAACGGGCTTTTAATAATTGTTGTGATGATGGTTGAATGACAACATAACAAAATTGTGATGACACCGCCAAATATATCAGTGTTTAGACATTTACAAAACTAACAGGAATACTATTTATAACGTATTTCTACAAAATTCTCTGTAAATTCGGAATTATCTGATCTCCGTTTTGCAGTTGACCTCAAAATGTTAGTTACACGATGGTACCTTTATGGCGTTCTTCTAGAATGCCATTTTATCTTGCTTTCCAGTTATTGTGGTTTACGCATAGATTTCGACTAGTACTGTTGTGAAATGTATGGATAATAGCATTGATCTTGAGGACTGCAGATCAGATACGCAACCAAATTTTCTGTTTAGTACAGTTTTTTCCGGATTCTGACTTCAAATAAGCATTTATTTTCAGCTCAGCACGTAGGGTGCTAACCGCGGGGCTATTAGTAATACCAAATTAAGGGTTGAGACAAGGGTAGCTCGATTTGGTTGTTACAAAACACAAAAATCAATCAACATTGTATAAAAATTTAATGGCGCGAATAATACGTTTAGATATAAAAAATAGGAACACTATCTGCCTTAAAACTAAGGATCGTTTGGACAGCAAACACCAGCGAATCTAAAACACAGTGTTAGACATAAAAGACACTCAAAGCGAAGCTTACTCATTCTTCAAAACGCAAAAGTGGTCTAAAAAGTCCTGGGCTGATGTCAGCAGCAGAGGAGCTTGAGGACATGCGTGCAAAAGCGTGCAGTGTCCTTCCAAATTTGTGAGTGACTTCGAACACTTCACCTCATCGGTAATTGTCTCATTTGCGCCCACTTTGTAAGTACCTAAAGCGTATGGTTAGTGACTGTTTGTACGAAAAGAAATGTACCATTTGCCGTCTTAATTAGATCGTCATGTAAAATTTCGTTCAGCCACGGGAAGGTTGTCAAGGGGCTTTCGTCTCCGCTTTCAGGGATTGTGGTAGTCCGTACCGGTTCACTTTCCTCCCAAACTTCATCGTCGTAGCTACCAAACCTGTTAGAATACGGTACAGCGGACAACGCTAGCATCGGTCGACCCGCCTTGGAGAGGCTGGCGTAGTTTCCACTAACTAAAAACCCGTCTGTTACACGACAATCAATGTAAAGGTCACTTACTTCTTAAACCTATACTTCCGTCTTCGTCGAAGTCTGCATAAGGTTTTGCTTCTTGAGCGTTTACAGTGTCGGTATGGTTCGGCTTTACGACCACCAGAGAGCTGACAGAGGTGACAAAGGAGTATTTCAAAGCCAAATCGAGAGCTTTCTTTTTAATTTCTTCTGGCACTTCTGATATTTCCTTCTGCTCCAGTAACTGCTTGATCTTCAAGTAAGCCCATAGTCTTTCTACGTTTGAGACTGATCTCGTTACAGTCGGTTTGAGGGATATCTCGCCGTTAATTCCAAAACCGTCAACAATAGGAGTTAGGAGATCGGTTCCTACAACACCACCATCAGTTTGCTTATCAAGTAAGCATGTTAACTTACCACACCAACCGGCAACAACAATTTCCCTTCCTCCGAAATGTATAGGGAAATCCGTGGTGGTCAGGCTCGTGACAGACTCCTCGTACTTGAAAGTGACCCCTGATAGTAAAGGAGACGAAATCTCTCGGTAAAAGTGTTGGAGTTGGAGTGAAGCGTCCGAGGCCTCGTAGATTTGTCTGGAGAAGCCTTTGTTGCGAAGCGCGAAGTTTTGGAGGAAATCCTTGTCGGCACCATCGCCAAATGCAAGCGCGAAAATTGGTGCCCTGCGTGGCCCCGAATTGAGCTCGCTAATCTACAAGGTGGGGGTTAGTCGGGTAGTTTACAGTCGAAGGTGTTACTTTTGAAATAATTTCGCTGGTGCTCTTATCTGTTGGTTCTCCGTCAGTCAAAAATATCACCATTGGCTGTCGCTTGAGGCTATCATTCTGTTTTCGACCCATTTCGACTAGGTGCAAGGCCACCTCCAGCGCGCCAAACATTCCAGTTGACCCGTCGGAAACTAACTTTGCAACCGCTGCCTTGGCTTTCTTAATGTTGTCCGCGTTAGCCGGATAAGCGGGTGGAAAATCTACCTCCTAAAAAAATAATGCAGTAAAACCGTTGTGAGTTTAATGAGGCTTACCTCTAATTTTACTTCAGGCGTAGCATCGTGGAGGTAGTAGTCGTTAGTGCGAGGGTACCAAACGCTCGAGTTATCGTCGTTTAGGTCCCAGACCTTCGTGTTGCTGTTAAACTCGACCAAGTTGAGCGAATCGTGTTCGTTTAGCTGGCCCAAAATCTTGTCCATCGCCTCCCTCAATTGCTCGATTTTCTGTCCCCACATGCTACCGCTAGTGTCCAAGACAAAGACTACCTGTTTGGGTAGGGGCTTTAGATCGGATGGGGCGAAGAAGTGCACGAAGTAGCCGTCTTGAATTAGCACTTCGCCACCTTTAGGATCCCGTTCAACATCGTACTGGACAACGAACTGGCCTGCTAATCCTTTTTCAACATCGCTTCCGAAAACGTGCGCCAATTCCTTTTGTCTTTCAATGTTGGGGGCGAAACGCACAATGGCTGAGGTATCGTTGACGATTTCTATATCGGCTCTTGGGTCAAGTTCGGACTTTTCTGCGCCGATTTCATTTCCGGAGCGTAGTGGAGGCGCCTTGAGGTCAAGTATTTTTCTGCTTTCGGAGATGACAACCTGTAAACCGTAGGGTTAGCGTTTTTGTGTGGAATTTTGATGCACTTACTTCAACGCTTAGGTCTTTGACCGGCTGTCCTGGATGGATATTTATGATTTGCTCGTAGCGACTGTCTTGTCGTTCCAAAAGCTGTTCGTAGGTTAGGTAAAATGAAGCTTTTGCTTCAGCTTCGACGTTCAATGACACGCTAAATGTATTGGAATCACGTGCGCTAACTGCAACGTGGGCCGCTCCAATGCCGCTCATTACGGCCTGTAAGTACTTGTTGTATTTACAAAATTTCATTTGCGATATTCACCTCGTCGTAAATTCGTTTGGCTTCCTCCTTCTCTTTCACGTAGGCTGTATAGTTCTTACCGGCGATTTCCATGACAAACCCTGAGATAAACGCCTGTTCTGGCAGAACCACCGAGAAAACGGCCTCCTGCGCCTTGCTTCCATAATTTCTGACTCGACTGGTGATGGTGGTGTTAGCAAAACGGTTCCTAATATCTGACCTTATCCGCATTTGGTATATCTGGGGGACTGCTGGTATCGCATGAGCTTTGCCCTAGAAATTTTGTTGACATTCACTCACTTTAAGGACAATGTGTCAGTACCTCCTTATCTCCTCGTGATCCAGAAGAAGGCGCCGTTGAACTCACAACCAAAGTCTGATCATCATTCAATGGAGCACAAATAATAGGCACAACCAAAAGGAGGCCCCATAATAGAAACGCACCGAAACTCATTGTGGCGTTCAAGGCAGCACAAACACTTTCTTGAATGGCCGACACGACAATGATGTTAATGTTGTTTAATTGATAGTACTTAAATATTCGACCCGTTCGGAAAATTCACATTATCTGTGGTAATTCCCAGACAATATCGCTATAAGCGCACGCAAATATATCGGTACTGGCTCTTCGTCGTCATACAATTTTTACTCTCGACTGGTTTTTTAATGAAATTACTGCCGTAGAAGGTCGACGATGTTTAGATTATATACTCGAATTAATTAAAACTATCTTTACACTCCTTGACCCCACGGATTAGTAATGGAAGTTTCGTAACAAACTGGGTTGGCGTCGTTGAAAGTGAGGTTGAACCAAAATCTTAATTTCGCATATCACCGTGGCAGAATTCGTTCTGAATTATGTTTTAATTGGAATTTCCGGTACCTTGTCGTTACTGCGCTAATGAAATGTATGACTAATTCGGCTAATGTCAATTAAATTGAACTAGAAATATGCGCGTAATATATTTACGAAAACAATTATTAGTAATTGTATGTTTATTCTGAGGCTATTATGATAATTTGAGGCTCCTGACTTGAACTGTTACGTAGTTGAACGGTCCAGTGTGACGCAAGTTTAACGTAGAAATACCCAGGATTGTGTATTTACCTTTATTTCTTCAGTGCCAAGATGAAGACGTCTGTGTTCAAGGAATCTGTGAAGTTTTCGGAACCGTAGTTCATATCCTGTAAGGGGAAATTAATAGACATTTACGCATGGTGAGGATTTCATTAATTTCTACTATTGTTTGTCCTATTTTGCTTTCAGCTGCCCGTCATTGATCTGAATTGTTTACCTCTGGATGGTAATAGTTTTAGTACCACAAAAAAATCTGTACCGTTGGCTTCTGGAAATCTTGATAGATTGCTGACCACAAAATCAAAATATCTCCATCCAGATTGCTTTCTAAAAACTGACCAAAAGTGGCCTTACAACTCAACACTTTCATCAAACTGCAGATTGGCAAAGTGTCCGCAAGGGACGCATTGGATGAGGACGAAATAAGAATCATGACACCTTTGACCGCTTTGTCTAACGAGGTAGACCTTCAGAAGACATTTTTTCCTGTAAAGCTGACCAAAGCTATTGCTGGAAATGACTTGACGGAATAGGGAATTGAAAAGATTATAAATATAGAATGATCTGTATGGAATAGGTGGAAACGCGACGGTTTTTGAACTTAATTTCCCTTTATTGAAAATAGCACGGGTTGTTTTTTTCAGTTCTTTTTCAGTTTACAGATCAGGTACCACTGAGAATCCTAAACTAAGTATGGAACACGACCTGCTTCTCCTTAGACTCTGGTTTACCAATAACTACATGGTACTGAGTCCAAAAACCAAATATGTATATTGTGATTTTTCAGAAGACAATTGAGTATTTGATCCTTGAGTACAACGAAGGTACCTATTAATGAATACTTAGAGTTTCATACCTGATCTGATGTACTTAGCAAGCTCACCTATAATTATAAAACTACACATCAGAAACACAATTATTAATTAAACAATATTAATTTATTTAGTTCTTGCCTAATACTTTTCCCTTGAATTACAGAAGTGAATCTTTTAGACAAATTAAAAAATCTAATGCGAACATATATTAGGCACCTACAATTGCTTTAATTAATGATGCGGTGTGATTATTAGTTATAGTGGAATAGTCTATGAAATGTTCCTCCAAATGTGGAAAAAGAACTTTACCTTGCCGATAAAACTTCTGCGAAATTGCAATGATAAAAGTTTCAAAAAAATTTTCATTTTCTACCTTCAGGTGCGTCCATAAATCTTCTAATACCACCTTCTACACCAGAGCAAATTGTTGTAACACCTTTAGTGGGCATATACAGTCCCCCTGTAAATAAGATTATATAAACAAATTAAAAATGGATAGTCGTCGTCATATTCTTGTCCTATACATCCTTCTATACAATCGGGACATTTAAATCGCATCTTCAGCATTTTGATCACATAACCACTTATATGAGCGACAATGTTTGCTGTTAAATTATTAAAATCAATAGCAATTGGTAGAATGTCATAATCATGATCCCTATCTTCTTCATTTAGAGCATCCAAACCGTATCTTCGCAGTAAAGGTATATCTGGCATATTAGACCCACTCATTAACAGTGGATTGACTTGGAGTAAAAGTAAAAAGTAAAAAACAAATTACTCCAGTACATGAGACTAAGTTTTTTATTAAAGGATTTATGTTCTCCTGATTTCCTTAAAACAGTATACCCTACTACACGTTTGCCAACTAAAAATTAGAGCAAAGGCTATCAGTGTGGGGAAGAACTTACTGTACGACAATTAAACCCCTAATTACGTTACAAAAGGATAATATGAGCAGAAAGAGCATACGATTCCCTGTTTAAAAACCTTAAAATTTTGCCGGTTGGATGTTTATGTATATGTTACCGGTAAACTGCGAAATCCGGAATTTTGCAAAATCCCTAGGCATTTTGCGAAATGACCAATGCCGCAGGCAAAGTGAGAAATGGAGCTCGAGTTCGTACTTTGCCTGCTCTTCTTTAGGGATTTCGCAAAATGCCCAAACATTCAGGCAAAGTGAGAATGCTCTGCCATTTTCCACAGATTGCGGGTACAGCGGTGTCAAATGTAAACCTGTCGCGTTGGTATACCTTCCCCCATCTGATACCTATATTCTCAACGTATGGCTTTAATTTTGAAACCAAATATTGTTTACAAATATTATACTAACATATTTTTCTTGGCCATTTTAAACCAGCAAACCTACTAAGTGGAAAATTATATTCTCTTTAGTATTGATTCTATTTCTTTTACCACGCACCGATTAACCATAACAGAAGGAGTACAGATTGTAATTGCATTCAAACACCCAATACGTTAGTGTAATAATTACACTATGTACCTACACGTACACGTATGTACTTATATAAAATCGCAATCGTCGTACAATCAAATGGCAACGTTGTACGCACCATCTGTGGGAAATGACGAAGCCTGTGCACTTTGCCTGCATGTATGGGCATTTCGCGAAATCTCTAAAGAGAGGCAGGAAAAGTGCGAACTCGGGCCCCATTTCTCACTTTGCCTGCTGCATTGGTCATTTCGCGAAATGCCTAGGGATTTTGCAAAATGCCGGATTTCGCAGTTTGCCGGTAACATATATGCAAAGTGTTTTATAACACAAGTACCAAAGAATGTGCGGATATCCGGAAAAAAATTGGCACGACTAGATACAAATCAAATGTAAACGTCCCTCGGCCAAGCATTAATTACTTCAGAAATGTTTACACTTAGCACTTTAAAGTTTTACATCTGTTTACCTCTCTAAGATTGGTTGGACACTGTCCTCTGCCCTTTCCTATCATGCGCTAATCTTTTCATTTCTACAAAACTACCTTTGCCTGCGTCCTATCGCCTACCCCTCCCCTGCCCACTGCCCTGCCTTCTATAGTTAGCTGTACTAACCCTCCGTGTCTGAGCACGTGCCTTCATTCTATCTCGTCTTTTCTGTACACATTTCCCTATTTTCCTGTACTAGCTCCAAGACTGCCTCGTTTGTTACCCTGTCCACCCAACCCAGCTAATTCTCATTATCCTTCTATAGCACCACATTTCGAATGTTTGTACCCTACCTATCGGACACGTTTTTACCAGCCTTTTTCTAATTCCTATATTTATCCCGGATCTCAGTAGGTCTCCCTTTTGTTCAAATGCTTTTTTAGCTTGCGCTATCCTGGATTTTATATCTTCCTTGCTACGATTATCTTGTGTAACCTTACTACCTAAATAGCTAACTTCCTTTACATGATTTAATGTGTCTTTTCCCATTCTGATCTTTATCTTTTTCCTATCCTCTCTTTACGGGCATTTCACTTGTTGATTTTCACACCCACCGTAATATTACTTAAATATTTAGTCTAAAACGGTTTTTCTGTCGATAACATTTTTTAAGGGAAAACTTATGGGGAATGTTCGAGTTCCAAAACTGTTTCGAAGAAAATTTTCCGGGGACGAACACTCCGGGAGTGAATCTTTCGGAGACCAATTTGGTGGTGCCAGATTTTCAGGGCGAAGTTACTGCATATGCATGCACCATTCATTTTATTGTATGAATTTTAAATGCAGAAAAGTTAACTAAATTGAGTGACTTGGACCGATTTCTTTCCATTTACCCTAGTTGATAGGGAGTGCAAAAAAGTTACCCCCATCAGTCTCATTAATTGAAAAAATAATATTAAGGTGGTCATATTACTAGACTATTAAATAATTTGTGGTTTTTTTGTAATTTTTTAATGTTGATTCGAACTGAGGTTTTTTTTCAACTATAAATCTTTTTATTACAGGACTGTAGTCTGTTTTGATTGCATCTGAAATTCTTCAGAGTTAAAGAAAAGTCCTACATATTTTCCTATGGATACTACCAACCAGAAATTTTCAAGATTTCAAAATGATATAACCGCCTGTGAAATCCGAAGTGAAGATTAACGGTATAATTAAAAACAAGGTTAAAAAATACGATTAATTTATTGTAGTAACGTTACAAGCAGCAAAGGTCAAGTTCTTATATAGATGGTGAAAGTTTTTCTTTCTTACGCTTTCCAAAAAGGCTCTGGGTGCAGAATTTCTCACTTGCCATATACAGCTCGCTAATCGAAAGGATATACTAAATCGTGATATTAATTGGAAAAGTGCATTGTAATTGGGCTATAAATCAACGTTACTTTTAGAGCGTGAAAGTAGTAAAAATTTTATTAGAATAATCAAATTTCCCATTCGTTTCTCAGATAAAGAAATGACGTGGGCCCCTACTGTCGTTTTCTAATATCCGGCCCCCACTTTTAAAAATCCTCGAATCTTTTGATACATTCAGGTTATTCAAATGTTGTACTTGTTTTTTTCCCACTTTGTAATATTCTTTAGCTGTATAAGTGTATACAGAGTCTTTCATGAGGAATGTTTCATACGTTAATATGTTACAGATTTGCTTATTTTAAGCAGAAAAGTTACTAAAACGCATGTGCTCAGTTCTCAAAGATACACCGACACGTTCACTTCAAAGTTTCTTTCTCTTTTGGTTCCAGTAAAAAACCAAAATACCCTTAATCACCACTGGGTTCATTTTTATGCCCCAAACCCTATAAAAACGAGTTTACTCTCCTTTTTTGATTACGTACACCTACTGTTTACTCTGGTATCCAAAAACCCGACCTAATCTCGTGATTGATTTTTAAAATGAAACTAATAAAGTTTGCAACGAAGGAATTCCAAAACTTTCCCCTTTCTCGTTAACTACCAAACACAGAATGCCACCTTTACTTACTGATTCATTTTCTTCATGTCTGCACTAAATTAAATCATAAGTATGACCAAACTAAAATGATCTGATGCTCATTCAGTAGTTTTAAGTAGATAAGGCAAACTTTACTTATCGCAACATCTCGTCTCCAGACATCCGGATACCCATTATGAAAACAATGCTTTATTGAACTTAAAAGACGCAGAAAGGACAATCTTAAATTCCACCATTGGAATTCCATTTATTGGAGCCTCTAAATTTCGCCACCCTGGAAGTTTTCTATTATATATCTAACCTACTCTAATCCTCTCTCTATAGCTCTAAAAAGTAAATCCAAAGTTTAGAGCTAACGTTACGTGTCTCGCTTACGTAACTTATTGCAATTGTGGATCAATAGAATTACAACACCTGTGACGGAAGTTTTAACTAAACTCTAATACAATCAGCTTTAGAACAATCTAAGACACGAATAACCAGTCTAATGTATGCTTCTCCGTGATCTTCCACTTTATCTCATCTGCTACTAAGCGGGTACTCATTCATTCATGTACCGACCGCGATTTTTTCCAAAGATAACCCACTTCTGTGTATATAAATTTAGTACCATTATTCAAATAAATGTAACACTTTAAACGTTCCGCAAATAGTCGCTTTAAAAACCAAATCTATCACGAACAGTTTGTAGGGGATGGTAGTGGAGCTGAACGTTTGTTCATCAATATTCAAACTTTGTCGTTGCAAGATCATTTATTACATCTCTCGGCAGAGCTCCTTTCGCTTAACTGCAGCCAATTTAAACGGGCCGTTGGCTATTATGCTACCGTCAACCCGCGTCGTCTCCACATTCATACCAGAATTACACATTCTTTATACGGTATTGGTTTGGGATAAAATACAACCCTTTTTCTAGTTATTTTTATCTAATGCAGAATTTGTTTCCCTCACATAGATTAATGTCCTTGCAAGATAATCGTGAAAGTATTACCATTCAAATTGCTGTGGTGGACTTTTTCTTTGACGTCGTGCATCAGAAAGTTCTTTTAGAAACCAGGACCTTCTCTCCTCGAACATACTTCTTGTTACATCTGCAAAATGTGATTTGACAATGTCACCTGTAGTCGAATAGAAGATTTACCTCTAAGCGTGTCTAACGTTTCCCCTTCCCCGCCGTAGTCTTTTGGAAGTACTGAAGGTGGAATGTGAGCACGAAGTTCACTTATGCTCGAAGCTTTGTAAAAATGTATCTAAGAGGGTTTGTTTTCACGTTCCTCTATACAGCACTTACCCTCGACACTATTTTCACCGGTAAAATGGGCTTAAAAATATTGAACATGGTCCCTACCCCTGGAAAACAGTTGACCACGTGAATGGCTTTAATTCGCGTTGGGTACGCCTTGAAGACAACGTGTTTGAGTTCCCGAATGAACCTGGGGGATAACTGCAGAGCGTAGCCCAAAGGTAAATTTTCACAGTCTATAATTACAGTGTGGCCATTAATCATGCAAGTGGGGCTTTCGTTCATGAAAACGTCAAAGAGCATAAAGCCCAACTTTGATGCGTTGATAAGAGATACCTTCTTTATGTCGCAGTACTTCCACCTCACTATCACAATTTCGAAGTTTTCAATGGTCGACGATATCATTATTCTGCAACGGGCAGTTGGAATTTGACAGTTTCTCACCTGCACTTACCCCCTTGAAATAGCTTCCCTTAAACTCTCACCGCAGGGATCCCTATCGTGAAAAAACTCGCTTTTGCTTGACCTCAGCTGAAGGTAGTGCGTTAATTTATCCCGGGTTTTTAGTTGGTCGAACTTGCATCCTCGCAGAAAGTTCAGTAGGTGTAAATCAGCTAGAAGCTATTACAAGTATTAGTGTTACATGTAAGTCCTTACTGAGCACTTCATCTGGAAATGATTGTGTGGCAACCCACTCTTTTATCAGCATCAAGCTGCTCTCATTATCACCTGACTCTTCCATTGGAGGTCTATCCGTGCACCAGTGAAATACTTTCCTGCATCATCAGCTCAAAGTTGCTGAGACACTATTCCAAAGGTTTATATACAAACGATAACACGCTAGTGACCTTTATTCGAACAAAAACAAAATGTGTCACCGAATCAATATCGTATGATAACAACTACTTGGCTTGGTCTAATCAAATATGTACGCAACCACACTGGATGAAGTGTTACA
Organism: Photinus pyralis; assembly: GCF_008802855.1. NCBI lineage: Eukaryota > Metazoa > Arthropoda > Insecta > Coleoptera > Lampyridae > Photinus > Photinus pyralis. Next base: position 32,552,862 of record NW_022170596.1, on the reverse strand, counting down.
TGACGAAATCATTTGGTGATCACTGAATCTACACGTAAACGTCTCTACCTTTGAGAGCCTGGTCAATAATGATCCTGTTGTCTTCATTAACAAACCACGCTCGTCTGTCCTTCAGTATTTTCCTTGTTCTTTCTGTAACATTTCATCTGATAACCTAAATGGCATGTAAACACTCACCCTTTAGAGTGTCAATCGATTCCCCTCTTCCTCCGTACTCTTGGGGTAGCACGTGCGAAGGGATGTGCTTTAAAATATCACCCGTGCCGCCGTTTGTATAGATTTTGATCTAAAATCATATCTGCACCTTTATTGTCGTTGATTTAGAGAACTCACCCGTGATTTAATATTTTCTGGTAGAAATGGCTTAAACATGCTAACCATGATTCCCATAACCGTGCCTGGATTAACAATGTGCACTCCTTTAATCCTTGTAGGATAGGCTTTAAACATAATATACTCTAATTCCTTAAGTAGAGAGGGGCTGAATTGCTTGATGTACCCGAAGGGTAGATTTTGGCAGTCTATAAGTACGGTGTGCCCCACCGCCATAAAGGTGGGACTTTCGTGAACAAATACGTCAAAAAGCATAAATCCCAATTTCAGCACGTTTAACAAAGGCACCTTCTTTACGTCACAGTGTTCCCATCGCAGTATAATCATTTCTGTGTCCTCGGACATCGCGAGCGAAATAATTCTGGAACCAAACAATTTGGGACGTTTCCATGACGTTCATTTACTCACCCCCTCGATAGGACATCATCGAGTTCTGCTTTCTCCGGATCTCTGCTCAGATAAATATCCCTCACATGCGCCCTTCTAGTGAAATAGTGCGATAGTTTCTCCCGGGCTTTAGCTTGGTCGAACCTGCATCCCCGTAAATAGTTCAAAAGTAACAGATCACCTGCAATTCCAATCAGTCTCGTGTACAACGCGACTTTTATTACCTGGCGTTTGGCTTAGAAAGGGTTGCTGAGTGATCCACTCCCTAATCTGTTTCAGTTCCAAATCCCTAACTTCGGCGGTTTCTCCCAGCTCCCTTTCGGCTTTCTTCTCGATTTCCTTTGTCAGACATGTCGGAAACATAACTGTAAAAAACGGGTTATCTTCACTTAGACATTGAACGCTTCAAAACGGTGCCACATTTACTTTTGCTAACTGCGATTGTTAGTAAACGTGTTAACTCGTGGTAATCTTATCGGCAGTCGATAGTCTCCGGAATTAATTAAACTACACAGTAATTATATCACTTAAAAATAACGAAATAGTACTAATGTCGTGATTTTGCATCGGTCTTAAAACATTTTCCAAAACGATACGCATGCGAAAAGGCACAGCTGTCAATTGTTGACACGTATGTTTTTAACATTTGCCGGATGTATGAGGTTGATTTAAATTTTATCAGTACGCACTTCGTACTAAATACTGTGATTCAATTTCTTTTCGTTTTACCTACTTCTACTACACCAGGCATAACTTTTGCACCTCTGAGCCTAGTGACTCCTCGTCTTCAACCATATATTATTTTATGGTTCAATTTTTTTGTGGTTATCCCTTATATAAAACCACCCCTAGCAACTCATTGAGGAAACAAACGATTGTTTAAAGAAACTACTGCCTGTTTCAACATCTGCAATAGCTGCAGTTATTCTTGCTTTTGAATATTGCAACATCCTGGTCATCACGCAGGATCTTTTATCGCACGTGCTGCTCTAGTATCTGAAGATTATAATACCATAATATCAAATAAACGATTTCAGCAGTGTTGTATATCTTCAACGTACGATAACCAGCTTTATCAGTGTAAACTTATCTCTGTTTTTTTGTCGTTATACAAAATAGCGCTTACGAAAGGTAATTATTATTTGTTGAAGAAAGATTTCAGACGATTAGCCTACTACTACTACGTCTCTCACAATGAGTGATGAAACTTCAGATGAGAAGTCCAGGAAGATCTTTATTTTTGCTTGTGCAAGTTTTTATCAGAGCCTTTTTTTTGCGTCACACCAACGATCAGTTTGCCTTTACTAGAAAAAGGTGCCAGTGGATACAGTTGGTTTACAGGGGTAGTCTACGAGTATTGGAAAAGTAATGAATTATGCGACGTTTACTCTGTTGAACTGAATTATTGTTGATATCTCTCCCCCTTTCTTACTGGCATAAATGATATTTTTGTCAAGTATGAATAATGGAACGATTATGATCTTTTTTGTACTGTTAAATTGCACAATGCACAAAAGTTAATCAAAGCTTAACGGAGCTGATAACATTTGTTTCGATAAAAAAATGACATTTGCCTTGATTAAATTAGTTAATTTAACGGAGCTGTTAAACCCAGATTAAGCTAAAATTCGTATGCAGAAAAAACAATCAGCATTAACGGCGCCGTCAAGCAGCCTCTAATCACGGCAAAATTTAACCGGTGCTCGTCGGTTGATTAAAGTGACAGTTCGTTCGTAGTTTTCGATTTGAGCTTGTGAAAAGTAATTTTTATAGAATAATTAGGCCTATTCTAATAGTTTTTAACATCATTTCATTTAAATAGAAAAGATATTCATTTTTTTAATTGACTCGTGTAAACGCGTTTTCTAAAATTCTTCTCCATGAGCAGAGTGGAGTATTCCAGTCGAGCATTCTTCCACTTTTGAAGGTGGTAGTTTATTTTAAATTGCTGAACTGACCTCTTTGGATTTGATGTTTCAGAAATGCGGAAGTATCTGAGAGCTCGTCACTCTGGATTCTAGTTTATATGTTCCTTATTAAATTGGAAAAAAATTAGTATTCGGAATTGATATTATAAGACATGCAGCATCGAGAGGTCTAAGGTGAGAAACTTTATCAGGAAGCAGTGCTTAATTTATGATATTTTAGCTACTGTAATAAATTATTCTAGCAGTTAAAAATATATGTTGGAATAAGCTCCACTTTCAATAAAATTAAGCACTCAATGGCAGTTTAACCGGAACTTTTGTTGAACGAACCTAGGACAGTCACTAAGATACTATAAGAAGGTAATATTTGCTTATGATTCAATCAATTATTTGCAGTAAATGTTCTCTTTGTACTTCGGTAAAGTTTTAGCCATGGATCTTTTTTTCCGTTGTCAACACAAACATATAAAGTGACTATTACATTTAACAGGCCACAAAAAGAAAAGCTTTCTATACGATCCAAGAAGTAGGCTTTGTAAAAAAAATCACACATTTCCATAACAGTACAACGTTGCCGGTGCCAATTTTTACCAAATATTTAATCAATGCTTAATCACCTTGGTTAGTTAATCAAGAAATTTTTTTGTTTTGTGCATACCAATTGAACTTAATCAAAGGTTTAATTTAATCATATACCAATTCTAACGACCTGATTATTTATTGTTTGTGCATTCGGCCCATATAGTCACTTGCTTTATGTTGAATTTTAAAGTTGTCCTTTTCACTGGGTGGATCGCCTGCTTTAACTTTGCACAAATCAAAATTAAAAGGCTGTGGTTTGTTGTAAATGCAACAAAATGATTGGGCTTTTACCGATCATTCTTTTGTTTGAAGCTTTCACAAACGCGTGTAACATAGGGTATGCTGCCAAATCTGTTCCATTTCTTAACCGTTTTTTTTGAACGAATGCACCAAAGGATAGAAGATTTAAATACCTTTGACATTTCGTTCATATATGGCAGCATTATCGATGCATAGACTTTGTTCTTTATTGTGCTTTATTGGAGTTGGATTTTGCATCTACCAACTTTTTTCTGCTTTTTCAACAAGCCATTGAATGGGGAATAGACGGTGCATTTTGTAAGAAAACGTCAAGTGACTATCGTGAAATTAAGAATAAGCAGCCCGCTTGCTTAGTAGTGATGTTAAATTACACGTTTTTTTTAAAGTGCGTAATATTACGTGTAAAATTACGAATTGTTTATGTTTTTTATGTATTTTATGTAATTTATGTAACTTACCATTTTTAAAAAAAAAAACCGTAATTTTACAGTAAAATTACCAGTAATGTATGTTTTTTATGTAATTTACAAATATTTTTGTAAAATTACCTGTCATTTATGTTTTTTATGTTTTTTTTCAATATTGTATAAACCTTTTTGAATTTTGTGAGTGTTTGAAAATAAAAACACTTGTTAAATTATATATTTTGGTGTATTAAATAAAATACCCAAGCAGTAGGTATTTCGCCATCACGCGTCGTTTGGAGGAAGAAGCTCCAGATCGCGAATTAGAGGCTGTATCATCTTCATTAAACCAAACTAAATTCAACGGTCAATCGTTTACGTTGGTAGTACCGTTGATGGTCTGTGGTAGTACCGATCAAAATGTTATGTAACTTACAAAAATTACGGTTTTTTAAATTAAAAACGTGTTACGTAAGTTTCATAAAAGACATAAATTACATAAAAAAACCGGCCTCTTGTAAGTTACGCGTAATATAACCGTTTTTTATGTAACTTACAAATCGTTTTTTACAATCCACATCACTAGTAGAAACCAATTTCGAAAAAATATTCAAAGGGCTGTAACTTGTGAACTAGTAACCCAATCTTGGAACTGTTTGAAATTATGGATTCTTTTTCGATCAGACTTCTCAATCAAAAGTTATAGACTAGAAACCAATTTCGAAAAAAAATTCAAAGGGCTGTAACTTTTGAACTAGTAGCCCAATCTTGGAAATGTTTGAAATTATGATTCTACAGGCCACATTCTATAAGAAAATTTCTTTTCCGGGTCGATCTGAGACAATTTTTTTTCGGGGCTCAAAAAAAGGCAGTGTATAACCTTCCTTTTTTTACCAAAAATCAAAAGTCTCATCTTCATTAAACCAAACTAAATTCAACGGTGAATCGTTTACGTTGGTAGTACCGTTGATGGTCTGTGGTAGTACTGATCAAGATGTATCAAATAGTTATGTAACTTACAAAAATTACGGTTTTTTAAATAAAAAACGTAAGTTACGTAAGTTTCATAAAAGACATAAATTACATAAAAAACCGGCCTCTTGTAAGTTACCCGTAATATAACCGTTTTTTATGTAACTTACAAATCGTTATTTTACAATCCACATCACTATTGCTTAGACATACAGAGTGGCCCAACGAGAAGTATACAGAGGGCTTTTAGGGTATTAAATTTAGAAATTACGAAAAATCCTCGAACACGTCAATTTTGTATTCGAGGGAGACAACTTTTGGAATACAAATCACGAACCCAAGTCTTCACCCCTCTACGTAGGGAGCTTAACCCCTAAAATTTTAAATGGAATCCTATGGCACATGGCACATTATTTGAAAGCCAATTTAATCGTGATTACTAATCTGCTTTGCTTTTTTAATTCTATTGATTCTTTTTGGAGATATTCGCATTTGAAATGGTTTTTTCCCCTGATTTAAGTCCTTTAGATTACTTCTTGTGGGGATATTTAAAGAATAAAGTTTATGCTACTCCGCCCGGAACATTACAAGGGTTGCGAGCACGTATAACCATAGTGTAAGAATAGAATACACTATGGTATAACTAAACAATTTCGAGCGATTACCCCTGAAATCTTGCAACATGTACGGCAGCATTTTGAAGCAAATCTTTATTATTCCATGGAAGCAGGCGGAAGGCAATTCGAGCATTTATTGAAATAAATGTTGTCTGTTTAAAGTTATTTGTTATTTTTTGCACAATTTAAACCTTTTTTAATACAAGGGGACTTAGATCGCATTTGTTTTTGTTTTTTTTGGAAAAAACCATTTCAAATGCGAATATCTCCGAAACGAATCAATAGAATTTAAAAAGCAAAGCAGATTAGTAATCACGATTAAATTGGCTTTCAAATAATGTGCCATTTGCCATAGGATTCTATTTAAAATTTTAGGGGTTAAGCTCCCTACGTAGAGGGGTGAAGACTTGGGTTCGTGATTTGTATTCCAAAAGTTGTCCCCCTCGAATATAAAATTGACGTGTTCGAGGATTTTTCGAAATTTATAAATTTAATATCCTAAAAGCCTTCTGTATACTTCTCGTTGGGCCACTCTGTATATTCGAGTGTAACGTCAATATGATTATATTTTATTTCCCTTATTTTTATATTATTTTGCATGTATCGTACAATAGACTTTTTTAATGTTCATAAAAGTTTCTATTATTTTTCCCATAAGTTTCCTTATTTATGTACGAAATAAATAATAGCTTTAATTCCTTATTCATGAATACACAATACCCTTTGAGTAAATGTAACAAAGTTACAAGGCGTACGATCAGCTCAGCCACAGTGGTTAGACAGTCGTGCTTTTAACGTTTTAGTATTCTTCCATCCAAAATCCATTAGAAAATGTCCCACTCGATTAGTAAATGCCATTTGTTGCTTTGATTTGGACCTTTTTGTACTCTACAGTTTAAAATCTATTAGAAAATGTCTTTTTCGATCAACACTCTGCTTTTTTTAACCATTTTTTATTTTTTTGCTGCAGCGGTTTTCTATTTTGACCTCGAGGAGGAAACTGCATACAAATTTCTTATCTAATCATTGCCAATTTTAGTTTTTTTTAGTGTTTTCCAAATTAGTTTGGTGATTATATCATTAATGGCCGTTTGCACCGACAAATTTAAGCGGAGCTTAGCTTAAGCGTGGCCTAAAATCCATGGCAACGATTATTGAGACAATGGTTGCTCTGCCTCGGTCGTGGAAACTCAAATTTCCTGACAGAAATTAGGCATGAAAATAGAGGTTTCGGGACGATTTTGGGTAAAATAAATTATGGTCATTATTAGTAACCTGGGAAAGGTAGTAGATTTTCGTTTAACGATTTGTGCTGGTGCTGCCAAATGCGCCTCCAGCCTGGGGGTCGTTTCCACGTCATCTCAGGGATGGAAATTGTTTGTTATAAATTGATCATATAGCAATAGATGAAATATTAATTCCAAGCAAAAAGTTTTCTAAACATTTTCTTATATACCTAATACTTTTCGAGTTATTCGCGACCGAAAGTTTCATTTTTCCGTAAAAATGTTTCTAATTGGTTATTAGCGAGAAGCTCGGAATTTTATAAGGAAATTGTGTAGAATAAAATTGGAACTTTTAAGAAACAAAAAAAATGGTCTCAATTACTGTATGACCAATTATACGAACCGAACAATGACTCGTTAAAAGTTAGCCTTTCTTCGTCCAACGTTAAATTATAGTGCTTTACAGTCAAATAAATCGAAAACTATACATTTTTCGAATAAAACCTACAGAATCTTGTTTTAAGTATTAAAACAAATCTTTCTTTAAAAAAATGTCTGTAACGCAAAAATTGAGCTAAAAGTAAGAAAAGAATTTGTGCAATGCTATGAAAAACGTTCTTTTCTTCAAAATAACTCGAACACTACTGGAGATACGCAAAAATTCTACAGTAGCAAATTATAGCGTTTTTAATTCAAAAACGTATTTAATTTAATCTTGATCACCGTCCTTAGCTTACATTTATAACAAAGTTTTAAGAATTTGAAAATCTGCATTCGTTCCCGTGATATCGCGCTGTTCCATTCATTTCTGAACACTCTGTATGGTTTTATAGGTTTTGACGAAAAGGAGTAGTTTTCTCCCCTAAAAAATCAAGAGCGTTTATCGGAATAATATAGATTTTGAAGGGAAGGGAAGTTGAATTTGTGTGCAAATCACTGCATTTTAAAAAATTGCTAGGTTTTGTACAATTTTAAGCACTATTGTTCCTTTTTATGTTTTGTAACCTTAATACCTAAAATTTCACTACCTTTTGGCTTGGAAACTGAAATTTAATTTTTATCCTAAGTCATACGACTGTTATTAAATTTGAGAGTGTTGAAAATCATTTTTTCCATACAATTAAAATATCTGGATACTTAGCAGCGCATTTTTCCACAAGTGAACTTTAAATGCCCCCTACCCCTACCCAAAGCTTAACCTTAACGCTCGGCACCACGAGACATTTTAAGAGAAAACTATTTCTCAATGCCATTAATTGATTCTCTTAATTTTGCCCCAAGTAACTTGAGTCTATTTACTCTATGCTTGAGTCGACCCAAATCTCCCCAATCCACCTTTTAGATTTTCCCAAAATTTCTGTCTTAACTTCCTGAGAATTTCCTCAGGAATTCCTCTCATTTCTCCAAAAAATGCATACATGCTCACACAATTTCCTCAATTGTGTCATATATCTCCCAAAATTTCTATAAGCAGAACCACAATTTGCCCACCGCCATCTTTAATTTTAGTTTAAAAAATCCACGCACATTTTACTCCATGCGGTATTTAATGGTTTTCTTTAATTGAAATTATAATCGAATTCGCCTACAAAGGGAAGCCAATCTAATTTTTGCAATAATTTACTTTTTATTGTAATACAAAATCCTGGTTCTGCGGTTTGCAGCGACACATAAGCAGCACATAATCCTTTTGTGGGAAAAATCAAGTTTTAAACCATTTCCCCTCTCCATATTTTATTGCAGTAACCAAAATCTATTAGTAAACATATTTTCCTTGTTGATATTTGTCAACCTCTTTTTCCCTCGTCAAGACTCCTTGCTATCTTTCAGCCTTACTTTTGGTTGCAGTGATTAGATCGTTACAAACTCAGAAGGGACAATCCACTGTGAAATTCTGGTGTACAACCTCTTGGAATACATTGAAATTTTTTGGATATCATGGAATTCATGGAATTATTTTGCAATTCTCATGAAATTATTTTGGAGTTCATGGAAATTATGATTCAGTTTTGGAAGTCTGATGGAATTTGTTTGGAATTATGTTACATTTTTGAGAAAAAATGAATGAAAGAGAAGAAATAAGCCTTTTAATGACGTACAAGACTTGTTGCTACTAAAAAAATTCAAGATTGCAACCTCTGTGAAATAATTTCAAATAGAAGCGTTCTAATTTTCATATAACCTCAAACGGTTTGAATGTGGGAGCTTTGGTTCCACGGGTAATAGCGACCTTGTATTTTTTTCATACATAAATTTGATTTTAGACAGATAAACAAATTGCGACTTGAATAAATTATTTTTGTTTAGTAATAACTGTGTTACGGTACGATGTGGGGGACATATAATTTCCTCTTTTAGCTGAGGCTCATTTCTAATCTTCAAATCCAGTCTGCCATTTTTGACCAGGAAGCTTAAAATTAATCTACAATTTTTGAGAGTAGGTATATTTAGAGAGAGTTGGATTTGTTTTGTTTTCGTTTAATTACTGCAGATAATAAATTGAGACTAATGCCCGGTTCACAAACGATGATAAAGGTTAATCACTGATTAAATGATTGGGAAGCAAATGAGCGTATAATCAAAGGTGGATGACTATCTAATATTTTTGAGCATTGATTAACTTTATTCATCGTTTGTGAAACCGGGCATAAGGCGGTCTAAAACAACGAGTACTTTGACCCTCTCAAGTAATCTATAGTCATTCGTATAACATTATTTTGTTGTGTCGAGATAATCACTTAGTGGCTGCATGGTATGCGTTTCGCCTTTGAACTGCGTTTACTTGTAAACTTACGTGTGATATGACGTGTAGGATTTTCAATGGAATTATATTTCCCTCGGTGCAATTCTGCCACAACTGTAATGTTATTGTGAACTTGACACTTAATTTGGTGAGACACTAATCCAAGAACTTTTCGCACTTGTTTTGAACTACTTAACGTGGCCACTTTATTTTTCTTCAGAAATGAATCCCAGTTTAGCAGCTAAAGTTCACAAATTAAGGTTTGCATAAATTATACAAGAAACTAGGGTTTACCAACCTTTCTCCTCAATCTCAGAAATTTCCTTAACGTTTATTTCTACATAATCTTACAAATACAATTATTGTTAAATAAATAAGTACACTAAATCACAACTTCGTCAATTTATAATTAGCTGGTTAACGTAATCATCTTTATCACTGATGTTATCTTCTTGATTGACAAACCAATGCCTACGTTCCTCTACCATCCTCTTAGTTGTCTCGGTTAATGAATCTATCGAAGTGGCTTCACCCCCATAGTCTCTTGGTAACTCGGACAACGGGAAGTCCGTATACAGACGGTTGGCGTTACTGCTGCTATAAAATCGTACCTAGAATGGGTGTTTGAGTTTGGGCTTTCTAGAATGAGCACTTACCCTTGACACAATTTTCAATGGAATAAAGGGTTTGAACATGCTAAATATGAGGCCCATAAAAGGGATACAATTAATGATGTGAACTGCTCTAATTCTGATTGGGTATGCCTTCCAAATTATGCGAAATATCTCCTTTACTAAGCTTGGAGATACCTGCCTTATGTACCCAAACGGAAGGTTGGTGCAGTCAATGATGATTGTATGACCACTAATCATAACGGTCGGACTCTCGTTAATTAACACCTCGAAAGCCATTAGACCGACTTTAATCACATTTACCAAGGAAACCTTTTTCGTGTCGCAATTTTCCCATCGAATTAGGAGCGTCTCATAGTTCTCCGAAGATAAAAACAGCAACATTCTACAACACTAATTAGAAATAAGCCTCTTCCCTTGCACTCTACTAACCCTTTCGACAGGACCTCCCTCAGTTCGTCACTGTACGGGTCTCTATCGCTCATCAAAACATCGCTTTTACTCGATTTGGAAGAGAGGTAGTGAAACAGCTTGTCGCGAGTTCTCTCCTGTGCGAATTTGCACCCGCGCAAAAAGTTCAGCAGTCCCAATTCACCTAAAACGAAAATTAAGCGTTTGCAACCCCCAAGATGCGCGCTTACTCAAACAATCGTGCTGCAGATTCTGCTCCCTTAACCACTCCTTAATTTCCCTCAAACCATTCTCTCTGATTTCCGGTGTTTCGCCGAGCTCTCTCTTCGCCCTCTCTTCTATTTCTGTCGACTCGATCATACTCTCTAGGAAGCGCGATTCTATTGAATGAAAATGTAAGTTTGAAGAAAGATAAGCTTATTTTTAAACAACGATAATATCACTGTCGTCTTTTGACGCAGATATTTCGATTCTCGAAATTTGATTTGAAAGGGTAATCTTTTGGCACGATTGGGCAATGCACATTAATCGATTGCAAACTACGCACTACAATCATTTGAGCTACTTATATTACGTTCATAATTCATTACGGTCGTAGCACTGCATATTATTGTTTTGTTTCAGTACAATGGATATTGTGTGATCTTTGTGACGCACTTATCTGCGATTTCTCACCACAACTTACTGGTTTTCTTGGGGGAGGTTTTTCTCACCGCCAGTTTCTTAAGTTGAAGGTTAGGAACATCAGTTTTCTAGTTGTTTATATTGCACATTGACCCAGTTGGTTATCGCATCTGTTTTCTCGTGTGTTATCACAGACGCCGCTGATCTAAAAAAGACCAGAACGAGTTTCTTTCTTTTGGAATTTCCTTTGTCTTCTGATCAGGGCTCGTAATGGACCGGAACGAGCCGGAACACCGTTCCGGTTGGTAAAAAATATTACAATACCGTTCCGTTTCGTGGAAAATTGTTGTACATCGTTCCTTTTCGTAGAGGGAAACGATTATACGTCCTCCAGATCATACCAGCACACGGAACCCAGCAATATCCGTTTGTCTCTACACAAAGGGAAACAATAAAAATGAAACATTTAATTTTTGTTACGTTTTATCGTTGTTTTTATGGACTTAGGTACTATGTTTTCTTGTTACCCCCCCCCCCCCCCGCCCTCCTCGTGATGGAGGTTCCGGTCCGCGAAAATGTCCATTCCGAGAGAAGTCGACACAGCAATTTTGACTTACGCGAAAATCGTGTGTAAATTAAGGAAGTCGGTAAAGTTCTACAAGTTGGTTGCTTGATCTCTTCTTAATTATGTATAATTTAAGCTCCTCGCGAAGCTTTAGTACTTTCGCGAGACAGTGCAGCGTTCCGAAACAAAACAGTTACAACTAGGGTACATCCAGAAGTTATGCTTCAGAACATTTCGAAACCTCACACGTTACGAAAATTAAAACCATCTCGTTGCATATACGTGACGGGTTTAAATTAAAACTTATGGGATGTCGAAAAGGGTAATCCGGTAATATTTTCGTTTGCGTAAAGCCCTGTCTAACACACACACTCAATTATATAGGGATCATTCGTAAATATAGTTTCAGAATCCCCTTAAGATCGTGGCACTTCAACTTACTTGATGCGATGCTAAAATCTCGAGTTTCGAGATCATCCCTTACTCTCGTGCAACTTCATGAATTCCTTAGAAACTTTCCAAGTTGCTTTTACATCAAGTTAAAAATGGATCGAGTGTATACAAGTGGGCTTCCCGAGAAGTGAATAAGATAGTTGTCTTTTTGTTTAACAGCGTATAGGTCCTTGTGGTTGCACAAAAGTTTCGTGCAGTATTGATGACACGTGCCCATGTTTTGGGATTTTAATACATTTCAAAATGGTTTATCAAGGACTTAGTTGCCGTCCGCATTTTTAAATTAATCCCGAATACGTACACGATGTTGTTTGGGTTTTTTGTTCTTTCTATTATAACGTAATTCTACTTTTCGTACAAAATATTGGAATGTTTTTTTGATCTCCATTAATTGTTTCGGCAGTCTACATCAACAAAAGCTGTCATGCGTTCTTAATCCGCAGAATTTTGTTAGTAAACGCGATTTCAAATAAAGAATTTGTATCATGAGGATTAGTTTTAACGGCATAGGGCATGTGTTACCTACAAAGAAAATTTAAACCTCGCCCTTACCCTTCTATTTCACATGCCCCGTTTCACAACGAGGATTAAGGTTAATCAATGATTAAAAATATAATAATGTTAGCCACCCTTGTTTATAAGGTGAAATCTTTCCCATTCCCAATGAGTAAACAGGGTAATGTGCTTGTTATATTTACAAGAGTCGAAGACCATAAAAACTAGGTAAACAATAAAATTAGTTTTCAAATCATCTTGGTCTGCTTTAATCTTCTTTTCTAATTCAATCTGTTTTCATCTGACCTTCTTCTACTTCTTCTATATTGTTTTCCATTTTATCTTGGTCTTCTTGTACTTCTCGGATAAGCATCGCGATCATGTTGGTTATTTGCTGCATCCCCGCTTGTCGCTTACTGTCTCGTAACTTCCGTATTTTGACTTTAATCTTAGTAACTTGACTTTTCAATTGAAATCTCCCTGTTTAACAAAACTAAATTAGATGTCATCCAGAGAAGTGAGCTCAGTTCTCGGATCCATAAACCTTCAAAGCAAGAAACTGACCAAAGCCTGAAGGGCCTCGACTTACTCGTAGTAAGCTTCTATCACAAGTACGATAATAACTCGGCCAACCTTTCCACGCGGAAGTGGGGGGGCTACCATAACATTCGCGTATAAAACTCGACCAAAACCAAACCCGAGTTCAGGTGCTGGTACTGAAGGTTACAAGTTAATTGAATGCAATAGCTTATAACCTTGAAGGGGCAAACTAATGACCAATTGTTCCGCCAGTTTCATGGTTAACGATCAAATCTTTGATATCAAATCTGGTGCCAATGACCCAAATTCAGCAAATGGCAGCTGAATATCAGCAGGCCTGTAGATATGTCAAAAGATGGCAACCGACAGAATGGTAGGTACTTAAAGCGTTTCCGAACGGAAGCTGGTCCGTAAACTGATACTATAAATTAAAACTTGACTTTGAACCATACAATTAAAACTTGACTCTGAACCCTACAATTAAAACTATACTTGAACCCTACGAGAAAATCAAAGATAACCCTGTTCGTTGATAACCGAAAGTGTTTAAATAAGAAGGTCAATTATAGATGGATGTGCAACAATCATGCAATCGTCCATAGAAATTATGTTATGGCAATTATCAGTCGAAATCTAAAGAAAGGTACGCAAAAGCCAGAGGAGACGCAATTATATCCTCCCGATATAGGAGTCAAGGAAAAATCCCTCCATGAACCAATGCGGAATCCCCAATTAAACGAATTTTCTCTCCAAATATTGAAAAATTATGGATGGCGGCAAATTAAATTCCACGGGTTGTGCTCAGTTATACGAGGTGCACTCTCTTAGATCTCGCAAACGGAAAAAAAGAGGAATGTACCAACGCGCGCTAAAATTGCGTGGTTAGAATTCCAACGACAAATGCGGTTATCTCATCCAGGGTTACGACTGTTACGAAGATCTTTCAAGATGTAAATATTGGTTGCTTTGTAGTGAAGAAAATAAACTGTTACGCCCACTCCAATCATTCAAAAGTAACACAAACTAACTCCCCACCCTTAACTTACTTCGATAGCAGCCAAGAAACCAAGGTTACACGGAGTTTCAAAATAACTAGATCAGGTTCGTGGTCACGGTCTTTGTGAATTCCCCCTAACTTGAATGTCCTAACAACAATATACTACCCCATTTTTTATACACAAATTACGCTATTAATAATCATAATGGACCCATGAATTTGGAGATTGCATTGCTTGAATTTTGAACAAACTAACTTTAATTGAGAAACTTTTTTTCAAATTCAATTGCAATGGGTTCCTAAATGGTAAGAATACATGCAATACAAACGGCCTGAAATTTTAGGAAAACAGATAACATTTATTAATACATTTTAAACCTTGTTGAGCGTTGGGCTATAGATCCGCAGGTCGGGTGTTCGAACCTGGGTTGAGGTGAATTTTTTATCTGTGGCAGAGATGGGAATTACCTTATACCATTTAAAACGGAATTATGTGCATTTTTTATCATTTTAAAGAAACCCAAAGAAATCTTTAGCAGTTTTTAAGGTAGCGAGGTGAGCCGGCATAGCCGCTAAAATTATGCAAACTGGAAATCTGATGGAATTTTTTTGGAATCCTGGAATTGTTTTACACCTTAGCGGTGTAAGTACAGATCTTTCCTCGATACTCCCGCGTTCAAAGATAGGGATTATTTTCCAAAACTTTCACGGATCAATTCCCTCGAGACTCTCTCAGAGAATGAATTTACTTTTTTACTATTTCTTGCTCTTACTATGAACCGCGCACTATTCGCCTCGGGGGGTCAAACGCGACTGAACGCAAAATCTTCTAGAATAACCCCTACTTAATTGCTGACTAATTCACGCACTTTTCAAGATGGCTTCTAGTAGTTCAGTAAACCAATTTTCGCTACTGGCCAATCAGAGTTGCACGTATACTACCTCTCCCTGAATTTTTGCAAATTCCGATTTCGAGAACTAATTTGAGGCGACCGCGTATACAGGCTGATTCAAGTTCTAGGGTCACCTTGGGGTCTCGGGAACTGTAAGAGCTAGGTAGGTAGTTTAATTTTGGAAAAGTTGCAATATTGTTCCAATATTTTCTTTTTTGCCTAAAAAAGTTTGTCTTGGGTTAGTGTACGTACCTATAAGTTTCTCACGTTTTTACAAATTAATATCGCTATTTCTGATTAAAACAATTTTACATTTTTGATATCAAAAAAAATTCTCGATCAAATGGCACAAAAACTAAAACTTTCATAAAAAAAAATTGGATGATGGTTAACCGGAGACGAAACGTTAAAATTTAAAACTAGCAACTAGTAAAGGGAAAAAAGTGGGCATAATAATCTGTCATTTATTTTGAAATACGTTTTTAAATAACTTGGGTAAAAAATAAAAATGATTTCGTAAAATTTCGTTTTATTCAAGATATCTCCGAAAGTATAGGAATTTTTTCAGTTTCAAAAGTGCATTTTGTTAAGTGTCAAAATACGCAAAACCTGAACTGTTCGAACCTCGGTTCGAACGTTAAAAAAATTCCGAAAAATCCCAACTTTACATATCTCAATAAAATTCGAAAATATAATCCAAATTTAAAGGTTATCGTTACAAGTTTAAACTAGAATTTCGAGCATCATCTTCTTACTTATGTCTGAAACAATTTTTAATTTCAAACATAAGCATTGTACTTCCATTTCACCGTCAAGATACAAAAGCAACCACCACCTTCAAGCTGCTCCTTTGAAATTCGACTTTAACCTGCTCCTTGAAGATTCAACAGTGTTAAAGTTCTAACATTCAACTTTAATCAGAGATTTCAACTTCCAGGCTAGCCTTCAGCTCTTCGGTGTACATTTTAAATATTGAAATTGTACATTCGCATTCCATTTAATAGGATGTATGAACGCGCTCGATCAGAGCGCCACCAATTAGAAACTAATGCAATTTTCGGTGTTCAGGTAAATTACACAAGCTTACTCCTACTAAAGCACAGGCTTGTGTTGTTTCCGTTCAATTGATTCTTTGTCAAATTTTCAATTCGAAAGTTTTATTTGTCCCCTCCAAAGTTGACGCATAAATCTTACGTCGTACTTATATTAAACCACATAAAAATGATATACTCGTCCGATTATAAACTGACGTAACCCAACTTTCGAACCGTTTTGAACACATCTTTCAAACTCGAAGCGTTTTGTAGTTTCACATTGAGATTTACAAGAATTTCCAAACCGCTGCGAAAATTGGTCCATCTGGATCTTTATGCGCATAATTTACGTCGCGCTATCTCCCAATAAAATTTATTACACCTTGTATATTATAAAGTGGAACGTCACGCTTTTTCCCAGTTATAATTAAGACATCTTCCCATTTACTTCTGCAGGATATCCGAGGAATGATCGCATGGCAGCCATAAATTTGACGTTCCCGGCGGATCAACCACGTCCCATCGCTCTCTATCATTGTCCTTAGTTTGTTTCGCAATTCGCGATTACGCATTTGATGAAATAGATATTTTTTGTGTTTGCGCCGGAGGGGCCCGTATTAAATCTCTGAACTGACGCGAACTTTCTTAATTTAAACGTCGCCTTGTTTCATATTTGGATTTCGGGTGACGCGAAGGAGAAGTGGAAAGCTTTTAGTACGCCGACAGTACGCTATTGTTAAATTAGAGGAACACTCGGAAATAATTTTTGGGGTAGGTACCTACTAATTGCAGCGAAACTTGATTCAGTTTAAAAAGGAGTGCACTTTGTGCCTTTTAGTAAACATTAGGGAACGCGAGAAATAAGGGAGGCAATTTAGGAAAGTGCGTTCTCAAACAATCTTGGCAGCTTTAGTGAAGCTATATAAATGGTTGACAAGTCAGTTTCATCGCGATAATGTAGGTAAACACTTCTACAGGTCTTACAGGAATTTACCCGAAATTGACTGGGAGGGGTGGGCACGTCAAACAATTCCTTCAGTTTTAGTTATCTTATATTGAGTTTATTAAGCGGAAAATTTACGTTTTTCATTTTGTTACAGGAATGAAACCACGCCTGAAAAACCACTTCAGGGCTCATCAACTCAGTGTATGGCTACGACTTATACCCGAGCTTCATCGAGCGGGAATGGAGGATGTTGTTGCGAGACATAATCTTTTTAGAAACCATAATAATGCGGATTTATACGACGGGGCTGTACGTCCAGATCCTCTTTCACGCGTTAGTTACTACGAACCTTCGGCGGATCTCTTTAGGAGACGCAACTCTTCCATACAACTGGAGTCGCCGACGACAATGGACACTTTAGTGACTACTTGCGTTAGTGTTGTATCGTCGAGCAATTTCAATCATCAAACTTTTCAAAATCAGAATTCGTCGGCGGATACGCTGGCCAGTCTCGAGGCGGCGGGTTACGCCGCGTACAGTACGGCTCTTAGTGTCACGATAGCGATCGGTTGCTCGCTGCTGATTTTAAACGTGCTTATTTTCGCGGGTGTCTACTACCAGCGGGATAAGACGAGAATGGAGGTGAAATCGCTCCAGCAACAGCAGCAGAGGAACCAGGCGAACTTCGAGGCGATCTCCAAGCACGGCCACTACCACATCGGCCATTCGCAAAGTACAAGCGTGATGGTGGACGTGGAGGATACATCGGCCATGATGCTAGCCAACGCACAACAGGACATAAACACCTTGTCGAAAACGCAGTCGCATCTCTGCCCAGCGCTCTCGAACTCCCTGAAAGCGCCACCCTCCAGCCCCAACATCATGATGCAAAGTAACTGTATGACACTTCCGAAAAATTCCGGCGGATGCATGCAAAATTACAGCCAAGGATGCATGACCCTTCCAAAAAATACGACCCTCATGAATAACACAGCGAACGTAATTGCAGAAATGCAACAGCAAGGAATCGTACAACCCCCGAACGGAAGCGCGACAATGCCGCTTAGCGTTCCTCGTCCGCCGCCACCGCCCAAAGTGAAAAGCCCACCGGAAAGTCAACCCCTTTTAATTTCGCATCATAATAACCAAGGAAAGCAAACTAACATGCGAGTTCCACAGGCTGCTATGAGCGAAATGCGAGTGTGATAAAATTAAGTGTTTAACTCCACAGCAGTGCCGTTATGCTCAAATTCGTCCGAGAGACTTGCGGTATGAACGCATATTGTTTATAATTTAAATACGGCCTATCCGATGGCTTAAATTTCCTAGCATATTATATACGAAAATACAAGATTTAATTATGAATGTTTGTATGTATAATAAGTGTACATTATTACCGACTCTGTTCCTTGTTCTGTTTGCTGTGTCGAGTTTATTCCATTGTTTGACTACTTTGTACTAAACAGTATTACGTATACCACCTCATAATTTCCCAACTAATAAAATAGGGCGCCGCTTATTAGGATTTCATTATAACCAGTGCCAAAGAAAACGACCGAAATGGCACTAAGGCCGCCGAAGATTGTTATAGCGGACAATCCGTTTAAATGAATTTAAATTTAAAACAATTGTGTAAATAAATCAGTAATACGTTTCAAATTTCAACGAAAAATAGATGACAAAAAATAGATTAATTACCTACCTTTTTAGGACAACTAAAATGTTAAATGTAATTTGTTTTTTCGGTGAATTTTGGAACCCCCTTCACAAAATGACCTTTACTACTACAACGGTGCAAGTCTTTAATTAAAAAAAAGAACAATTTCAAGTTGTACTAAAACATGTTTGTATTCCGCGACTCGTTAACTGATGTTTTAAGTAATGTCACATATTAATTATTAATAAAGATTTAATGAATTTAAGGTATACATTTCTATTTCCCAGCCGTCGACACCACAAAAATTAAGTAGACCATAGCATCCTTATTGATAACGATTAAGGGTGAGTTAAACCGGTACTCTCAAACTTTGGCAAAACGCCAAGATCGACTGGTATTTCACCAATGAACATTTGTACACCAAAGTTCCATTATTTCCTTTCAATTCCCCCGGATTTCATTTAAATTCCCTATAAATCTTATTAAATTCCCCCTAATTCCTTTTAATTCCCTTTAATTCCCAATCGTTTTTCGTGCTACTTTTTCAAAAAAATCCCCAAACACAAGCTATTGGTGAGGTATAAATGGTAGCAATAGGATGGGTTAATACTTTACAACTTCCCTAAGGACACTACTAAAAAATGTTATATTTGCATAAATTATAACTATTTTAAATAAAACACCCTGTATTTTATTGCCTTTTTTGAAATCTACACGAAAATCTACGTCGTTTGATACCACATTTCCCTATATGCAGCATCAAAAGTTTTCAAGTTATTTAAAATTTTTCAAAATTTTTGACGTTCGCTATTCTCATGATTCCGTTGACTTGAATTTCAAAAAGTATTCCAAAATCGACAGAACTGACTTGATGCTGATGATGATTTAAATTTTGATCGCCCTTCTACAGGGTGTTTTAAAACTAATGTTCAACTTTAATATCTTCAAACTTTAAAAAGTAGATTTTTCCAAATGAAATAGACTTTATTTTTTTGCACGGTATACATTTCTATTTCCCAGCCGTCGACACCACAAAAATTAAGTAGACCATAGCATCCCTATTGATAACAATTAAGGGAGTTAACGAACGTTCCATTAATTTCTTTTAATTTCCCCGAATTCCTTTTCAATTCCTCCCTGATTTTCCATAATTCTCCTCAATTCCTTTTAATTTCCTTCAATTCCCAACCGTTTTTCGTGCTACTTTTTCAAAAAAATCCCTAAACACAAGCTATTGGTGAGGTATAAAAGGTAGCAATAGGAAGGGTTAATACTTTACAACTTTCCTAAGGGCACTACTAAAAAATGTTGTATTTGCATACAATTATAATTATTTTAAATAGAACACCCTGTATTTTATTGCCTTTTTTGAAATCTACACAAAAATCTACGTCGTTTGATACCACATTTCCCTATATTCAGCATCAAAGGTTTTCAAGTTATTCAAAATTGTTAAAAAATTTTGACGTTTGCTATTCTCATGACTCCGTTGACTTGAATTTCAAAAAGTATTCCAAAATCGACAGAACTGAATTGATGCTGATGATGATTTAAATTTTGATCGGCCTTCTACAGGGTGTTTTAAAACTATTGTTCAACTTTAAGCGGAGATCGGGGTGTTCGAACCTGGGTTGAGGTGAATTTTTCATCTGTGGCGGAGATGGAAATTACCTTAGACTAGTTCCGAGCATTCTACCGGCTACTCCGAATTAGGTTTTCCTGCAGTTTTCCTAATTCGTAAGGTAAATACCGGAGTAGTATAGACCAACTTAAGACCTTTTGCAGAGGCACCTCTAAATAGCATTATGCGGGTCACTCTGTAATTGGGCGCATGTCTGTTGAGGGCCCAAAACAAGAGAGGGATAATAATAAATAAATAATAAATAAATAAATAAATATCTTCAACCCTTAAAATGTTGATTTTTCCAAATGAAAAATACTTTATTTTTTTGCACGTTCAAAACGCTAAAAAATTCGACTAACGGTAACGGGTTGCGTGAAACAGCCTGTATAATAATAACGTATAAATAATCCAAAAATAAATATTACAAACCTAAGCAAAATGCAAACAACCAATGCGAGAAGCTTATCCTAGGTAGTGACCCTGCAACTTTCGTTACAACTACAAACGTACTGCAATCAATGGCACCTAATTAGAGGCATTCTTTAAAGGAGTTGTATTTTTTTTAAATATTGACAAAATCTCTTGATATAAAAGATAAGAATAATCCAATATTACTTCGTGTTCTTTTTCACATTCACTCTCACTGATTTGACTGGACCTGCTCCTATTTATTCGCAACTTTTTGTTAGGTGCATTTGAATAAAAGCTTTTTAGTATATCATTGCTAATCTTTCCCTTATTTTCCTTAAGAACACAACACAAAAAACTCGACTTTTGATTTGGTAAAAAAAAACCTGTAGATAATGCCCGTTACCTGATAAACATTTCGAGAAGTCGAGTAATCTTTTAAGTCAACTTTTCTTTCAATATGATTTTGATCGTTTCAATTTTCTAATAGAAAAACCCATACAAGCTTTGAATTGCTTTTCTCAAATCTCTTCTTCTCGTCTGGTTACTGGTAGTTGGTCTTCACACTCTTTCTGATCATTATCTTCAATAGACCTCGAGCTACACTCCCAGTAAAAGTATAGAGCTCTAAGTAATGCGTTATGCATATTTTCTATGTTTATGAAGCTCAATTCCATTTAATGTCCAACTCAATTCCCTTTTAATTTCGGCTTTCAGTTCCCCTCAATTTCCCACAATTCCCTTGAATGGCTCTTATTTCCCCCCAATTCTCACAATTCCTTCGTAAATTCCACTTGTACACCAAAATACCCCAGTGAAATACCCCTCGGCCAAAATTTTCCAATCCAATAGACATTTTGGTGGACCCATAAACCAATTTTGTGCAGTTTTAGTTTCAGTAACCAACTTTACATTTACCAGAACAGTACTAAGGGATTGCAGACAATACTAACGACTGGATGACAGTTTCCTTAGTCTCCACGTGCAGGCGTTGAAATTTTTGGGCCAACTCATTTTGGAACAAATTTTAGGCTAAACAATCCAAAAAAAGGTGGCATTGTCAAGTTTTGACAAATATAAAGAAAGATAGATGTAGACGAAAATAGATCACGCCTTGGCCTAATAGCCTGGGAGGCAAAAAGTTCGCACTTTTGAGTAAGTATCAATGAGTAGGAGCTAAATAGCCGATTTCCATATAGAACAGGAACCCCTACCACTTTTGTAACGTCACAAGGTTCTTGTTTTTTGTACCTTTGTCGTTACCTTTAACGAAAAATATAAAATACCTAGACGAAGCGGTCATATGTTATCCTTCAATATTGAGGGTTTAGAATAGACGACACTAGGTATTTTATAATCTTTGAAGTTCCGGCATAAAGAGTCGAATTTACGTTACAATTGATAGCATTTGTATAATACTTTATTGGCAATTTCACTACACATTATTTCGTCTATTTCGTGATGTAGAGTGCCCTTAAAAAGTACTTATTGCATTTATAAGTGTAGCAAAGCCTCATGGTCGAACGTACTGCAGCACATGAACTTGGGAAATTTGTCCTCAGGGCAGAGTGAATTACGTAAACGCCACTTTCCTTTGTAGACTCTATAAGCCGAGAATGCTCTGCTCTTAGATCTTTTCTGAGAACCGATATTTTCGCAAAGTGAATTTGAGTGAACGTAGAAAGGCCAACGCACGGCGCTTTTCATAAATCACTTGCAGTTAAAACAGTCCTAAAGAAATGAAAATGAATTTCCTTTTGATAGTGGCTTGTGCAAATAAGACACAAACCTGACCTCGGGAATAAAGGGAATGTACGTTTGCGCTTTCACCTGACTCGGGCCAATTATGAGAGCAGTGTCGACTAATCAACTTGCATGGATTGTTTCCATCCCTCTTTGTCCTCGTTAAATTAAATGTAAATATACTTTAGAACGGAAAATTGATCTCCTCCCCCACCCCCGATGAATGTGGACAATTTGTATGATATTTTTCTACCTCATTTACTTATTAATCAAGCAATACCCTCTTTTAATTAGGTTTACGTTTGAAGTCTACATTGATCTTATCTAATTGGACTATAGAAGCACTGATGACTGTTTATCTATCATTACCACATCCCCTTATTGAATGAATTAATTATTGCACAACGATAACTTACGCCTCGGCAGCGCCAATGACATCTGACAGAAATGAGATTTATGTTTCATTATTAACGTTAACATTGCAATTATAGTGTTTGTCTAATTTATCATGCACGTGTCGTTTACCGATTAGTTGCGAGATCTGCTTTGGCGATTAATTATAGCATGAAGACGAAAAGTCTCTGATGCTCTTGTGGCCAGATTTGTTAAAATTTACGCTTCTTTGACTTTCCCCATTTATGCAACCATGTTTCATTTACCCTTCTTTAAGACAAAAACTATTTCATCATGAAAGAAACTTTTAAATTTGGGTGGTTATTTTAAAAACTGAAAAAATCCTTTGAGTTGTATGTTTAGCTTTCCACTTTAGTCCCGAAAGCCAATATTGCAAAGTTTGAGGGACATCCGTCTGTTAAAGCCGTTTAATATTTAAGTTTATACCTAGTTATTTTTATTTATGTATACAATCATTTGAACTTAAATTGGAAAATTTTGAGTGATTTCGTTCAATTTCAAGAATGTTGTTATTGCCTTGATGCGTGTGAGGTGTATCGTTACAGGTTCTCAATCAATATTAATCGTTGACCTCCTTTACCTCGACCTATGTATCCTTACCACCGAAGAAAAAATAGTGATTGAATGGCAACAGGTGATTGATATTTTCTTATATCAAATACATAAATACAGTCCTTTACATTTTTTACTTGTAGGCCAAAGTTAAACAGTTGGGGGGTGAAGACACTGAAACAAAATTCGTAGCTTTACATTTTAACCTCAAGGTCAACATTTCAAATGTATTTTGAGTAGAAATGTTGAAAAGGCATTTGCAGTTTCATATTTGAAGTTCAAAGCCGAAATTGTAAAAAATGTGTGTTGAAAGGTGGACAAAAATGATTTGACGATGAGAAGGTAGAGAAAGAAAGAAAGAGAGAAAGAAAGAAAGGGAGAGAGAGAGAGACGAGAGTTTTGAAAACATTTAAGAATTTAATTTGCTGTCAGTTACCTTTGTGACAATCTTGGAATAGTGAAAATTAATTCGTTGATTCAGATTAATCTTCCAAAATCGTTTACACACTAGCCGAAATAGTGGAAATTATTCTAATTATTTAATACAAAAGTAACTAACAGCAAATTGAATTCTTTCTTTCCCATAGCAACAAACAAGTGATATTTTCTTTTGTTTTTGTCTATTTGAACAAATCAAGGTAAGTCGATTAAATAAATTACAAGATTTTTCTAATTTTCTCGAAAACAAATCGACCGATTTTAAAAAATCACGTCAAAATAAAGGACTTCGAAAGAGTTTTCAAATAAGCTCGATACCATTTGTCATTTAAAATTTTTAAGGGAAGGACCCTGGGGGGCAGAGGGTGAAAGGGAATCTTCTGACACACTTAAGCAAATTATTTCCAGAGGTCTCTAATACCTACTACGCGAATTTACATATTGTGATCATTATTTGTATGTATGTGCGAAATGGTTGCTTCTTTTTCATTGGAAAACAAATTTGACACTTACTCCCACCAGTGCTTTTGCGATTTGTCAATTATTCATTATTTATGGTGTGTGAATTAAAAGTCCTTGCGCCTGCAACCCTATCAAGGCTTGATGCATGAGCTTTTGTTGTTACTTACCTTAAAAATCCTACTTGATTTTGTTTATTCGGTACGGTCTGTTCTGGAATAGGGAGAAAATTCGAACTACATTATAATACTGTATTTTGTCTTCATACAAATGATTAAATATAATAAGTTGATGTACTTAAACTAAGTTTTGAATAAGTTTCGAAAAGGGTACCCGTGTAAGGAATTTCAATTCTCCACTTTAGATCGGGCGAATAATCCTTACATCCTGTAAGAATTCTAATTGAAGTACATAATGAACTAGTTATTACCCACCAGAGAGTGGTTACAGAAATTCTTCGCAGTCGACTATCAAACTAATACTGTAATTAAGGGCAGCTTCAGTAACACCTAAATTCAATAAAGCATAAAAATAAATTACCTAATGAGATTCCGTTAATAAATAGAAAAAGTTTAACTAAACGCGCTTAACGACAGTTCCCGTATCTGATTCTTCCGATGGAGTGGACTCGGAACTGATCGATTCCTTGTTAGGCGAACTATCGCCGTCTTTAACTAAGGTCGGTATCTGTGAAGGTTTGGGCTTTTTGGGATCACCCTCCCTTGTTAAGGTTGGCGCGGTGACCTTCAACTGGTTGTATTTCTCATCTGCGCTATTTCGGGCGACGACCCTTGCCCCCACCTTATTTAGTAGCTCAGTCGATTTTTTGGCGATTGTAGGTTTTATCACTACCTTCGGCTCTGGTCTCTTGGGAAGGTTTTGCGTATTTGCGCTTATAATGGTCTTTGGCTCCTTCTTCTCTTGAACTTCCTTCGGTTTCGGTGGTCGGAGAGGTTCATAAATTTGCTGTATGCTTTGCTTGTAAGGGTCTTGCTTTTTTAACGTGGAGGGCACTAACGGCCCTATGTATAGGTTGTTGAATGTGACCTCCGGCTCCGATGGTGCCGGTGGTTCTTCTGCTAAAGCAGCGGGTGAATCACAAACGCGCAGAATGTTTGGAGTTTTCCCGCCGGCCGACGTTGTGCGCGGGGGAGGGGCCGGAGGTAGGCGCCCCAACTTTCCGCTGGGTGAAGTTGGCTGTGAAAAAGAAGATATCTCAGGTATTGGGACGTTTAGTATTCCCGGTACTGGCATCGACCGCCGTTTAATTGCGATGACCTCCTTTGAAGGTCGTGGAAAATCTGGTAAAACTTTCGGGAAGTTTCTACGTTTTATTAATAGGAGCTGTTGGTCCGCGGTGAGTGGCTCCAATTTATCTTCGGATTCATCTCTTGATGTTACATTAACATCATCTACAATTTCGCAAGGTTTCACTGACGTGAAGAAGTCTGCGGGTAAGTCGATAGGGTCCGATCTTGAGTGATGGTGGTGAATTTTCAGGGGCTGCTTAAGGTTGATGCTCGTTGACGAACAATGTAAGTTTCCATCAGAACTGGGAAGGTTCACGTCGTCCATTGTGAACGATCGTCTTAGGATCGGTTCTGCGACCGGTGGTAGGTGCTGATAATCTAAAGATTTAGACATCTCTATTGGCTGTTGCCGCATAATGCTGATGCCCCGCCCAGTTGGAGTCGCGTCAATGGCAATGGACACCTTCTCCATCTTTTTAGGTGCAATCGCCGGTTTCAAAACTGGAATCGCGCTGGGCTTAAGCTGGTGGCTGCGTTCCGTAGTTCGCTCCTCCGGACTAACGGGCCTCGTTGGGCTCTGGCCAAGTGTCGAGTTGCTATCAATCGCACTGGAAACTTGCTTCGAACTCAACTGCTTCTGTTTCGCTTTATGCTCGTCTGCTAACTGCTGTCTCGTACGACGCAGATACCGAGGGCTGCATCTGTGCACAATTTCGTGGGCGATCCAATCGCGCACTTTCGTATGCGGATCGATGGTGCTTGACGACATCTGTCGCATTAATTTAAATCTACCGGTCGAGCCATCGTCGCTCAGTTTCACCGCCTCGTAAACGTCTTCGCTCTTCGGAGGTTTACCGATAATGCTCATGAGGTTACACCCATCAAGGCCCGGTAGATCCTCAGAAACCTTCGCTGATTTTTCGGCAATACCTTCCATGGGCGGCATGCCGTACTCCTCCCTCCTCTTCTTCTCCTTGTTCTTCAGTCGCACGCACTTATAATAAAGACCGGCAAACACAAAAATATTTATAAGCAGAAAGAGGCAGCCTACAACAACTAAAAGATTGGTAGCGTTGCCACTTTTCGCTTCAGCGTCCGTCTCCTCAGTTACACGCGGCTCAACGGCTGGCTGGTCAATGACCGTCAGTGTTGGACCGACCGTTGGTTTCTTGGTAAGCTTGGGGTACGTCTTCGGTGTTGGAGGGGTGACCTTTGGGGGTTTGGTTGTCGTCTTCCAATTCTCGTAGTAAGTGGGAACGGTTGGACCCTCTTTCATAATGTTGGGTAATTTTTCGTTCCAAAACTTGACTTGTTCATCGCGGTAGCGGAATTTGACTTGCGGTGGAAGTGCTGAAACATCTCGATCAGGTCCAGGATTATGTAAATCAATATTACCGAAATACAGGTAAGCCTCATTTTCAATATCATACTCGGGCCACTCGACTTCAAAACGAATCCAGTCCATTGGACTGAGATTGTAAAATTCTGTGCGGCGGTTCACGTTGGGATCACTGCAACACGATTCCTGTTAATTGGAACCTGTGAAAACTGTGCTTACCCTGTGTAGGCGAAACTTGAGAAGTACGTCATCATCATTTCTGATAGTAGCCTTTCATATGGAGTATAATGGTCCTTGAAATGAAACTTTGGGCCGTCTAAAGGTATTCCAAAAACATAGGGTAGTTCGTCGCCTTGCACGCTTTTGTTTCTCTGTAATTAAAGCAATGCCAAAGGTAAAACTTACGCAAGTCGCTTACCAAGTGCTCTTTAGATGAAGGTGAGTGTCCAAAGACGTAGAAGTACGACTGGGGATTCGCAACGGAGTGCAGTTTTCCCATCTGTACGACAGGTGCTAATGATCGTGCATCGGATAGTATTTCAAGCAGCTTATCTCTAGCTAATTTGGCTCGGTCTACTCCGTGCTCGGAGAAGCTCCCACGCGCTTGGTCTTGCACTGGGAAATCGTGCACCTTGCCAATGTACTCTTCCAAAGTACGAGTTAGACATAACTCCGGTTTAGAGTCACATCGCAAGCGCAAGTAGCGTTTCAACTCTTGGTCTCGTTCCTTCTCGAGTAGACCGTGGGTTAAACCCACAGGGCCCAGAAGGTGCGCACTTTCGATTTCTGTGACTCCGTACATCAGCTCAAACCTAAATCGCTAACATAATTGTGGTAAGTACATCGTTGCTAGTTACCTTTTTAGCAGATCACTATACTTAGCCAAGTTTTGTCTGGGATCTCCTGCGACAACGCGCGAATCGATAATTGGCCCAAATCTCGTTGCGTAATAATCCGTCGAGACTGACGCGTTGACAATTTCGTTAGTGTTCCTTGTTCTAAGACAGTTCGCTAGCTCAGCCTCAGAACTGGGACAGTTCAGTGACCCTGCCACTTGATAGGTCACGTACCGCGGCTTACTCGAAAACGCCCAATCTGCCAAGGCAGTTCCGCCCATGAGGATTGCTCTTTTAAATAGCGCTGAAATTGTATGGTCAATGGTCATAAACTATCGTTTGTGGGGTACTTACAGTGACTACCATCGCCATTTACCATTGGAGAGAGCAGCAGTAAATTCGCGCATACCGCTCCAGTTCCATGACCGAATAGTGTCACCAGATTGGGGTTGCCCCCAAAAGCTGCAATGTTGTTTTGCACCCAAAGCAACGCAGCGATTTGATCAACCAGACCAAAGTTGCTGGAAGCTGTTTCATCCAGACCCGTTCTGAGAAATCCTGCAAATAAACGTGTTTGTTTAATAGTCCAGTAACTTTGTTCCTAAAAATGGGGGGTACCAAGCGTCAAATCCGGTAGTTCTGATTTTTTGTGGGATCGAAAATTTTTTTTTCTATTTCGGTGTCACAATGATGATTTTGTACAAAACAGTTGTACAAAGACAGTGATTATAGTCGTTTTTTTTGGTAACTCATCTCTTAAGTTGGCAGTTACTAGTTAGTACAAGTAGGTACTTCGTTGGGTACTTCCATGTTTGAACTTCAAAATGTCAGTCTTACTACGCTGCCAACCTAAAACTTAACGGCATAAAAAGTGTTCCCAACATAAAACATGTTAGTTCTAATGTTCCCTATAGTTTCTGATAATGATTTTTTTAATTAAATTAAAGCACCGAAATAGAAAAAATAGTGTGAAAAACGCGTGTTACAATGCTTTATTGTAATTGTCGTAGGTCGCATTGTAACACTTGTCTTTCAATATACTATTTCCGGGTCGATCCGAGACAATTTTTTTTTCGGGGCTCAAAAAAGGCAGTGTACAACCTTCCTTTTTTACCAAAAATCTCGCCAAAAATCGACTGCACCAAAATTTCTCGGGAAAACACTTTTTCTTATTAATTTTGGGGCGTAGAATCCAAAACAATTCGTACTTTTTCGATCACACCTCTCAATCAAAGGTTATAGACTAGAAACCAATTTCGGAAGAAAATTCAAAGGGCTGTAACTTTTGAACTAGTAGCCCAATCTTGGAACTGTTTGAAATTATGGATTCTACAGGCCACATTATATAAGAACATTTTATTTCCGGGTCGATCTGAGAAAATTTTTTTTTCGGGGCTCAAAAAAAGGCAGTGTATAACCTTCCTTTTTTACCAATAATTGACTGCACCAAAACTTCTCGGGAAAACACTTTTTCTTATTAATTTTTGTGCGTAGAATCCAAAACAATTCGTACTTTTTCGATCGGGCTTCTCAATCAAAAGTTATGGACTAGAAATCAATTTCGAAAAAAATTCAAAGGGCTGTAACTTTTGAACTAGTAGCCCAATCTTAGAACTGTTTGAAATTATGGATTCTCAGGCCACATTATATAAGAAAATTTTATTTCCGGGTCGATCTGAGACAATTTTTTTTTCGGGGCTCAAAAAAAGGCATAACCTTCCTTTTTTACCAAAAATCGACTGCACCAAAATTTCTCGGGAAAACACTTTTTCTTATTAATTACAAACTTACAAACTTATGGAAATCCTTCAAGGAGATTTAGAACACATTAGAGGATGCTATAGCACAATTCGACTGTTTTCAAAGACTCGCATACTTAAACGCCCTTAAATGCTCTTCCACAGTCTTAAACACCGACAACACTGACCATAAACATTCCTTAAGGTCCTTTAAGGACACGATTGGCTCATTTGCCTCTTTATTTTACTTATATGTAGCACTTTGTATATTTGAATTAGAAATTATATTATAAAAAAGTTATGAGAGTTTGAAATTCGAAAAAACAAAAAACATTTGTTCCATTTTGCTAATCGGGAGTGTACCAACAGGTCGATTTGCTACCCTCAATGTGTACAATATATAACTTTGTTACTTACAAGGGTTGCTGCTCCGATTTTATCTTGTAGCAATAAGGTTCGAGGCATTTATCCTCATTTTAGAGAATTTTAATGGCGTATAAAAACAAATCTGCAATGCAATCAAACGAATTTTTCCTAAGCCAAGAATTAAATTGCTTCCAGAACGTTATATTTAAGATTCTCCGAGGGCTTATTCTATAATAATGAGGGCAATTTAGTGTTATGTTCTACGACCTCATTTTATTTTATAGGTTGTCGTTAATGAAACGTAGTAATGTCAACGTTATTGACGATACCTATCTGGAAATTGTGTAGTAATATGATCATTATGGCACGTTCCGGGAAACTCCCCTAATTAAATCAAAGTATAGTCGGCCACTGTGTACCCCCAGCAAAGGGCAATTCGCTAATTGTGAAAGTAAGGGGGCACGAAACTGCCGACGTTTTTTATCGGCCGACGTAAAAGTGTGTAGTGTCGTTAAACAGTAAACTAAAGTAGTTTCACAGCCGCCGAGATCCTCAAATATAAATTTCCCTCAGCGGAAATCAAGCCAGAAACCGGGAAAACACATTTACAACAACAAAGAAAATTCCGTCGCAGGATAAAAAGATGAAATCTCGCATCGTATATATTGTGCCCATAAAAATGACAGGTTTTTGGCGAATCTTCTCACAATATACACATACACACGCAATCTATATTATTCTCTATTTGCCCCATGGGACAGTTGCCCTGCTTAGTTATATAACTACATAAGGTTCGCGCACGAAATGATGATTCCTTGCATTCGTCTGGTCCATATTTTTTCCACTGTAAAGTATCGCGGGCTATTTACAATTTCCGAAAAATGCAAACTTCTACAATCGCGAAATGAGTTTATCGATGGGATCTTTGATATAAACAAATTATGCGCTCCATGCCTCCATTTTAATGAACTATAAATATTTTATGATAATTTTATTTGACAAAATGTAATAAAATTCTCCTCTGATACCCAGTTTCAACAATCTTTACCGCTATTATCACCCCCATAGTAGGATAGGTGGCTGTTATTACGAACCTTCCATTTATTCCGCTTATTCACGTTTTATTTTATTATCCTACCATTCTTTTAAACCACAGAACCTGCAGTTGTATAATAAAATCGCTATCGTGCTGCCAAATATATAATAATTTGAAATGTGTAAGGTAGGAAATGAGTCTATGCTTGTGTCAGCGTTTGCTGGCGTACCTCGTACTCATATGTAAATGGAGGAGGTGGCTCTGAAATGGATTGTTCAATATAACCCTGTGCTAGAGGGTGAAATCCATCACAAATATTTAATGGCTCCGATAAATAAACAATCAAATTTATTAAAAAAATTGAAGAAGCTTTTTCAGTTAAGTTTAGTTAAAATATATGGAACCAACGAGACTTCCGATACCAGCGTCCCCTCTAAACCAATTACAGACTCGTATATGTTATATAGGTTCTAGAAATGGGAACCAGCGAGTTTCTCGCGAAATAATTAAATTAAAGCTACACGCAAGTAAAATCCCCAATTGCCTCATAATGCGTGGATACAGATGAATTTGAAAAGAGTAAAGGTAAAAGGATAAGAGACAATTTCCAAATTGACTTGAATGCACCAACCAGTTTTCCCATTTTCTCTTCTATGGGTGGAATTAAGAAATTGTACAGGCTTGTAAATAAACTCGTAATACGTATACGTATAATTTGAACTGAATAAAGGCAAACACAAGAGCAGCTACATACAAGTATACTTGGCCGTCCTAATTGTTACATTTGTTTGCTATTTTCGAACTCAGAAAGGGCACTCTTCTGCTTTATCTGTAACAGATAAAAACACAAACAAAAAAAAAACAAGAAAGATAATGAGTAGCGCGGCACATAAATATTGCGATAGCAATGTCTAACGTTCGACACTCGAGCACTCTAATACTAAAAACCGTAAACGGCCTTAGAATTTGTAAATATAACCGCAAAATGTTTCAATGGACCATAGAAAACAAATCACAAGAAAAAAGCTTCACCAAAAAATCAATTATAAAGGTATTGTTTTATCTAAAAACGCGGGTCACCTACAAAATTTAATATGGACGCCGTTTTCCAAGAAAGGAATTGTTCAATTTTCAATTTCTTATGGTACAAATTAAATTGTTTTAATTGTATCCGTTTAATAATCTAAATCATAGGAGAGAACATTTCATTGATGTGAAATAGTAATTAAAATTGGTGGAGATCGGGTTACGAAAACATTCAGTAATTATTATGTGCATTGTACTTACTTGAGGACCTATTAACAGGAATGTAATTTCTTTTCAAATTATTATTATCGAAATTAAATATATTTCCAAATAAATCACAAGAAACGCTTTCTTCGGAAAATTCTTATATACACGTATAACATGACACGCAGTTAGTATTATCATGTGCTTAGTTACAGGTTGACAAATGACTTACCAAAAACTCCAAGTCTGAAGTTGATAGTAACAACGATGACTTTTCCGTAAGCTGCCAATACGCTTCCGTCGTACGGATTACCCGAGTTCCATTCGTACGATTCCCCGTGCAAATAAACCATCACCGGATAAATCGGTTTCGGTACGTCAACGTCTGCAAAAGAATTACACGTTTACCTCAATATAATCCTCTTCCCGACGCAATTAAGACACGAAAATGTACGAGTAATAAATCATCAGACTAAGAAAACAAGCTCTAGATTGTTTCATCGCGCTTTAATCATATTTCCAAATTTAAGTCAAATCCCGGTGACCTAATCGATTCGTATAAAATGAAAAAACTGGGATCTTTGATAACTCTTCTCTTTCATTATTAATTGTGACTGCGTCGAAATTGTATACGTGAAGCAAAATTAATGGCATAACTTTGCTTAGAATTTTAAATCAAATTCCCAAAGGACTTGATCTAATTAAAAAGTGTTTTGTTCCTCTAACAAATTTGATTAAAATTTTGCTTATGGCGCACAGTGCAACCGTTATTAACGGACTGTGGTCGGGGGGGTCTTGTATGAAAGTATTAATTTTAATTAATTTCGTTGCCATCAAATTTAATTTGCAAAAGTTGTACAAATGTGCGTTGATAAAATACGACAAGTATTTATGTCAAATCGATTTTGTCATTTGTACCTTTTCAGTTTCGTTGCTATGTATGTATCAGGTGAAAATTGGTATAATTGTGCAACACCGCTTCTTAAGTCAGTTCTGCGCATGTACGATAGTGCAGGGTTTAATCCCCTCCCAATTACCACTAAACTCGAAAGGTTCCCAGAATTATAAGCTTTTGGAGTCACAATTGTTTAACAGTACAGTATTAATCGATGGACTGTGGGTGGGGTGGCACTTGCTGCTGCAATAAAGGGAGAAGGCGTATATGTTAGTACAATTGACAGCTATAGACAGAAGGCCTAGCGACAATTTTAGAATAAATCAAAGATCCCGTTCCATTAACAACGGAGGGCGAAATTCAGCCAAGGATCTAAGGGTGCTTTCGTAATTTACATTACAGGCGAGTCTTTTAACGTCAGCGTGAGCGATACTTCAAAGGACTCATTTTGTTTCAATAATAATTAAAGGTAATTCTTGACGTATTTGTTAGTAAAAGCAATATCGATTTATATAGTAATTAGCGACGCACTCTTTCGACTTCTATAGCCGAAACTTAAATTACGTTCTCGTTAGGAGCGTACTTTTAGCATTTGTGTAACTTTATACTACTTGCTAAACATACTCAAAGTAACAACATATTTCAGAAAATTCAAAAGGTTCCAGTGGAGTTTCTTAACTGTTCAAAGGACATGTAAAAACATTCCCGTCAAACAAGTGGGGAGGGTCGTTTTTTACCCCAATGAAAAGTATGCCATACATTCCTGGAAATGTATTGGGCGAGTAGTAAAAAGACCCCTTCCCAAAACTTATAGGGCGAGTAGTAAAAAGCACTACTCATTTCGCTTAAACATATACAGAATCTGGGAATCCAAAGTGAGGGGGCGGTGGTAGTATTGTACGCCTCCCAGATCCCCTAGTGATGCGGCCTTAATCAAAAATTCCAGCCCGAACGACTCTTGTGGTATAGCAATGCTGTTTGGTTAAAAATATACAACCGAGGGACTTGGGAGTATTGTAATACACCCCACCCCCCACAAATTATACGAATATTTCATTGGTATGGACTTACAAATAATTTCATAATGATGATTGTAGAGAAAGGGTGACCAAATTTCTCTTTATTTTTTTTTGTGTGGCTGAAGGGAGGGATTCCATAAAATCCAATTTTCCTTTTTTTATAAGTGCTTTATACGTACAAAGGTCCCTTTCCGGATGGTCTGGAGGGTATACGAACATTTCGTTTGTATGGGCATACAAATAATTTCATGGTGATGGTTTTAGAAAAAGAGAGTCACCAAATTTCTCTTTACTGGGAAGGATTCTGTGACTGGCGCGTATTGAATACCCCGTAGACCCCCAGGAGCATACATTAAAACTTCCATCCCGAAGGACTCTCATTACACTTTAAAAAAAGCAATTGAATTTTCATCTTTTGAGGAGTACTTCATACGTTCAAAGGTCCCTTCCCGAAATGTATAGGGCCAGTAGTAAGGGGCACTACTCATTGCACCTGAAAATATAGAACCGGGGGTCTGGGGGATATGGAATACCCCCCAGATGAGCATACAAACGATTTCATGATGATGATTGTTGAAAAAGCGTCACCAAGTTTTTTACAGAGGAGTATTGTGTGGCGGTCATACCCCCCCAGGTCCTCGGAGCTGCCGAACTTTCACCCCTAAGGACATCACTCTTTAAAGAAAAACAATCCATTTTTCAGAAATGTTTCATACGTTCAAAGGTCACTTGCAGAAATGTATAGCACGAGTCATTTTGCTTGAAAATGTAGAATCGGGGAGATTGTGGGGGGGGGGGTTGGAGGTATGGAATCCCTCCTAGTATATGAAGATTTCGTTGGTATGGGTGTAAAATAATTTCACGATGATGATTGTAAAGAGGATCGCCAAATTTATCTTTTCCAAGGAGAATTGTACGAGTGGGGAGTTTGTCATACCCCCCAGATCCCACGAAGCTGCCTCCCACCGTAGAAGTTTCACCCCTAAGGACTCTTTTTACACAAGACAAACGAATTTTCCATTTTTGAGGAGTATTTCATACGTTCCTTCTTGAAAGCGAATAGTAGTGGGCACTATTCGTTTTGCTTGAAAGTGTAGAACCGGGGTGCCGTGAGGGTACGGACTACCCCTCAGAATACGAAGATTTCATTGGTGTAAGTAAAGTACGAATTGATTTGGATTCTACGCAACCCAAATTAATAAGCAAAAGTGTTTTCCCGAGAAATTTTGGTGTAGTCGATTTTTGGTAAAAAAGGAAGGTTATACACTGCCTTTTTTTGAGCCCCGAAAAAAAAATTGTCTCAGATTGACCCGGAAAAAAAATTTCTTATAGAATGTAGAATCCATAATTTCAAACAGTTCCAAGATTGGGCTACTAGTTCAAAAGTTACAGCCCTTTGAATTTTTTGTCGAAATTAGTTTCTAGTCTATAACTTTTGATTAAGAAGTCTGATCGAAAAAGTACGAATTGATTTGGATTCTACGCACCCAAATTAATAAGAAAAAGTGTTTTCCCGAGAAATTATGGTGTAGTCGATTGTTGGTAAAAAAGGAAGGTTGTACACTGCCTTTTTTTGAGCGCCGAAAAAAAATTGTCTCAGATCGACCCGGAAAAAAAAATTTCTTATAGAATGTGGCCTGTAGAATCCATTATTTCTAACAGTTCCAAGATTGGGCTACTAGTTCAAAAGTTACAGCCCTAGCGTGACAGTTCTCATTATCGACTACTAGTTAATAATGTCCACATTATTAACCACTTTGAGCAACTGCCGAGAAAGCCTACTTTACAAGTGGAAAAAAGGTTAATAATCGTGTCATCAGACGCTAGTAGTGAAAAAAATATATATTTCATATGGCAACTCATATTCCTTTTTAAAAATGGTGTAATTTTAAATGTGTTTATGACCAGGTTTGGTGGTTGACAGACGGTATACGTATAGGGTATAACGGAATCGCCTCGAGGCCTACCTCCCACCCATCCACACAATACGATCGGCCTTGGGACGCTATAAAGGAAAGGCAAGTCGAATGAGATTTTGTATTGAAATTTCCGACCTCCAGGCGTCAGATGCGCAGGAAACCTCAACAGAATTCTCCATACACACATAGAGGTTTTCCTCGAGGTCTTGCGCCTCGAGGCATGCCTTCGGCTTTTCCGTTGCGTGTGGAGCCGCCTTTAGACCAGTTTCGAACATTCTGCCGGCTACTCCGAATTAGGTTTTCCTAATTCGTAAGGTAAATACCGGAGTAGTATAGACCAACTTAAGACCTTATGCAGAGGCACCTCTAAAAAGTTCCACTTTTCGATTTACACCCTGTACATTGTGCAAAACAGAATAAACTTTTTAAAATCATTGCAGACCTAGACCTTTTTCTTCAAAGAGGGTTGTAAGCTTTGCCTGTCCATTTAATGCATTCCTACAAAAAGGTTTACCTTGAGAGGCCGTTTGATAACCTCAAAGCTAATCAATTAACTGCCTAAAACCATGAATCCCTTCTTGAGTAGCAGGACCCTTAATTTAAATACGTCAAGGTGACAAAATGGATGGAAAGACATAAAGGGAAAGGAAAAAACAAAAATTGAAAAAGAGGACATAGCTAAAACTTTGAAAAAGCACCCCTAGACAATGTTAAAGCAAATTTAATGTTTAATGCCTTAACTAGACTCTACACTCTTTATTTAAGGTGTGTTTAATGTAAAAATTGCATTGATTGCTGGAAGTGATGCCCAAAATTTGCGATGGAATAGATCGTAACGTCAGATAAAAGTATATTTTACAAAGTTGCTCCCTCTTATCTCGAACGCACTGTATAATTACTAGTTCTTTGTGTCTGAAATTTTTTTTGCAATTGTGTGTGACAAAGGGCCAATTATGTATCAGAAAAACGCCAGCAGCACCTGAAATTTGTACCACAAAGGAGAAACTATCAAAGTTAAAAACAAAATCCGTGTTTCTATTTGTATAATGAAAAGCTCTGACGACTTTTTGGTTCGCATTTGTAACAATTTATGTCCGAAGCATACACGCATGTAAGAATGGAAAGCCACGCGTGCGATTTTCTACCCTTTGCTGCAATTATCATTCCCCCACTTCAACAGACCAACAAACTATGCTCACAATCATCCCCATAAGCACTACGTAATTTACGTATTTACTGTAAAGGGGTATAAATCGAATTTATCAGTAGCAGCTCCATATAGTAACGGAATTGTGAAGCTTTACATTATCAGTAAGAGCTCTGCTCGCCAGGAAAGGAAAATCTAGAGTTTTCCACCGCTAGAGCTCGCCCTTATCGCATAACGCCGACGAAAATGGCACATCCAGAACAATCGATACGCCGAATTCAAAGATTAGAAAAAGGCGTAAACTGCGAGCGTCCATCATTAAAGCTCCCCACAATTAAATTCGCCGCATTTTATGAAGCATTTCCTTCAGCTGGATGTGCGTTCCACCCGGCTTTCCTTTTTCGGATCTGCCATTGGAAAGCTTTTAGCGCTAATTCCTAATCCTGAAAGATGTAGGCACAAACTACTAATGGACCTGGTGAAGTTAGAGGAAAAACATTTTAAAATCTCTCTTTATTTAGTCCGGTGTAGGTAATTTTCGGCGGACTAAGTACGTATAAAAACAAAAGAAAATGTCACCTGTCAGCCGCGTACATTAACTTAAAGACGTAAAAAGCTTTCATCGCATTTTTTATACGCGATCCTACCCCTAAAATACGTATGGTTCGTGATCGTAATTCTTTAATGTTAAATTATACACATTTATAACTATCGTAAAGTGTTGTATATCAGTAGGTGCTATTAATATAATCTTCCTTTTCTTCATAAAGTTGAGTAAATTGTCGTAAAACCACCACGGAGAATATTATAAAAAAGCTCGTCAAGCTCCCTTTACTGTACATTTTCCTCTTTTTCATATAAATTCTTAATCAAAAATGTCACGATGAAAGGCAGATTACAAAATAGAAGTAAATGACATGCGAGCCCAAGCCGAGCCAAGCTCTCGCACTGGGAGCTTTGCTCTGGGCAAAAGCTGCAGGCAGCTGCGGTTATCATGTAATATTAAGAATAATTCATCATTTTTGACAGTATATAAACTGAGATTGGAGCTCGCGTGCTCTTCAAAGATCAATACAACGCGACAATTCGTACGTAACGTTTTGATTATTGTTATTAACCTAAATTAAATAACACGTACGCGGTGTAGCTTCGTGTATATTTTACGTGAGTGGAGTGGTTTTTCATTTTAAATATTTACACACTGGTTTACAATGCATTACCATAAATCTCCTGAAACAACACGCTGTTATTTTCCAATAAATTTAAATCGTGAACGGCGTAATTAATTTCAACGCGATCGAACGGTGTTTTAAGTGAAAATATACACATTTCTCAATTTAAATTAGTTTCAAAAGTAATTACTTCTATATTTGCGGCGTGAGAGGTTTCACTCAACTAGACATTTTTATTGCTGGTATATTGCTCTTACGATAGGAATTACTCCATTTTAGTACCTATACGAAATTTAGGTACCAGGTAGTATATAATATTCTGTGGAAGGCTTGGGCTTAATGACAGGTAATGATGGATATTGTCCCTGAACCCCTAGACATAGACATGCTTCATTTCTTAACTATGCACTTTTATTGTGTGATTACCTCTCCTATAGGATTACTCAAGCAATACCAACTTGTTTGTTAATGGAGTGGAGGTGATGAATGCTTAAATAAGTGGAGCAAGTTAAGGACGGGGTTGTTCGGGTGATAATTGAAAGCGTGCGTAAGTCCTTGATTGTTTCAAGCCGAGTTGAAAGACATTTGGAAGGATTTTTAAGAAATGTAATTAATGTCGTTATCCAGTTTACGAAAGTGTTACGTTGATTTTAATTTTTGTAATTAGTCGGTCAGTCAAATTTAATGACAATTTCGTCGGATGAGTCGCTAGAAAATTTAATTGCAAGTGTTAAACGAAAATGTGAATTTGTAAAAGTTTTAGATTTCGTAAATTTAAGATCCAGGTTTAATTCCATTGAACTATTATGTCATATTTTTGTTTGTTGTACCGGAATGGTGTTTCAAAATTGATGTAGAGTTTCCGTTGGAACTTACGGATGGGTGAAATTCTGGCTTAAAACAGTTCCAGATTATCCACACTAGGCATAAAATAAATTATTTATTTATTTATTATCCTTCTCTTGTTCTGGGCCCTCAACAGGCTTGCGCCCATTTACAGAGTGACCCGCATAATGCTCTTTAGAGGTGCCTCTGCAGAAGGTCTTAAGTTATTCTATACTACTCCGGTATTTACCTTACGAATTAGGAAAACTGCAGGAAAACCTAATTCGGAGTAGCCGGCAGAATGCTTGAAACTGGTCTAAGGTAATTTCCATCTCTGCAACAGATGAAAAATTCGCCTCAACCCAGGTTCGAACAAACGACCTCCGGATTTATAGTCCAATGCTCTACCATTGAGCCATAATACGGGTTATAGTGGGAGGGTGCGTAAACAATAACTCTAAAATAACGAATGCGTAGGTAAAACACACAACTTGGTTAGTTGATTGTTCGGACGTTGAATTATTATTTATACCACCCCCACGTTAGTAAGGGAGGTATTGCATTGGGGTAAAGAATAACCCTTCTCCCACTTTTTGACGGAAATACACGTTTTGAACCACCAGGAATCCGAATAAAATAAGAACCCAATGACATCGGTCTGTCGGTCCGTTTGTACTCTCATTTCCGGCTGAACCGATTGAAACCAAATTTGGTACACATAATTCTTAAACATAAAAAGAAGAGATGACAAGCTCTTGGTCAGAATCGCGCATGCGCGAGTGTATCAAACTCTCATTTCCAGTTAAACGGCTGAACCGATTGGAACCTGATTTGGTACACGTGTTCTTAGACCTAAAAGGGTAGAATCGCCTATGCGTAGGTGTGCGGATGCTATATGTGCTAGCTACAACACATCTTATGGAATTTCTACCCTTGAATGAAACTTGACTGAAACAATCCATTCGCTCCATTTGCTGCGGATCATGTCATGATATTTCCTAGATAATAACAAACAAATCAAAATCCTTGACTTTGTTAAAGACACAAGTGTTCTTTAAGGGTGAACAATACCGGGGAGCACAATAGACCAAAAGGTCGCTGCGCAAAAACCGACTGGAACTACCCCTAGCACTAAAATAGTAATATAATAATGCGGGTCACTTTGTAATTGGGCGCAAGCCTGTTGAGGACCCAGAACATGAGAAGGATAATAAAGAAATATAGGTAGTGGTAGTGTAAGTGTGTGTACTGTAGGGGAGGATTTGTTTATTTGTTATGTACAGTACAGACCTACTCGTATGTACGTAATGTTTTCGCATGTACGTAGAAGTTTAATTGTGAATTTCGCTTTTAAAATTTTTTTAAAATTATTTTAGGGTGTTGATATAATTTGAAGTAGATGTCGAGTGGAACTTTTCCACGTTGAAGCATTTTACATTTACCTTACAGAAGGGCGACTTTGAATTCAATGTACGATGAATCAGAGGTTTCAGTTTATTGTATGTGGGACCTAAAATATTTATTGAATTTGTACTTATCGAGGTACTTATATTGTCATAATCTTTGATTAACTAGCAATTGATTCTTTTGGTTGAAATCACGGTGGTTGAAATGTAGCATGATTGGTTTTCGAGCCAAAATAAAAGGGGCAGACCCTCTGGTCTCCCAGGTGTGCCTGTTACTGATTCGATTCAGAGAAACGGACAGTGTATGTGAATGAGAATCATTCCCTCTGAGGGATGTGATTTCTTGTCATGACTCCTGAATATTTAGTATTGGAATACTGTTATGTGATGGGTCTCGAAACCCTGCTCTGTATGCAAATATTATACCCCTATATTATGTAATGAGACAGGTCATGCCCTGGCCAAAATGGCACCATACGTCATTGCAATTAGAATTATACCAGCAAGGAAGACCCACCCTCGAATCTGTATTATATCGAAAAGTTTATCATCAGGACATTTTATCATGAGAGATGTACTTTTTTGATCAAGTTACAGTTGTGTATGATGTATATTTTAGTGCACTCCTTGACATCGGAAAGATTACAAGATTTATTTTTGTATATTAGGTTGTGATTTATTTTGACAATAAAGTTCCTTGTGAAGCTTCATACAAATTGTTATGAGTTTGTATGAATTTTGTGCCGTCGCTTGATATTATGTTTTTTAACCAATTAAGAATACTGGGTTTTGTTTTTTCCCCTTACAAATTAATTAAATTAACCTGATGGTAATTAAGTAAAGCTCCACGTCAAGTTGAAGACTGCAACTTCAATATCTATAAAGGTTAAAAATAAAAATGGTATGCCCCAGGGTATGCCCTAATGAATATCCTACCAATAGAATTGTGGCTTACTTGCAAAGAGGAACGAATACAGCATAAATAAATTATTACGTGATACACGGCGCAGGAATTATTTAAAAATTGGCACATTTGTGAGGAATGATTTTCTTGGCATCTACATACAAAGATTTTAGATTTGTTATTCAATGCACGTACTACGAAAAGCAGATGATCAGCAAACGTTAGCAAAAATGCTTATCTATAAAAAAGGCGTCCCAACTTTTTTCACATTTGAATGTCAATTTTACGGCGATCCTTTTTGATTTTTTTTATATTTACGTCTGTCATAAGATGGCCCATGATGTATGTCCCTAACTTATTTACTCTGGGACAACGGGAAAATTCCAGAAAATATGATTTATATATTTTCTCGTCTTCATTTCATGTGTGCCAAGTTTCCGCAAATTAACTAGATTTCTCTATGTTAATCACATTTTTCAGAGTATTAAACACAAAAGGTATCCCAGCATGATTTACAAAAATGCACACGGTTTATGTTTCCGGAAATGATTTACACAAATTATGGGAGAATGAACCAAACTGGGTAGACATAGGGCGCATTGTTCACAGTAGGTACTTTCCCCGACTTTCATTTCATACAGACGGCGCGCTATTTTTACAATCTTTCACTGGTTGTATTGCTTAATTTTCTCCCTTTCCCGCCCCTTTCTATCTTTTATCGGATTATATAATTTCATTAAAATTCAGATTAAGTTCGTTTGTGTTTGAAAGACTCGCGAAGGCGGTTTTAATTCAAGACGACGTTTTTGTTTTCCAATCCTTGCCGTCTCGTCTCTCCGTTTTTTTTCACTTCGCCTTCCTGCGCAATGTTTCACACTTTTAAAGTTTCCGGGCTTCCTTTTTCCCTACGAATTCATCCGTGTAACTTATTCGTTTTAGTGGTTTTTCGTGGTACGAAATGAAAAAAGAAACGCGTCGAGGTCGTGATTTAAATGAACATGTTGTAAATTGCTTTGAAAAGTCGTTTCGTTGAGGAACCAGAGGGTGTTCCCTTTTTCTGTCATGTTAAGCGAATTGGCAGCGAAACGGCAAACCTACCTACGCAAAAAGATCTGTGTCTATGATTTATCTAGAAACTGTATCCAATTCTGACTAGAAATTTCCTTAGAGATGTGCTTTCACATTGCAAAACGGAGAGCTTTCGACTAGGAATCTGAATTTTTACTTTGAAATCTGAGTTCCGGTTTTAAGCTAGGAATTTCTACTGTAATCAGTGAGTTCTGACACGGAACTCCAATCTAAACGAAGCATTTAACTTTAAAAATTCCAAAATCTTGTATTATAAACGTCGGAATTCCTAGTTTAGCTTCACCTTCAACTTCAAATCTTGCATCTCATCCCTTAAGCTGCAGACACCACCAGCTCTGCAGATTTTTACAGAATGAAAATTAAATAACTGGCATTTCTACAAAACGTAAGTAGCTAACTTTCTCTTTCCAGGACTGTCATCAACGACGCCATAGTTACAGGGCGCTAAAGAAACGAAGTGATACCTGAAAAAT
Source organism: Photinus pyralis (assembly GCF_008802855.1). NCBI lineage: Eukaryota > Metazoa > Arthropoda > Insecta > Coleoptera > Lampyridae > Photinus > Photinus pyralis. Next base: position 32,509,879 of record NW_022170596.1, on the reverse strand, counting down.
TTTGAAAAATCGTGAATAACTTGAACACCTATGATGCTGGGTACCTATAGGGAAATGTGGTATGAAACTACGTAGATAGCCATGTAGATTTCTAAAATGCAATAAAATATGGGGTGTTCTATTTAAAATAAGAAAGTTGCTATCCACATCCGGTAAAACCGGATCATGATAATATTTTCCTTCGATAGTTCATAAAAAACTATGTTGGTATGCACATTTTCAGATTTAAATTATTAATGGAAGCCAAATACCCCTAAGTTGTTTGCGTGAAACAGCCTGTATACTTATTCACTCATTTTGTACGTTAATAATTAATTATCTTGAATTTACAACCAACTTTTCAAGATTACAAAGTGTGTTCCAATATTGACTATGATTCGCGAGTTATGTAACATATCGGTATGTTTCATCCAAATTGGTTTAATTTAATTAGCTTACGTGTAACAACGCTGATGTGTTCAGTCAATATTCAGTAGTTAACAGATAGATTTCAGTAGTCGCCGGAGCAAGAATCCCAGGTTTAATTTCCACCATAACATCCACAACACCTAGTTATAAAGTGTTAACATTTCTTACACACAGCATTAACATCTGCACGATGTTGTAGGAGTAGAATTTTCCGTTTGACAAAATCGATAATGTAAATAGTTCGACGAGCGAAAGATATTTAATCCCCATGAGACTCGGTAACAATATTCTTCTTCCAACCGATACGCCTCTGGACAGACGTATTGAAAGGGTAAACATCAATCCAATTTAAAAATCATAGCGTTGAAACGTACACCGAGCTCTTTTTTCCATTCAATTAATTTCGCCATACGTACCAATTAGTAGGAATATTAAATTGTGTCATCGTATCAAAACTGATGACAATCCCCTAATCACAATTTTTTTCCGCTGAGGCGTGTTTTTCTTGTTGAAGGAGCCATCGATTAAAAATGTGCAGTTGGCAGGATTTAAAAGGCTTTAGCAAACGGAGCTTGAAGTATCTTTATAAAACCTTGTAAGTTATATTTACGGCACAAACAGGAATACGCTTTATGCCCCCATTATATAATGCCGTAATTTGTTTATTATTTGACCTTTTAAAAAAAGATTCTTGGCAGGATTTCGAGAAAATTGTGTACACATCAAAGCGTTTACTGAAGGATTTAAGTAGAAATACTTCCTTTCGAGCTTCCAATTGTACGATTATTTAATCGCGCCGTTTTGTAATCGTTGAGATTTGATTTAAAACATTGTTTAATTAAAGCTGAGCTCGACCAATGTACCAAATATTTCGCCAGACTGTAAAGTGTTGGTGGATCTTTATGTACATTTGGGTTTGATACCCAATTCATCATAATAGCGCAAAAGCCGTATGAAATAACCCTTCTGCACTTTTCCGCCCTTAAACGTAGGAATTTTGTCTTACAAAGTATATAATAAGCATTTTGACAGTTTTTACTGCCTTCCTTATCTCAACCTTTCTCTCCATTCTTCTTTATTGCTCCATTCGCCCTTCTTCAACTTCGTTATGACATGACCTCCTTGGCGTTCCTCACTTTCATCTTCCTATCCGTACCACAAAAGTCGGTTTTCTTCTATCTATTCTCTCCCCAACTCCATGTTTCTCCGTATCTCTTCGTTCTGTACTCTATCCAGTCTCCTCCAAAACTTCCCTAGCTGTGATCTTTCCCTTGTTTTTCTTATTAGTGACCCGTATGTCATTATGCTCTGTACCATTGTACTGAATATTCGGCTTTTCGTGTCGGGTCCCAAATACCTGAATTTTTCTGTCCTTTTGTTTTTAAATTTTCTTCCATTTCTAGATCTTTGATATTTTCTTCTACTGTCGCTGGGTATTCTGTTTTCCCAAAGTTAATTTCTAACCCCACTTTGGTATACTTTTCTTTAAGTTTTCCAGGAAGTTTTCGTACCATGTAGCTCAGATCTTCCTCATCTTGCGCTATTATCACTTGGTCGTCAGTAAAGCTAAGTGAATAGATGTGGTCATCTCTAACGGATATTCCCATCCCTTCACATTTCCTTTTTCAGGCACATATGTATAGCGCGTGTTCAATAAATATTTTATAAAGCTCCCAATTTTCCACTGCTACGGGAATCGGGGTTGGAAAATGAGAGTTCGCAAGTGCTGGTTCGGGTAGCTCAATTCGCAGCAGGGTTCGGTAGTAAAACTAGTTGAAAGCGGAGATCACTTAATACATATTATATTGTTCTTCAATAAAAATAAAAATAAAATTAAAATAACAATGTAAATAAAGGTACGCCTCTGTAGACTGCCTCCGCACTTCACTGGATCGGACCGAAGTGCAACGGTCAGTGCGACACTTCCAGTGGATGCTGGACACTGGGTGTTTCCGCTTAGGCTTGTTATATTCCTTTAACAATCGGAAGGATAATTAACACATAAATAAAGTAAGGGTAATTAAGTGAATGTTTAAACAATAGGTGAGTGACCTTATTGATTATTATTTAATGTAATACTATGGGGGATTCTACCTATAGGTATAGAATTCCCACAAAGAAAATGAAACGGGGTTCTTTAATTAACTCAACAAAAAGTATCTGGATATGGATTTGTCCTAAAGCAGGATGGTTCTCAGGACTTAGGTACAAAGTACCGCCCTAAGATACGAAGAGTTTGGGGAAGGTTTAGAATAACAGGTGTGGAAGTTGACCAGGTACACAGTATCAGCCGTGAGCTTCTGGAAGTAGTTATCGGGAGTTAGACCGTAGGTGCAAAGCACCGGCCTGAGCTTCTGGAGCAGGTGAGATATAACAGGGTTGGCGAAATTTAGGCCTTTGGTACAAAGGACCGGCCTAAGCTTCAGGAAGAGTAGGAGATCTGGAGGGTGGTTCTGGTAAAAGGTTTTGAGCTAAAGGAAGATGATCTGAATCAGTCCTCTCACAGGCGGGACAATCGCTTTTATGTTCAACGGCTGGTTACGTTTGGGGGAATATGTGGAAATGGTAATCGGGAAGGGACTAACGGGAAGTGGTATTTGATATGATCGGAAAGGTAGGTGGCGGCATCTCACGGAACTTCACGAAAATAGTTTTCATCATTGCTACCTAAAATGATTATAAAAAGTATCATAGTTGGATTTCTTACAATTTTAAATAGTATGGGGGACGTGGAATATCCCCGTAACAGTCCCTTCGTAATTTGGTCCGTTTTTTGCATTTTTTTTCTTTAATAACTGCTGTATTTTGTAAATATGGTCAATGATTGGCCTTCCCGCTTGTTCCTCGTTTATTTTCCCTTGTTACAAGTTGGTGTTGTGTACGATCGCTTCCATTCCATGGGTATTTCTTGTCCTTTTGGAACTACTTGGGACATCCTCTGCATTATCTAAAAATATTTGTTTGTACCGTATTTTATTAATTCCGGTACAATACCGCCCGGTCCTACCGCTTTACCATTTTTGATTTTTGGGCTGCCTTTTGTATATCTTCCATTGATGTTTCAACCATAGCTTCTTCTGTCCCTCCCACTTTTGGGGCATAGTCCTTTTCCGTCTCAATGAATCATTGTCTATTTTCCGTTAATAATTTTTTTTTGGTTTTGCCATTCTCTCTCTGATATATGCGATATGATGCGTTGTTCTCTACTCGATTTCATTGCTTTTATTGTTATTTGAGCTCCGTGTGTCTCCTGTATATTGATCTATATTCTTGCATATCCATTCCACTGTCCACTGTTTTCGCTATTGCTATCAATCTTTCTACTTGTCTATTTTTTTCTCTATAATGTTATAGGTCGGCCTCTGATTTTGTCGTTAACCATGTTTCGTACTTTTTTCATTTATTTAATAGCTTGCTTTGTTTCTTGGTTTAATTTCCATTCATATATCTCTTCATATCTTTCCCTTGCTTCACTGGCAGCTTCTTTTAGGCACTTTTTCGTATTTTCAAATGTTCCTTCTGTTCTTGCCGGATCTAATCTCCTATAACTTGTTATTTAACCTATTTCGGTACAGTTCTTTTATGGTTTCGACCTGCAGGAGGTCTAGCTCTAGCCTACATTGTATTCCCTTTCCTACTTCATTACCTATTTCTCTCTCTTCATCCTTTTCATATATACCATGGCAGATCCCATTTTCGCTATTAACAATATGATCCTTTCCACATTCCTCACATCCTTTATGTTGATGGTGGACTTTTTCTTTATGATGATATAATCTATAATTGATTTTAATTTCCCTGTTTCCTGGGTCCTTGCGTACTTATATATTTCTTTGTGTTTGTAAAACCAGTTGGTGATTCTGGGTGCATGTAATTCGCATTATTTTATTACTCTCTCCCCGTTACCATTCACAGTGCTTTCTCCGTATTGTCCCCCGGGGTAACGGGGGAAATAAAATACTCGGGGCGAGCCATAACCACCAGGTTTTGATTTTTAGATTACAAGAGGAAATAAAGACGAACCTTACCGCAAAGTAAGGACCATTGAAAGATTATTACTGAACTAGCTGCATAAAATACTCCATTTGTCCTTTGCCACCCTTTTCAAATTAAATTTAAAGCTCTTAATGGTTCAACTTTGACTCAATCAAAGATATTATCAAATTTTGATCAACACTTTCTTCTGCTTCCAATTGGTGGTACATGGCGGATATACTACTATAAGTTTCTTGGGGGAGATTTTGAAAAAAATTAGATCACGAAGTCGAATGGTGCGCGAGAAAATAAAACATAATTCGCTTTACGGCTGTCCGATACGATCGGGAAACGTACAAGTTACTATTCTAATAAATATGGGTCGTAAACACGGCCAAAGTAACCCTTTTTGGTAATTTTTGAATAAATTAGAAAAAAAGATTCGCGCTCGGACTGCGAAAGGTAATACGTTTGGTTATTGTGATCAAATTTGGGTGACGTCGTTTACTACGGGCTGAAGTAGCACGATCCGTTTCAATTTAGCGTGGAATTGTGTTTAATTACGAGTGATTAAAGAGTTCCAGAATTTTCCTTGATGGATAACGCTGGATATTTTGTTTGTTTGAAGAAGATATGACATTTTTTGGAGTGTGAGGATATAATACCAGTTGCCATAGTTTTAATTAAAGAACATTTAAGAGTATATACGCGAATATATTTATTTAACAAATGGACGTATAATTCACCCTACAGAAAAAAATGCGGGTAAACGATCTATCTGGCAGTGAATATTCGAGTCAATTTATCACAGTATAAACAGAACATCAAAGGATTAAAACTAGACTGATCCGCATTTTCGGAAAAATATGGAAAGTTAATCAATAATCAAACTAGGCATTTTTTTATACGGCACCAGTGCTAGTCGTACATAATCCACCGCTTTAGGTTTGTTAAAGACGTCTTAATAATAGGGGTTGGAATACGAAAAAGAAGTTTTGCTCGAAGCCATTGGAAAGTTGCGATTTCGAATAGCGTAGAGGGAATATATATTTGAATTCGACGGAATATCATTTGAGATCTATTGAAGTGGTGCGGTGTCGGAGACGACGGAATTCGTACAACCACCTAAATCATCCCCTTCTTACAAGTTCATATTTCGAATTGAAACCAAACACGAAAGTTCTTTCGGTATTCATCCACACATACGTGGGGAGGTTTACGTAAATGGGGTTAGAGGTATGTTGGGCACGTGCGCGATTATACTTTATAACTGCGAGGGAACCATTTCTCAAAGTGCTTTTCACAAGATTGCCACAAGCTCAGGTGATGCTTAAGAAAACATTCTACGATTGTTGGAAATTGTGTCGTAAGGTGGGCCAGGATAAGGTAATTAATAATCGATAACCATTAAATTCATTGTCATTATGCTGGATGAGCAAGAAGGTGTTTTCATGCAAGTGCACATTATTATTGGCTCCGCAGACAATAATCGAGATTATCTAAGACCCTTGTAATTCCATCGAGCTTTGTGCCGGGCTAATTGTTAAATCTAATAGATTGGTGTGCAAATCATACGAGCTCAGTTTTACGGTTCAAGCATCTAAAGCACAATCTTTAACAGGGTTGTAATTTTTCGATGGTGGGTAATAATTTATAAATAACTCGGTCAATAATCAGCACGCAACGATTTTATGACGAAAGTTTTCTCTTCCAAAAGCAATTTTTAGGAAGTAAAGAGAAAAAAGTAAAGTTAAAAGTTTTTGAGTTATAAGGTTTTAATATGTCATCAACAAAAATTTTCGAAAACTTCAACTTCCCCTTTAATAGTTTTATCTAAGTAAAAAAGATTTATTATTCGTCTCGGTTTTTCCTGGCCCGTAAGTCATTACCGGGCTTGTGGAATATTCACAATCTTAAGCAAACTGCAATTCATCCAAGTATTAAGATCGTGTTCGCAAAATGTCTCTGTGAGAAATTGATGACATTAATTTTCAAGGTTTTGTACGAAATTTGTTATTCCCCCTTTAATTTTCACCAACATTTTAGACATCGCGCTGAAACCTTGTTTTTGAAGTATAAATTAAATAAGATTGTATGGCTTACTTCCACTTAGCGTTATAATTTAATGAAAACGAATTTTTTAGGTGACCTAAAAAAGCCGCTTAAATAATTTTCCCAATTTACAGTTTTTAAAGCTTCCACTCTTTTTCGCCTTTAATGTATAATAAATTAACGAACGCCGCGAACGGAATTTACTTTAGTTTAATAAAGGTGCAATCGTGGCATTACACAATCAAGGAAATAGACGCTCGCAGTTTGCAGTTTTGTTAGGTGTCTTTTTCAACTGCGGAAATAGTTTGACCTAATTGGATTCGAGCTTTTTCTCTCTTTATTGTTAAAATTAGACTTGGACTTGCTTTGATTACAAAAATGCGCTATAATTAGAACGCTGCCCGCACGAAACGCATAATGTATGCAAAAACAAACGCAACAAGTTTTTTTCTTGGCAGAACTGGACAAATGGAAGAGTGGCGCCCCAGTTTGTATTCAATTTGAAGAAATTTATATACACGTATTCTGAAATTCAAATACCTTCACAAAACTGCACAGACAAAATTTGCATAAGAATGGAATAATTTATGTTGGCTCTCTCCAATCCGCCTTAGTTTAAGATTTTCTTGATTGATTACAGTGAAATTATTCTCCTTTGCACTCATTTACGAGGGATTCTATTTTTTATTAATTTACTTAAAACGCTTAAGCTATACGGTCTCTTAGTATTAAGCGGTGCGTTAATTGTCTTCCGCTCTCTTCCGAGTGATAAATATGTGGTATAGATACTCCGTTCAATCGTTATTGTCCAAGTAGGTAGCAATGTAATTTTGTTTTTAGGTTTAATAAAATTAAAAATCCCTGTCGGAATCAGCTGTGGAGTACAGGAAGTATTTATGCCCAAAATTAAACCAATAGTTAAGTTTATTAACTATTGGTTTACTTTTGGACTATTCTAGGTATCAGAAAAAACTATTGAACGAATTATCCCGTTGGATACTTTTGAAATGAAACCTTTTGGCCCACGGCCTAAAACTTTTTATACAGGGTGGTGACTTGCGTAACGAATCATAGGGATTTCAATGTCAAATTCATAGCATTGACTCCCCAAATTATTTATAGCAAAAATGTATTAAGGTTTTTGTAGGAAAAAATTTTTTAGGTCAATCAACCGTATTAGTTCTCAATTTTATAATAAAGACGGAAAATTGGAAAAATAAAACCCCCATCTTTTTCAATAATCTGTGATGCATATCATTCGGTGCAGTTGGAAAAATTACCCTCACCTCACGTAATTGGAAAAAGGATCAGATGCAGGATTGGTTGATTAAACACAATGTCAAAATTGAAGACAAAATTACCAAAAATTATCTTTGGAGTTTAATTGAATCTTTTAGGAAAAACAATAACAAGCGTTACGTGACTGACTTCCATCCAAGGATAAGGTTAAAAGTGTATGCCTTGAAGCTCTTCCAAATTCTACTTCTGAAATGTGGCAAAATTTTTGTAAGCATTGTGAAAAACTAATTTCGGAAGACTGGGTGAAATGTATGGGAAATATTTCGTTTGAAAACATTCCACCTTTCATTGTTTCGTTGGAGGAGTCTGATTTAGAATCAGATATTGATAATGATTCAGATACTTCCAATGAAGCAATGGTAATGGAATAGAGGGTTTTTGGCATCAAAATTTTTGTTGATGACATGGAAAATGAATGGGAACACCAAACTCGTCAAAGTTCCAGAATTTAAGGAAAGATTCAAGGATTTCATCCAGAAAGAACTAGAGGTCACCACTGCTACGGGGGTTCCTTCTGGACTTGAAAATTACCATCGGTTCCGCCCGGCAAGGCAAACCGTCTTCTTCTCAGGCTGCTCAATCGATAAAAATAAATGCTCCGGCTAACTCAAATCGGTGGGCTTTTAACTCTTTTGAAACTGCGTAATAAACCTTAACCTGCCGCCTACCAGTCTCCTGCCTCAACTCCTACTCCTCTCTTTCCTTCCCCTCGTTCTTCGTTAAAGACATAGGCACATTGGAACCAAAAAGATAATATTATTGAAATGATATTAGAGATACAAACAAATTACAGGGATCTAGCAGTTCTTCTCTCCTCCTTGTAAAAACAATAGATTAACAATGACAACTAAACTAAATAAAAAATCCTACCAGGTGAGACTAATTTACTCAAGGGGTGGCCATCCTCTACAGTTTGAAAATTTCAACAACAGGTCATCGGTTTTTGCTCCAGCGTGGGCTGGGACTTATTTAAATAAACACAAAAATTTATCCTACTCTTTGTGGTAATCGTTCATTGGACTTTAATAAACAATCAAATCAAAATTTTTTACTATAGTTTCATTACCAAAAAGTGGAATTTTACAGAACGTTACAAATTTAATTAGACTAACCTTTACAACATTTGTACAGCCGATCTTGTGAACTGCTCTTTCCTCTGGTACAGGGTGGATGTGATGAAAACTGACACTTAGGTCTCTGTGACTTCCTAGGGGGTGGCTTGAAATTAACACACGGAAACAAAATCCACGGTGCCTATCCTTCCTCGGAACGAAAGCAAAGTTTAGTGTTTGAACTGAAGCTTAGTCCAGGAAATCCTTCGCGTGGCGAGTGGGAGACGGCTAGTTTCCAAAGTTTCTACACAGCAGGTGTATTTAATTTAAACAGTGACCCCTACTATTTCCTTCCACCGGCTCTTAGAGTTTATTGACTTGGATCGCCTGCGGGAGACAGATTTTTGAGTTAGCGGCACGGCAGAACACAAATTTTTATGATCACTATCCGACGGTAAACCGCGATTTGTTCTTGGGTGGTTCGCTTTTTATTTCACCAGCTCTTCTTGGGGCAAATATCGCTCTAAAACGCAGCGCTCCTTCGACAAATGACCGTACGGCACTAGTAGGAAATTCCACCTGGGGCGGATCCCGAATATCGGCGCCTTGAGGACTAGGGCAGCACTTTGAATTATATATCCTCGAGAAATCACAACGTATCCTAACGCGATTCACTGCATCCAAAGTAAACTGGGGTGAAGCTCAAGGGTTCGCCAAAATATCACATGATCGGAACCTGGGTCTTCGTCGCCAAAAAATTCAACGCGAAAAGAAAATAACACTTCGAAGCGGGTGCAAAAAGCACGCAACTGCGACCAACCGAAATAAACCGGTGGCTCAAAACGCTAAGTGTACCAAAACGATCGCTCAAGGTACGTGTTGACCGCTTGACGTACTAACCGCGAGTCTTTTTTCAAAACGATCGCTCCAGGTACGTGTTGACCCCTCGACGTACTAACCGAGAGTCTTTTCAAAAACGATCCCCTTCTTCAGAATTGAAATGAGAAAACCACACCCAAATTACCATAAAACAAAAATGGCTCCCGCTAGAAATTCTCCCATTGGTTTAGATAAAGAAGACTTAACCCACTCTAACTTCGTCGTCAACCTCCAGGAACTGCTGAATAAACTGATCTCACGGTTTTCTGCTGACGAATTTAAAACCCCTTATCTCTTGATGGCTCGGTGCTATATCCGCTCCTATTCTCGGTCTAGACGGCGCCTTGGGTGATAAACGAACGACAAAAAACTCGCATTACTCATGATGACGTCAATCAACTTTGCACTCTTCCCACGACGAAATTAAATCTGAGCGAAATTAAATCTATCGGACCATAGTCTTGAGCGAACCGAAATGCCCAAACACAAAATTTCTAACCGAAACAAATAATGAAATATACAGGGTGACCTTCACTATCATGACAAGAAATTTCGAATTTTTTAATGAAATTTGGCGCGAAATAAAACCACTCGTTACACCACACAACAAGCTGGGACATGGAAAGGAATCACAATCCTCACCACGAACGGGTTTTTTCTTCGCATAGAGATAGAGATGAAAATACAATAGCATAATTTGGGTACACCTCACAGGCGACCAGTTTCACAGTAGAATGCGATGGTTGACGTGACTGTTTTCATACTAGAAGAGCTTTACTTCAACAGTTAACCTCCATTTTATCTCAGGGAAACTAACGGGTTTACCAATAAGAGCGATAGGATTTTAAATTAAAATAAAACACAGTCAATTTGGTCAAATTTAGGTTTGATTGGTTTTATTAGATGCTGTATTTCATGCCATTTATGATTTAAACAAAATATCGTTCAAATGGCCACCGCGGCTCTTTTTGCACTGGCTCATCCGATCGGACCAATTTTCGATGACTCGGTGGATCATATCGGGTGGAATGGCAGCTATGGTCGCTCGAATGTTGGCCTCGAGCTCGTCAAGAGTCTTGGGTTTATTCGCATAAACCTTTGACTTCACATAGCCCCACAAAAAGAAGTCCAATGGTGTTAAATCGCATGATCTTGGCGGCCAATTGTGGGGGCCATTTTGAGAAATCAACGATTCACCAAACTGTTGACGCAATAAGTCCATTGTAGCGTTCGCTGTGTGGCATGTTGTTGGATAATTTCCAAGCGTTGAGGCAACGTAAACTTGTTCATGATGAAATGGCAAGCCTTACTGATGACAACTGACAGCATATGTCAAATGTTTGGCATCCAACATAGCCGCCTTAAACGTTTAAAATCCTATCGTCCCTATTGGTAAACCCTTTATATTGAAAAATAAAATGTTGTTTCTCTAGTCTTTTGTTTTCAGTCCGGGAATATAAAAACGGCCCCTCGTATGTCAATAATTACTTTTTTTTTTAAATATTGTACTAATTTCGCTCTCTGACAAGTTTCACACGCAAAAAGCTCATCAACTGCGGTATATCAGAAACTAAATCTCAACGCATATGTATAAAACCCCAAATAATTACCTTTTTAATTACCCCCCAACTCATTTCCGAGTAAAGCTAAACGGTTTTGGTTTCTTTTTCTACACCCGCTTTGTAAAGTGCAGGATCACAGTTTAAACGAAAACCTGATTAGTGCATTATAATGTCTTCGCTCAAGAGCCGGCACGAAGTTATATGGAAAGCAAGTACCGTTCCGAAAGGGCAGTAACGTAGCGGTAGTATGCAAATTTATACCCTTTTGGGTTCTTAATTAATTAAAACTTTGAGATATACTCACGTAACTTACACTTCACACTTAAACATTAACCACGTTCGCGAGCATTATGCAATTTGTTATGCAGGCTCTTCGCATTGCTTGTTAGAGGACATAAAATTACATTGTTTCGTCGTACATTTTGTTAAACTTGTCTTAATTTTTAGTGGTATAAAGCGTCGCGACGACGACGACATTCGCTCTGTTAACAGTAGCTGCCGTTGTAATAAAGAATGGGCCCTTACATATTGCTCCCGAGCTTGGTGCAGCGGGTGTGTTTACAAGGAAACTATTTTACAGCGGAACGCGAAACCGTATGCTGTACTATATGAAGCTATCGTGCTCATTGTTCGCGATAAATGCACTTGTGGAATTATGGCGGGAGTGTTAAAGTTTTTATGGGGGACAATAATTATTAAGAAAACCCAAGGGGTCTTCTTCTATTAGGGGCGCACGATTCTGGAAGTTTACAATTTGTGATTATTCAGAAAGGCTCTTTTAAGTGTCACTAATTAAAAAAGAAATAGATCCTTTTTAGCTAGCGTTGTTTTTAGTTTTACTCCTGTAATTCATTGATATTTAGGTCAACAGAATTTAAAGTTTGTCTCAAAGAAGGCTTCCCCTAGGTTTGCCAAAGCTCACCATACAAAACAGAATGCTGTGCCATGGACCATTTGGATTTAACCTTAAGAAGTGCTTCTTTAATTTCTGATTCTGTGACAAACAAAATAATAAGGCACTAAGGAATTACATAGGATTTTTTTACTACGAATAAAATGTAAGTCGGAGAAAAATCAATTCGAAAAGTTATAACCGGTTTTTGAGCTTTCAATTTCCTCATTAGCCTGCTATTTATATAATTGCACCTTCCAATGAAAATTAAGCGCATAATAAAAACGTTTGCCCTTATTTTTTTTCATAAAATTGCTTTCTAATAAAATTTCCGTTTTTTTTTTAATTGATCGTTAGGGCAAATGAGAAAGTTATAGCATACGCCTTAAGCAAACTAATTATCTTCGTGATCTTATACAAATATGAATTTCGAAAACTTGAAGTTGCGTTTCATAGCAAGCTTTTCTCATCTAACACTATTATAGTATAGGTTTTGTATTATAGAGAAAACTAATTGTAGTACAGTTGAAGGTTTGTACGATTTTTAAAAGCTCTTTAATTTCCCCTTCTCTTCCGACGTCAGCGACCTTCCCATACAGTAACTCCTTCATTGATATTAGCACTTATCTCATGTTTCGTCTTCTTTATTAGAACTATTGGGTTACAATTTCTAGCTCCTCTCTGATTAGGAGGAGATTAGTCAGCAAGATTTTTATAGTTGGCCCCACCAATTTTTTCCAGTTTTTCATAAATATAACGCTTCCATTTGGCACAATAAAAAACCTGGCGGACTTAGTTATTCCAAGTGATATTAAAAAGAGGCAGTAAGGAGGTACTTAGCAAAAATAATTAAGTGGGAATCAGTTTTAGGAGAGATTTTGGGATTCATTCGAGTTTGGGGACTACTATTGTTCGCAGTAGAGCGTGATTCCTGGTAGAATTTGGAAGAGATTTAAATTTGGAAAGCCGTAGCCACTAGTGCGGGACCCTTAAATAAAATTTGAACAAGATTCAATTTTTTTGACAACCTTCACGGCCAGTATGCGTTTGTGTTGTGTTTGGAACGTAAAACATAACAACGTGAGTTCCGGTAGTTATCGTTAAAAAAGAGAAAAGTTTGAAGTAAATAAATTCTAACGTGTTGGGTTTATACACGCAGCAAAAATGCGGTTAATCACGAAATTAAAAGGACGCAATAGGCACCTAACGTCGCGTAAGAATTGTTTACGTAGGGAGAAAAAAACTGCCGTATTTGATTAAGGAAAATTAAATAGGCGCTAATATCACAAAGAAACATTGTTAAAACTGCTGTGTAAATGTTTACTATCGTCCACCTGAAGAAGAGAGTCGTCAAATAATTGATTCATTAGACAAAAAACATTAAAATGCAAATTTTTATTTTGTTGATTTTGATAATCCCCTTCCTAAGCTTTTCACTATCTCCTTAGAGAGTCCTTCATATTTCGTGAACTTTCCCCTCCATTATCCTTCAATAATAGCTTTGGTACAAATCCACCATGATACCCCTTTTAGTACAATTTCCACCAAAACTGTCGATGTATTTCAACCGATAATGTATAGTTATTCACTCTTTCCATGTTGTTACTTGCACACCTATCCAAAAGTGCATGTGCATGACGTTCCGTTACACCATTAACTCTGCGGCTTTGTAAATCAAAATAACGTGTTGTGTATATTGAACCTCATTCCCATTTTAATTTAAAACAGAAAATGAAATGCCAGAGAGCAATGCACGCTCGCAAATATGGAAGCACAAATTACTAGTGCATCATTCGCGAATTCATTCCCTGCCCAAGAACGCCATAATATTACGAATTCTACCAGTAACAATATTCCCTATATTTATAGACTCAATGGTTTATAAAATTTAAGCCTGTAAGTATTTGAGAGAAAATTTGGTGATCGGTAAGAGATACTAGATTTTAATAGAAATATCGAAGAACGGCGGCTCACAAGGGAATCGAAAAGCGTACATCGGGTTTACGTAACTTACATTATCGGGATTAGGATTTAAACCTCGAGATGCTCGCACTTGAGCCGTTTTCAAAATTCTAACGACGCTAACGCGTCGTAATCACATTCTTTTTAGGTATTCTAGTCGTTACTTGTGCTATGCTAATCGAGCTGGGATCGTTCCTCAAGTGACAATAAAAATTTGTGAAATATTAAGTATGTTGAGGTATTTCGACGATTGCCAATGTTCGTGCGAACAAGTGTCAACGCGTACACGTTTCGGTGCTTCAAATATATTGGAGATCAACAACACTATCTATAAATAATGGCGAAATTCTTGGTTTCCAAGCTGAACAGTTTGCCAAGTTTTATACTATTAACGTTTGTACGTAAGTTTTGGACAAGCCGCGTAGTTATTAATTATGTCATTGCTCCATAAAGATATTGGAAAGTAGGAAATAAATTTATATCCATGGTGATACAGGGGGTGTAATGTAAGAAGTTGAGTCTAAGAGATACAAAGCAGTTGTTTATAGTTGAGAACATAACAGTGATGAAAACAAGACCATTTACGACATTGAACCATCTTCTTCCCTCCAGTCTCAGAGTTCAGTGCAAAATGCTCAATTGGTCAGTAACGTGTATCTCAGATGTTTGTTGCCAACTTCAAGAGGTCAACAAATTTCCCGTAGAAAATTATTTGGATCGTGAGAGATTATTTTCCTTTGTAGACTTTTAGGTCAGTCAACCAAATCAGGGAGACCAAACGAAATAGAACATAACTAATTTGCCGTGTACTGATCTAGGGAAAAATAGCTTTTATTATGTCAAAAGAGGTAGCCAAAGAGAGTTATTCAAACCCTGTGAACACTTTGAGCATTTTAATTTGTACAAAACTGGGTCCCTCCCCAGAACAACTCCATTGTCAAAAATTCCAGATGGCTATATAGTTGAGTTAATGCAAATATCTTTCAACTATTTAGCTAACCCTCTAACATTTTTTACCTTACAACGATAGACAATGTCAGTTTTAAATCAATTCAAAACTAGAAAGATAACTCAAAAAACAGAAAAAATACACAGAAACTTATCTAAAAAAATTATGTATGTAGCATCGATTTTTTTTATTTTATAAAACCTCACCCCCCCTTTTATTACATTTAAAGTAGTGGCTAAATTAGCGCCACCGCCACCCTTACGTTACTTACGTTGTTAAAAATTCATAATTGACCGATGGTAATCATACAGTAATATTTTATCAATTTTCAGGACCTGTTTACCGGCACGTCCTTCTACTTCTTGTTAAGAATCGTAAAAAACCGAAAAGAGCCGAACAAAACAATAAGGGTTGCGGTTCTCAATAAGATTTCTGAAGGAATACGGGTTTCGGTCCTGAAAAAATACCGGTTTCGGTCCGGTTATCGGTTCTTTTTCGGTCCGATCCGGGTCAGCAGTGTTTCCGGAGACTTCAATTCCTGCGAGCCATCACAAATTCCTCGCAACACCCCGGCGGGGTGACATCACCCATAAGCATTACGTGTAGCAGGTCGTATCCTTCTCTGTGAATAGGGACTTTTTCATGGTCTACTCAAAGTAGCTTTTTCTCCCGGAGTAAGTCAGATCCTACGATGGTTTTCGTTGCCCGTATCTAACAGGTCCTTTTCCCAAATACAGTGCCAATCTATGTATGAACTATTTATAACGCAATACGCTGCAATTTGCTTATACAGCAAACGAAAATTGTTCTAAAATGTTCTTAGAACGCTTCGGCATGTTCTAGAATAAACACGTAATTTTTCCCGGAAAGCGCCACATCCGCCTTTGTTGTTTAACGCCGATGACGAATCTTTCTTGGCGTCTCGATGTCTAGCGGGATTTCTGGAATATTCGCTGCAATATCATTACTTATTTGCAACATTGAAACGATTTTAATTTGAAATAGTCTGTTAAAACAGTCATGATATGGTAGACAAAAATCACCAAAATCACAAATGTTTATGGGAATGTACAAATTCTCCTGAGAATTAACAAATTCCTCTAGAAATTTACAATTCTGATAATTTACAGACTTATCTGGGAATTTACGTAGGTATATTTATCAGGAATTCCCAGTTACATAGTTTCCCTACAAAAATGTTTATAGAGAGCTTTCTTGTCTTTTTCAGGTCTTTCCGAGTTCTTTATAGATCTTCCTGTACGCCAGGGCTTCCCATGCTCTTCCCAGGACTTTCGCTTCTGATATATGGTTCTAAGGAATGTAGACAAGGTTTTTGACAGCTTAAAAAAAGATCAAAGTCGTTGAAATGCGAATAAAATTTTCGCTTTTCGTATAGCTTTTAACAATTTTGTAGAGCTTTATACTCGTAGGCACTTATAAAGGACTAAGCTCTAGAAAAAGAACCTAAAACAGATTGTATTCTGTATATATATAGATATTAGAAAAAAATCGCCTCTGAGCATTAAACACAAAAAAACATTGCGTACATAAAACAAAAATAAACTAAGTAAGTACACGTTTATGTTAACTATAAATGTAGGAGATACCCCATGGAAGTGAAAGCGCCACATAAACACAGTAAGTGGTACATTAATTCGACATGAAAAACTTTTTAAAGCCGACAAATCAATGAAGGGCGATAGATAAAAATTTAATTTGCTCCCTTGCGATTTTATCCCTCAAGTTATCACCTTCATGGTACCCACCCTTAAATTAACTTGCAAATGATCCGCGCCTGTTTAGTTTATAAAGGGAGGGCACCAACCGAATTTTTCGAGCAAGTGGCCTAATGCCAAAGAAACTCTTTTGATTTCAATTGCCAAGTTTACAATAATTATAATTATCGTACGTGTAATTGGGTCCACAATATAAGTAAATCGTTTCTTAGTGCAAATTGAGTCTAAATACATCCACGCGAATAACAGTGGAGATATTTCAGATTCAATGTCTATACAGAATGTGTCCGATTCAAATTTATTGGACACTCACGGCTTCAATAGCTGGAGGGCATTACGTAGAATAATATAACCCCCCATTCACTTTATGCGATTCAATTTTCAGCAACTTTTATATTGTACATGCAACCGATAACACAGAAACCAATTTTTCGAGTAAAAGGGCACTTGCGGAAAAATATTACTTGCTGACTTTTGTCGGCAGTTTCCCATTCAAGCCCGCGCGCAACTAAAAACATGGCCAGAACTTTTCGAAAGTTTCCGAGGTCTTACTCGAGTTCGTTTCAATTTAATTTAACTATAAGGGGCCACTTTAGATCGCGAGATTGGAGGCGAATAATGAGGAATTTATTGTTTATCAGCTCGTGTAGTACGAGAAAATAGCGAATATTAGTAAGACCGACTTTTGAGTAGATAACAAACTTTAAGATAGATAAAGTAATAAAGTTTTACGGTTTTACTTCGAGAATTTTATTATATCTTCTTTATAGGTGAGTATAGACGGATATAAAGGTATCGTACAAATAATAAAATGGCGCTATTAGACAATGTACTACTGAGAGCTTTCATTGTGCTTACCTAACTATTTTATTAAACGCATTCCGCAAACTTAACGTAAATACCATCACGGCTGTATCGCTTTACGTTAACAAATCGGCGCCGTAACATATTCTGATTTGTTGAAGGTGCTGACGTTGATTGAGTTTTTCCATACAAATATCGTCTAACTTTATATACCTATACGCTAGAGTAAATAACAAATCGAAGGCTTTTCCGAAATTGGGAAAAGTTTTTTCTACCATTTTTTCCCTAAGTAAACATGCTCATTGTACGAGTCGAATTCCCTTGTTTGCTTTTAAAAGAAAAACGTTGACGGTATATACAGAATAAACCATAACGTTTCCAACAAATTTCCCTAATTCACAAAAATGTATCGTTTATTTATATCGCGATGTATAATAATAATAAAATGTTACCCCAAATATTGGAGCAGTAATAAAAATCTGACTGTATAGCCCTAAACAAATTATATAAGTAATGAATATAGATGAAGACTTATAAGTTATTATTTAATGTTATCCCAGTGAGGACTAATTTGCACGTCAATAAGAGTGAAAAGGACATTTTCGGCCATAATGCCGCTCTTTTGTATATTTAGAGCAAAACCCATTTCCATGTTATCTGTTTTCGATAGAGCCTCGCAAGAGAAAAAAAGTTAATTGGAAATATCCGATACAATTCTACAACGAACAGAAAAATACTCATTACGACCCTCTGAGAAAATGGGAGTTCGCAACCCTCTAATTAAATTAAATCTTAATCGCTTTTCGTTGATTATTTCCAGTATTTTTCTTCCTCTTTAAGTGTTTAATTAGCAACGATAAATTAGTGCTTACGAGCTAATCGTTCATGCGTTAGGATTAATGGGGTTTTATTGTGCAGCTATATAATAGAGGTCCTCCTGTCTTCAGTCGACGATTTTGTGCTTTTGATGGAAACGACATTGGGATGATGTTTGGGTTGTGGATCGTCCCAGACACTTTGAGATCAAATAAACTATGGAATTTACGAGACGCGTAATTGCTAAAATCTACCAATCGGTTTAGCCGTTTAACCGTAAATGAGAGCACAGACAGACCGACGTAATCGAAATTTTGTTTGATTCGGATTCTAGGTCCTTCAAAACGTGTATTTCTATCCAAAAAAAGTTGGTGGAGGGGGGGGGGTCTTTTTTACCCCAATGCCTCCCCTACAAAAATGGGATGAGTACAAATGTATGATTTATCAGATTTTAAAATGGACACTTTTTTTCTACCTACCTCAAGTATGGTCTGAGGGGTAGGCGCGTCTCCAGGTGGCGCATAGGTTATGCTAGAGATAATGAATAAGGATGCTTGTCACTTATGAAACAGTGACTGGTAGCAACCAAAGATAGCATTGAATCAGACCAGCATGGTGCGGGAGGTCTTGGCTTAGCGGCCTGGACGAAGAGAAGACAACCTGACCATGAAAGGAATTGGCTGGCCGGCAGCCTCTGTGTGTGTAGTGAACACCGGCCGCCCGGCCGGTGCCTTTCCGGTCAAAATCGTCCGTCGAATTGCAGGTGAGTGTCGACACTAAGGAAGCCAAACCTTACTGCGAGGAAATTGAACAAATTCCAAAAGTTGCCAGATTTCAAAGAGCTCTACAAAAAGGAACAGAGTGCTGAATCCGAGGTTGAATCGGTTCCTTGAAGAAAATTGAGGGGGGTTATGCAGTCGAGACCGCAAAGGATACCTTCGAGCTTTTGCTTCAGTCACAATTTTCAAGACCCTCGATCGAACGAGAAAATTTTTGTTTGATTTTTTGGTGATCTTTCTCGCCGAATTAGGCGAAAGTAGAAATTTTGAAGTTGTAAAAGTGTCAAGGTTCTGGCAACATTCCCCTAAATAAATATGGTTCAGGTTACCTTCAAGTTTCATTTTGACGATTGGAATAAAGGTAAGGGTTCGTCATCTTCCCACAATTATCAATGGACATATTGTTCCGAATCATTAGTTGCCTCCACACTCTGTAAATTAGCCTTCTTTGCTTATTTTTGCGACTCAGATAATTGGAAATCAATCTGTGAAAAAATGCGAGTTCAGCCAATTTGAGACCACTGCCCCAGAACCTGTTCAGTAACGGTGGAAAGAAAATAACTAACTAATGAAAATTGATTAATGGTCGCCCCCATTAACAATCCGCCATTTTTTTGGGCGTAATAATTTCTCAGCAGCTGAAGGGGGGATTAGTAGGATGCAAGACATTAAATTAATTAAGCTCTTAGCATCGCAGCTGCCAGATGTAAGCTGAGAACTTTGAGGGTTGATATTTTTATCGTCGGTTATTTGCCGATATCCTCGGACTAATTAGAACTCAAGAAAGTTATTGATGAAAATTGGTTTTAAATTTACTTGAAAGTGTCCCAATAAGTTCTTTAAAGCGACGCGCCGTTAAGTGTTTCGTAAATCACGAATAAACTGCGATTAAAGAGAACGATAAAGAAGAACCTACGTGAAATTTTATCGTAGTGTTTAAAAAAATTATAAACGGTGTTTGAGCGGTAGGCATTTTAACTCCGAAAAGGAAATTAATAGCGCGTATAGTTTACAAATAAACACTACTATTGTTTGAGTGAGAAAAACCCTAGGAAAATCCTTACGTTAAAATATGAGTCTCTTATGGCCGTTTTCACCGTTAAATTTAAGTGGCGCTTAGTTTAAGCGTATAGCTTAAAATCTATGGTAACCATTGTCCCAATAATCGTTGCCATGGATTTTAAACTACGCTTAAGCTAAGTCTCGCTTAAATTTGTCGGTGCAAACGGCCATTAATATATCGCACAGAACGCTGAAAAAATATTTGTCAGCATCCTTTGGGTGTTAAAATACGAAGCCAAATTGAATTAATTTTTCCTTGGTCAAAGTAATATATCAATAATTAAATGGACTATTTTATTTTTGGTCTATAATTTATGTGGGCGGGGTTTCAGTCAAGGGCTGCTCTACCAACCCAACCCACTGTACATCTACAAAAGTCCATGCCCGAGCCCAGAATCGAACCAGGGATCCTTAGTGCGCCCAGTCGAGCTTCAACGCCACTGCGTCCGACAGCCCGGTTATTAAAATTAAAAAAATAAAGTGAGCGAAAAAAACTCTCCTGTGAATATTTATTTTTCTTTATTCAATCAACTATCTGTGTATCCATCAATTTGAGAATTTAAATTAGTATTGATTGATAAGGATATTGCCATTTCAATTTAGACAGGTATTAAGGAAATGTACTTATTTTATGAGGAACCCTTGTATCTCGAAGGAAAGTGCATATGGGATTCATTTAAAGTTTTTATCGATTTTCAATATAAATCCATTGACCATTCAGTGTTTATTAATTTCACAAGCAACAAAAAAGATAAAGGAAATTTGTAATCACATTTCAGATTGCAGAAGAGGTTTGCTTTAAGAATTCCCCCAAAAAAATGAAAAATTTTTGAGCTAGTCGATGACAAAGAGCAATAATTCAATTTATTTGATATAATCTTAGCTAAAAATCACATAAAGGTTTTGAGTAAATGAAAGGGAAATATCAGACCCCTTTTATGAAATAGAAAATCCCTTTTTCAACCCTTTAATCATATTTTTACCTCACTAATGTGTTTTTTGTGAAATGTATTTTTTAAAAATTTTCGAGTTGTGGGTCGATTTCATCGACCGTAAAACTTTTATAATATTCTCCGAATGTTGATATCAAAAGTCAACTGTATTAGTCTCTTTCCATATCCTATGTGCTCGAGTTAGTTATTACTTAATCGGTGATTTTTTTCCAAACATAACATATAACACAGTTTAGTTATATTTGAATTTATTTTAATTGTAATCAGTTTGTCTCATATTATTAATTACAAACTTTTGGGTTCTGTATGTATGACCTTGGCAGAACTACTTCTAGTATAATAAAGACATTATTATTGTGTCAGTGGGGCCCATTGCGCCTCCAACGTTGCTTCTGTAAAACGCAGGCCATTTTAATCTCTAATACCACTCCACGTTTCCGTGGTTAACCGGTGCCGAGCACTGCCGTTCATGCGTTCACTCGTAGTAGACCGAAAAATTAAGGCTCAGCCAACAAAAAGAAAGGGTATAAGCTTGCCCTCGGCTCCACCATTTTATCGGGAAAATAAAAAATGTTTTCCAATTTCCCATGTATTTCTCACTATCCCCCTTTTTTATAGTGTGCATTTTTTTTGTTTTATTTTGCAGTCAGTAATTCGGATTTATGGCAACTACCACTAGGGAAGCCACGTACGTAATCGATTTGTAATTAAATGTTTGTTTGTAGTACCTTATAATCTAATTTTACTTGTACAGCTCAATAGTACTTTCGATACATTGTTAAATTCTAACTACAGCGCTTTCCTTCCTTCTTGTTAGCTCTTTTTGAACTTAACAATCCTTCAATTCGTATAAAATCTATTACCAAACTCTTTGAATGTCGCTCCGATACTCACGACTTTCTGGGGGAAAGCAAATAATAAAACGTAATGGTGTTTAAACAATTCAATTAACTTTGAGAACATTGAAAGGTAATAAATTTTATAAAATAAGCAGTGACCTTTCGATTCAGCTCCTGCATGCGTCGAACGCTGCAACAAAGCTCGAAAGGACTTTATTCCTTCATATAACTCAAACGTGATTGAAACAATTTAATTTAATGCCACCAAATCTGGAACCAGAAAACTTTTACGAGAGCGAAAAACAAATAGTTCTAAATTTAAAGTTGGCATATTTGCATTTTTAACATTTTTTCTGGGGTCAATAAATGCGTTAAACTTCGCGACTCAAAAAACAACTGCCATAAATAATAAACGCGGAATAGCTCCACTCATAAGGATAATTTAGACTTTTGAACGACCGTGATTCACCGAAATACGTTTTTATGTTACCCTAAAAGCTTAATTCCGAAGCTAAGTGTAGAGCAAACGTTTACCTAACCGACTTACACGAAATTTTGACAGAAATCAATTCGAATTAGGAGTGAAACGTGCGCCTCCCTCGTAGCCCTGCGGATCTCTAAATATTAAGGGAACGTCTATAAGAAATTTCAAGTATTTGTTATGTAATTTTAACAATAGTTGGTGTGCTCTCTCATCTCAACGCGAGGCTAGAATTTATAATTTCCTCAGACAATTTCCTCGAGTTGAAGCTTCTGTGAATAGTAAACGGCTCTAAGTACAGAGTTGTACCATTAACTTGTTAAACGAAATACGCATTTAATTAATTTGTCGGGCGGGTACGGGAAATAGAATTTCACTAATTTAATTGTAGTCATCTGCTCTAATTCACTGTAGACATACTAAATCATAGTTAAGCAAATAATAGTTGAGGTCCCGCTGGATATCATCAGAGCTGGGCAGAATACTTTCAAAAGGTATTTGAATACTAAATAGTAAATACTTTACACAAATCAAAGGTATTTGAATACTAAATACTTTTACGTCCAGCACAAGCGAATACTAGATACAGATACACTGAAAAGTATTCAAATACTTTAGAATGTATTCGAATACTACAAAAAGTATTCGAATACTTTGAAAAGTATTTCATTAACTTACTTTGAAAAGTATTCGAATACAGTAAAAAGTATTCAAATACTTGTCACTCAAATACATTAAAAATTTAAAATAGTATACTAGATAAAAGTCTTAATACTACTTAAAAAATCAAGTTATACTTTGTATGGGGTTAGCTTTTTTTATGTTTCTATTTTTATATACAAATTTAAGGGGAGTAAAAGCGTAATATTATTATTATATTATTATACAGGAGGTACCTACCAGGACCTTTTTTATACCAGTTATATCCTTAAGAATACGGGTACCAGTTTTCAAAGCGATCGTACGTCGTGCACATGATACGTACGCCTTTCTGAAATTAATCCTAGCGATTTTGGAACAAATCCATTTTTGACCATCCGTTTGTCCCTGTGCATGATAGTTTGTTTAGAAACGTGCGATCGCGTTGAAAATTGGTACACGATGGTCTTAAGGATATAAGAAAGGTCCCTATTGTTTTTAAGTTACGTGGACTATTGAGTCAAAAAGTTTCACTCCACGATCGTTCGGTATTCAGTTGTATCGGATTTTTATATTTGATTTTGTGACAATGGAAACTTTCCCTAAACATTTCTAAATTGTTCTCAAATATTTGAATAATTTAAAAGTACTGCCTTTTTTTGAGGCCGGAAAAAAAATTGTCTCAGATCGACCCGGAAATAATTTAATAATAATTAATTAATAATTTCAAACAGTTCCAAGATTGGACTACTAGTTCAAAAGTTACAGCCCTTTGAATTTTTTTTCGACATTGGTTTCTAGTCTATAACTTTTTATTGAGAAGTCTGATCGAAAAAGTACGAATTGTTTTGGATTCTACGAACCAAAATTAATAAGAAAAAGTGTCTTCCCGAGAAATTTTGGAGTAGCCGATTTTTGGTAAAAAAGGAAAGTTAAGTATTCAAATACTATGCGAAGTATTCGAATACTTCTCAAAGTATTCAAATACTTTGCGAAGTATTCGATTACTAAATATTTGTGCAAGTATTTGAGTTACAAATACAAATACTGCTTCCATAAAAGTATTTAATTACAAAGTACATATTTGAATACTTTAAAGGATTTGAATACTAAAAAGTATTTACAAAATCGAATACTGCCCACCTCTGAACATCATAATATCTTATTTAGCTGGTAGTAAACAAATGGTTTTCATTTATACTTTATGCACAAAAAGATGACCTAAGCTATGATGTAGTAAAATCCCCAAGTCGATTGATAGTTTTCTGGAGAAATACCTCACAGGGATACATGGATTGAAAAACGATAATCGCGCTCACATTATTTACACTAACATAATTGTTAACTTTTAAATAATGTAAAAAATTACGTGCTTAACAAATAACACCTCACGCCTAGGTGTGGATTAAATGTTTGACTTTAAAAGTTGAATTTGTCACTGTAAAAATAAACGCACCCTCCTATCGTAATCCAGAATCCAGGTGCCCGCTTCAAACATGGCACTGTTGCAATAATAGTAATGTTAAAGCAAGAGCAAAAGATCAAAGGGTCTGCTGGTACCCTTTCGGTTCTTACTGAGCTCTTGTAACGGGACCTCGCTTTGCAGGTTCAAATTTACATAATATGTACCTACCGCTCCATAAGAAAAGTAAGCGCGAGTTGGATGTAGCGATTCGGCGGATGTAGAAGAGCATGCGCTGTTGCCGCAATTACGGTGGCTTCGGTTAACTGCGAGGTTGCGTGCAATCGTTTGGAGACAGGGGGATGTAATGCCGGCAGATTGGCAAATGTGGCTGGATCCGGAAACAACCGTGCCCTTTTCGTCTTATTGTACATCTTCTTATACTTTTGATCTTCTCCTTGAAGTATTTAACGTATATCGCTAGCAATACAAAAATATCGAAGGAGATTATGGCTGTCCCCGGTATAAAACAAAGGGCGGAGAGTTTTGGGTTTGTAATATATTGCGACCTGGGGCCTATTTCATAAAGCAACTTGGCAATTTTTCAATTGCAATGGTTTTTATCTATTTCATGAAATATTTTAGTCAACGTAGCATTTCGTGTATTATTCATCTCTACTTTACATATTTTGAGCGTTACTCTCGTGTCAAAATAGTCTTTAAGGTCCCAAATATTATCAAAAAAAAGCAAAGTGAAAAGTTGCTTTATGAAATAGGCCCCTGGTCTAGTACCGGAAGTGTAAAATAATTAGTTTTGGGTAAACAAAATCTGCTGAGTAGAATTAACAGCACCCTTTGGTTCCTTTCTCCTTTGTAAAATTATCCACCTCGCTTCCCTTTGCAAATTCGCAAAGAAATTTGTTATTCCACTTCTATAAAAATGTTCCTTTTAAGTAGATATCTATATATTTTTTATATAGAGATTAACATGAAAGGAGCGTATTCGTCTTGCGCGCCAAAAATAGCAAATAACCTTTTCAATTGAGCCTCGTTGTGTGAAAGGCAAAATAAAGTATATAAGCGAGCGAGACGAAATTGTGTAAAAGAAAGTAGATGGAGTGTGTTTAGGGTTGAAGTGGTACTCTCAAAACACTAATAGACCTTCGGCAGCCTGTTAAAATCTCGACAGTGACAAAACGGCACCTCTAAACGGCCTCACCTCGCTCACGTATTCAGCGAGGCTCCCTTGCATCTAGAAGACCGTAAATTGAACAAAAGCTCATAAAGCTTGGCCCGACACTATCGGTCGCGCATCAGCTCTACGTGGATTACATAGGAACTATGCATTATAGAGACACCCTTTTACATATAATACCTACTGGATGCGGATTACTGTTTTCTATTTATCCCTCAACTTAATGAAAATTCTCTTTATACTTTCATAAGTTCGCGCTGGAATACAAAATTGCATAACCGGGATGAAGGCATATTTTAATGCACCGTATAATAAGTGAATTTTGTCCAACTTTTCTGTGCGTTATGCAATTAGCTTTTGTTCCTGGTGGATCCTGTGCGATTTCTGCTGTGAATTAACATTACCCAGCCGCCGAAAAATGTAGCCCCAGTTATCGGAAATGAGAACAAAATCGTGTAATCAATTTTCTATCGCTTTGAACAAATAATAATTCCTTCTGTTTGCGTCTAACTTATTACTGTAATAAAAGTAGTAGACCACATTATAAGACGTTCCATTCACATCCCCAATATTACAAAAAGCAATATGCATCTGCTAATGCAGTAATAACTTGCATAGCTCAAGCTCGAGATCAATATTTGATATTATGCCGGAATCCTCTATTAGATGCTGAAATCATTAAATTGACATTTGGGAGGTTAGCGGGGAAGTTTGGCATTACTGGCATGAGTGATTTCTGTGGAACGCATTGTAATTGAATCTTAGTTGTTTGCCTTAAATCTTAGACTTTGCACAAGAACATACGAGCGTACTGTTTTCTGGGCAACTGAACATGAAGGACTGTGACAAATTCGGGTAAATATAATTATTCACGTTATCCATAAGTAAACGGCCGATTGTAGTTAAAGTATTTTCTTATTTCTCTCTGTCTCCTTGCAAAGGAAACCTGACGTGGGCGGCGTATATGAAAGGGTTGAAATTAATAAAGTTTTCGTCTATCAAACTTTAGATGTCTAGTTACTTGTTTGTATAGAATAGATGATTACTAAATATCGAGATGTTGATGAGTGGGTGTTAACATTATGTTAGATTTACAATATGACCATACCCAATAAAATCGTACCCTCTAGATATAACCCTCCGCCAGTTGTTAAATATAAATTGTATGGTGGGTATAGCTTTTAAAAATCCATATATCGAAAAAATCGGGGATTGCACTCACGCAGAGTACATTTTGTTTATGTAAAATCATGCAAGTCGTGTGTTTATTCGATCCCTTTAACGATTGAGATACATGCCTCATGCTAAAATACGATTAATTTTATTCATCTGCCCCAAAGTGCATTTCAAGTGCTTTCAAAAGTTGGTAAATGACCTTTTTGGAGTTTAAGGAGCTTGATCCTGGCCATTGTTTGCTTGGAATCAGGAATTTAAGTTCAGAATTGACTTAAAGAGCTAATTAGGTTTGAGGTGTTAGATTGGACCCGAAATGTAAGGGTTAAGGCAATACCAATGCTACCTACAAAGCGAAATGGGCATAAACCAACTGTTAGACGGAAATTCTGGAGCGTGTTATACGGTTCCGGTCACAAAACACAGAGTTCATACCAATACCGAATGAGCCGAAGGCGAGATTGGTATAAATCAACCCCTCGCTCAAAATTTTGGAGCGTTTTATTATACAGTTCCGGTCATAAACACGTAACAAAAGGAAAGATCCGAAGAATCGTTGGTTCTTTTTTATTAACACATGCGCGCCGGGTTTCGTGCGCAGGGTGTTTACATAAAAATAATATTGCATCAAATCCCCTTATTCATAACCTTTTCGTGCCAAGTAGGTACTTCACTAGGACTGGTTCTTCATATTTCAGTAAAATTGATCTACTAGATAACCGCGTATTCTAGTTGAAATACCATGTGCTCGGTGTGTTGCCTTTTGCTTTTCCTACACAACATTGTTGAAAAGTGGAAACAGAGAAAACGGAAAGCAATTATAAGAAAATGGGGAGGATTTTTTTAAGATTCAAATGTTGATTTATTTAGTCATGTGAATGTTAATGCTAATCGGGTTTCACCTAAGCAAAGGAATTTGTTTTCCTGCGTAAAAAAGAATTGACTGTTCAGTCATTTTAGCAGAAAATTGAAATGCCGGCATGTAACAAAAATCTCGACGATATCCCTAAAAGGTATAGAAATTATGTGATGATATCCTCTTCTGTCCAGAAATTGCGTATTTGGAACATGACACCACCACACGTGCCTTGGTGGGATATGTCCCTTTATTATTATTATAGGAAAATCAAGCAACGATTTCCACTCCAAAATATCGTGGAAAAACAATGCCTTTGTTAAGGAGGGGTTTTCACACGACACGACATTTCAGGAGTGATTACACAGAACTTCAAATTACCGAGCAAATCTATCTAGACGTGATCTATTGAAAAAAAAAAAGCTTTTTCGTAACGAACTAAGGAGAAAAAGGCCGAAAACCCGATAGAAGACGTGTCGGTCAAGAAACAACACGCAATTGGACATGAAACGCATCGCTTCGGTAAATTTTTAC
Organism: Photinus pyralis; assembly: GCF_008802855.1. Taxonomy (NCBI): domain Eukaryota; kingdom Metazoa; phylum Arthropoda; class Insecta; order Coleoptera; family Lampyridae; genus Photinus; species Photinus pyralis. Next base: position 32,481,580 of record NW_022170596.1, on the reverse strand, counting down.
TTTAATAAATATTGTTTCTTCTACATACGCAACTCCTGTCTTAGGCGAAGGTTACGAACATAATTTGCTTTGTTTACCGACAGTTTTGTGATGTGTAATAATTTTACTGGCGAGTCTCGATTTTTCGTATCGACGCTCCGCGAAAAAAAAATAACGAGCAAAGCATGATGGTAAAATGTCTCGGCTTATTGATTTAAGACGTGGCAATAATTGATTTATATGACAAACATCAAAAGAAGTCGACGTCTATTTACAGAAGTTGAAATGTTACCTGCTAAAAAGAAAGAAAAGGGTGCTTTCAGACGTCGACGACGCTGCTTTCTCATTTTTCTAAAGCGAAAGTGCCACCTTGTCATTATTTTAATTTCTCTTTTTGTTCTCCCGACTCCTTTCTCACCTTTAACACTTTTCTCTCACGTTTTACAGGGACATACGTATTAGGTGATTACTAAAAAGTGGAAATCTAAAATGTTCGTGAAGGGATGTTTCTTTGAGTGCGTAAGCCTTTGCTTGACATCTTTGAATTAAGTAGTTAATGAATAGCTTCTGTAATAGTATAACAAAAATTCACAATACAAAGTTAAGTTTCAATTTTTAATCTTGGAATCGTTTCCTCTTCATCACAAGTCACGGGCAACTAATAATCGAAATTGTTTAACCCCCCTTAAACAATTGTTTGAATTTCTAAAGACCACTGAAAGGCTGTGAAGATCATTTGAAATACTTGAAGAATCTGATTACCATGAAGGTTTAAGGACTAATAAACCACTTAAAATCACTTAAAGTTCCTTAAAGACCTTTAAAAACTCTTAAAAAGTAATGAAAGGTTTTTTGTGTTAGCAAAAGTTCCAAAGGATATGTTTTCGTTAAGGGTAAGAACATTTATCACCAAGGTCAATAGTTTTAAAACGGTTGAGAGACCTTACGAGTTTAAAGAACTTTTAGGATTATTTCATCTCTGATTCATAAGAGTCTTTGAGACCTAAAGTGTGTTCAAAGGCGTTTATAGGTTTTTAAGAGCGTTTTGTTACGTTCTTTTCTTACTCTCGTTTATATACAGGTACTTACTTTTCCTACGTCATATAGGTATCTTCTTGGTAACTTAATTCTGTCCCTTTGTCAAGTTTATCTTGCTCGCGCAGTTTATACTTTTATACACGATGTTATAAGGATAACCCGTGATCGATCAAAATTTAGCTTTTCTAGTGTAAGGTCATTCGAATTATTGATTCTTATTGAGTATTATTAACAGTTTAATATGCGATTGCCTTCGTGTCAAACGTTAGCATTGCTTACGCAATATTTTTTGTGCTCATTACCCTTCTTGTTCATTTGTTGGTGTTGTTGTTTGTTACAGATTGGCTGAACGTACCCTTCTTGAGCTCAACAAAGCCGTCGCGACCTGTAATTCAAAAGGCAAATTTTATTTTTCGTTTACTCCTTGATATAAACGTTTGATTACGTACCGGTTTTTGATACAATCGAATTGTAATTACGCCTTTTGTTCGAGAGTAATTTAACGATTATAGCTCCGTTGATTTCTGCTAAAGCGCCTTTAGCTATTAATATATACTCCGACTACGTGTCCTTTTTATAAAGAATCATTCAAGTTTAAATATTGACATTTCAGATCTATAGAACAAGGATCTCTTGGTTTGCCTTTTTTTTTTTGTGTAAGTATTCCCTCCTCTCCTTCTCTTTTCCACACTGTTACTGCCCTCTTACCTATTACTATTACTTCCCCTAACTACACGACTATCTCAAAGAGGAAGCCTGCCGGCATTTGCTAACTAAATCAATTTCATTCACACATTTCGGAAACTGAGATAAATAAATGATACCATGAATATGAATTTCCAACTTCCGATTTGTGTCAGTATTGCATTCCTCTGCCTTTGCCATTATGGAAGATCTACCACTCTAGAAGTGGATATTTTCCTTCCATAAGCTATAATGGCTCTTAACAAAGAAAACTTCTCAAAGCTGAAACCGAATAGGCCTAATGTTATAGAATAAGGTGTCGAAGGATTTATTAATTATTTTTCCGCCGCGCCTTACTAAAGCAAAACAGGTGCAAAATGGAAACGGCAACAAACACTCATCAAACGTAAATAGCTTGACACAAATTTTAACGAAAAAAAAATATTCTAGTGAAAAAGACGCGTGATCATTATGTGTTTTTCTTTGCTTGACAACGTAAGACGAATTAATTCCACCTCGCACACAAAAACTTTGCCCGATGTAAAATTAAAATACGGCCGCCTCTCCTTCCTTATATTTTGCGAAACGTTTGATGTACGAATTCTTGAAATTTTATAACATTTTCCGCCAATACAAAAAACGTTTCAGAATCTAATGTATGCCAGAGAAAATTCCTTTGATAATTTAAATTTGTGATAAACACTCAAATCAACTCCAACGGGGTTGGTTATGACAGGAAAAAAAAAGTAGGTATGACATCCGCTTTAAGCTGGTGTAATTATAGCACGACGCACGTGCGTGGAGAATGGAGATACTTGAAGACTGTCACTTTTTTTCCGTAAATCATTTTACGTCAGGGGGAAGTATTTTGATGCAAAGGGAAAACTTTGACGTGGACGATGCCTGTTTTTATGTTGCCATTTACTGTTGTTTAGTCTTAAACTCTCTAAGCTATTTTTAAACGAACTGGGGCGCAATGAACACTTTTCATTTACATTTGAGAAGTAGAGATTATCCATGCTAAAGTTGTTGTTGCTGCCCGTTACAATTTTAATTCAGATAATCAAATTTCTCTTTTCAAAAGTTTTTTAATTACTTATTCTGCTCATATTTAATGAAGTTACGATCTTAATTTATGTAGTATTCATTATTATGACTGAGGCTAAGCAGACGAAATTTCTTAAGATGTTATCCTATAACATTGACATCCTTCCCTCCACATCCTCAACCGCATTGACCGTAACAGTTTTTCTTTGGTGCCCAAGATGTTACAAGAAGACTAAGTGGCGATTCTAAGTGAAGTATGTAACGGTAGCTCTTTTTTGTAATTTTTTTTAGAAAATATTCATTTCGAAGATTATTTAAGGGTGCGCATGGTTGCAGGAGTTTTAGAAGCAGGTTAGTGACAGACAGAAGAACAGAAGGGTTTCTACTACAAAGATGGCTGATATACGAGTAGGATGACGAAGCCCTGAGATGATTGACATATAACGCAACTTTTTTTAAGAATCCGGCCACTTCGATGGATTATGACGAATGCAATTGGACCTTAAAAAATATGGCTCACTTAAGTACTAGACGTCATGTTGAAATAAAACGTTATGTTAACTAAGTAGGAGTATTTCCGGGAAGATCCTGCATTAATTCGGTTCAGAACCAAGGGCTATCAAAACAATAAAGGAGCGTCCTAGGATGACCCTTAACCTATGTTACAGGTCACCAAGCCTCAACAACACACCAAACCACGTTACCGTTAACGGATATTCCCCTTTACAAACTCCCACTTGGAGAAAAAGTTAGAGAGCCGGGGATACCTGTCGGGTCCTGCCGACTTACCAACTCCACTGTCAAGTCATCTGGATAGGAATGTCCTCCGAGGACTGCCCTATAACTCTCCCTGGTGCTGCAAAACGCTCGAAAAGGAAAACTCAGTTAGGGAAGGGTTTTTGCAACTCTATAGAATCCACTTCCTCTTCATCCCGCTTAAATAGAATTCTGACAGAAGGTTCCCCAGCGGGCCTCAGACGAGAGGATAGTTCCTACGTCCACTTTCCCGGAGCCGCCACAACGTCAAACTTCAACTGGCCAAAGGCAACTTTCTTCACTCGCTCGGAGGATAACTGGACGGTTTCTAGTCAGATGATTGATGTGGCGAGGATGATCTGGTCGGTGAAATCTTTCCCAGTATACAAATCACCAGGATTGGACGGCATAATTCCAGCCCTCCTGTAATGGGGACTGGATGATACATACCTAAACAATGGAGGGAGATATTGTCCTTATCCCCAAACCTGAGTAAGATGATTGATTACTCTACACCTAAAGCATATGGCGCAATTAGTTTGTTGTCATCTGTCAGATCTACAGAGATCGCTGGACTATTGTAGAGAAGCACCCGTTTTGATGCCGAGATATTTTAGTGACCACTCTGTAGCAAGGCACCGGATATTTGAAAGAGATAAATTTGGGCTCCGTTACAAAGAAAATTCTGGCGGAAGAACTTATTTGTTTTGTGTAGGATTTAAGGTAATTGTCCTAATTAATTACAGTATGGGGTTTCAGCCGTCAGTAATTAAGTCACCAGTCTCAGAAAGACATTAAAATTATTCTTGCAGCCAGTTGGTAAATAACGACGAATTAAAATTTTGAGATTTCAGCGCCGTTAGTTAATTATTTACCCCTCTAGTTTCCAATAGTAAGTGAAAACCAGGATAGAAACGAGTATTCGCGGTGAAGACAGTTCGCCTCCAAGTCGCGATAAGAGCGATATCACCGATTGAAATTATTTTCCAATTAGGCCTAGGTCTTAATTGGAGTATCGTATATTGAAGTTTGAACGCGCCTAATTGGGTAAGCATAATTAATTACTGACGTGTTAATGAGTTGTAGGAAAAACCATCGGACACCGTTCAGAGTACTCTCAAAAAAAGCGCGTTTAAAAGACTTGAGGTCTGATACCGATCCCATATTTTTCTGATAACTGCAGGCCAAGTAATTAATTAAAGAAATTTTAATTTTGAACGCGTTCCGAATTAGGTACGCGAGCCTCTCGGAATTTCCTAGTTCCCTTTCCGTATTATAGAAATTTTATATAAGGAAAACGCAAATTTGGATCTTTGTGCTTTTTCATCTTGGCAAGCGACGTTTTACCGAAATTTTGAGCTTTACCGTTTAATATCAATTTTGCATTGAGTTACCCGTACTATGCGATCAAAAAAAGTGTCTGCCAGTCAAGTGACCCATGTTTACATGGGAAATCATATTTAACTTAAACTTCCAAAGGCGACTCGACGTCAATCCTTTTTTATCTCCCGTTATTAGCTTTTAGCAATTTTTTTCTAGCGCTCCGTTAACAGCAAGGTGAGCTTTACGTTACTTTCCGTTTCAATAGTTATATGGGATGGAATATTTTTCGCTTTTCCGCAATTGCTTTTCCGCCCCTTCCACTAATTTGTGGTTTGTTGTTTTCACTCCCGCTAGGGAGCCTGTCGTAATTTTGTGTTAGTTCCGAAGTGACCGCCGCCATCTTCGGGGCCCGTTTGAATCCCGGCTGCCGTTTCTTCGGTTGCATTTACCCGAGGCTACCGAGACCGACCCGCCACGGATCTCGACAAGGTGCGAGATTTGATCCTGAGCGGAGATGGTTAAAATTAGAGCCGCCTCTGATTCTAGTCAGGGAGGTAGTACGAAGGGCTTGTATTTCAGGCCTAGGTACGCGTGGAGAGGAAGAATTATCGGTAAGTCTCCGTACTTTTTGTGTTAGGGGTTATCTGTTGATCAATTAATTATTTTTCTAAAGTCACTTACAAATTCTAATTTTAAAAGGAAAGTTCGACCCCCTTTATATGCAGCTCTGTTGCACGTAATACCTTACTGGCCTGAAAATAAAATATTTGACCCAAACTCACACCCCCTCTTAAACACTAACGGTTCGACGTACCTTTTATTAACAACATAGGGATTGCATTGGGGTAAAAAATACCCCCTACTTTTTTTGACTGAAATACACGTTTTGAAGCACCATAAGAATCCGAATGAAACAAAATCTCGATGATGTTGGTCTGTCGGTCCGTCTGTACCAGGGTCTGTACCTAGTCACCTACTCTCATTTCCGGGTAAACGGCTGAACCGATTGGAACCAAATTTGGTACACAAATTCTTAGACATAAAAGGGCAGAATCGCGCATGCGCAGATGTACAAGTGGTATCTGTGCTAGCCACAGTAATTTTTTCACTTTCCATTAATGTGTTTAGGGTGTCAGAAGATGTGTTGATCACATAATTTTCTTATGCCACCAATTTTCCTACAAATTATAGTATGTTTATATCAATGACTTAAAGTTTTACACCAAAGACTGATGATAGAACAGGAAAAAGGCAAAATGTTTGAGTGTAAATTAATTATGTGCCCATTAAAACTCAGTTAAAGTCAAAGTGAGCATTTCAATAAGTATTAGATACCCTTACACGCTAAACGTACCAATGGCCTTGATTTTCGATTGTGGGCTATCTGGCCATTATGATGGGCGCCAGCTGAAGTCTTCGCACTTTTAGCAAAAATATAAAAAAAACTGGTGTAAATTGCGGCATTCCACATACGTGAAGCCAAAGCTGCGAACTGTTGTGCGGAAAGAAAATTTGATGTCTGTTATCGCATAGTTTACATTCAGGTCAACAAATGAGCGCAAAGATAAAAGGAAACGTGCACAATTTAAAGGGAAAATTGAATTTATGTGACAAGACGTAGGGCGTCGGTACGTTTATCAAAAACCACGACAAAAGATAAGCAAAAAAATTTACTTTTGTTTTATTCACTAACTCGTTTGATTTTCATGGAAGGTTTTAGTCAACGATCTTATCATCCCTCTTGTTTACTCTAGAGAGCTTCTTCCTTTTCGAATATTTATGAAGTAAGCAAATTCATGGATTTTTTTTCTGCTTTACACATTCACTGTAGGAAACTGTGTATTTACATATTTTCGTGGCGAGACGTGACTTTTTCGAACCGTTAAAAGCATCAATGGTTAAATTTCGTTTGTGCGAAGACAACCCCCCTATATATCGCTAAATGCGTGGGAAGTTTTCGAAAGTTAAAATAAGAACATCGGAAACGAGGCGCGAGTGAATCGTTATCGTTCGAGGCACTTATTATCTTTAATTATTGTCTCGCATTCATCTTCACAAACTTATTCCGCACTAAAGGAGTGTGTTATATCAGAAGTTTACCAACGCTTCGTAAAGGGCCTCATAATTTTTATTTATACTCTGTGGTTGAGAGACCCTGATTTCAATTTTAAATAGAAAGCCTTTGCGTTCGTTCGAGTGTACAAGTTTACAGTGGCGAAACTAGACGTTTGTCAAGTGTTTAGGGCTCGTTTGCGGCAAATCGGCTCGGTTTTCATTGTTGAAAGCCAAATAAAACTATAGGTATAGTATTTCCAGGTCCCCAACCGCTCCGCCTGCTGGAAATGCAATTACCGCCAATCGCCTTCTTTAGCTTTCCACGAGTTCTTTCGATTTTACCTCATTAAAAAGTAATTATAAGTTTTCAAGTAAATTTTATTTGCTTCTGTTTACTACTCACTGGATTGAAACGTGAAAATGATTTTCTTTTTCTTTTATAAAATCGTTAGAGTACATTGGTACATCCGTCAGCTACTTCAGTCAGTTGTTTGAAATGCAAGTGCCATAATTTAGAAAACTGCCCAAATACAGAAGTTTTTTATGACCATTCTGAAGATTTGGATCAAGACAGGGGTCAAGAGGATGTGACTAGTAAAGAACCAAGTTTTCCATCGTTAGATAGCAAGGTTTACTAAGAAATTACATTCGAACCTGAAGTAATTATTGAAGAACAGGAAAGGGCAGAAGAGAACTCGAAACAAAAAAAAATTACTTTCAGCTTGGTCGATCAGGTGTAGATAGATTTCTTTCCGCCATTTTGTTCCAATATAACTGATTCACGAACTTGACCGAGATACGAGTTATGCCAACCCTTAAAGTTTGGTCGAAATCGGTTTGTAGTTACGAAAGTTAAAGTGTTTCTTGGAAGTGATAAATACAGAGTGGCAGACGGAACCAAAGCGCTGGTATGAAAACGGATGGAGATATCGGTTTGAAAGTTTTAGGACTTAAATAAGATGTGTTTGTGCATATTCTAGCATGAAAAAATTTTTTGTCCTGTATGGTTTTTTGACACGGTCGCCATTATGTTTTTCTTTAATTGCAACATAGGTCTTGCAACACATCGTTGGAAAGATCATTTTACTTTCATTACGAATATGCAATAGGAAAGAGAAGGAGAGGAGAGAAAAAGAAGAAAATAGATGCCGAGCAAGTTATTAACTCATTACATTACTGTTCATTATTATAATATTAAAATTCTAATAAATTTCGATCCTTACCTTCATAATTTTTTACTCTAAATCTGATAATTCAATAATTAATGTTAATAGGAATTTTTTTGAAATGTAATTTTGCGGTACGATTTGAGATATAAAACCTGCATTAAAGTTTATGAGGCTTTTATTCATATAATTCCTGCAAATTAACGATCAACAGGCCCAGCGCAAACGCAACAGCTGTAAAAAAGGCATCAGTGAAGGACAACAGATTATTCAGAAAGCAAAAGAATTCGATCGTACTTCTAATTGCATTTATTGTGGTAAAAATAAAGAAAAAGGAATTAATAAATATGATTTAATTAAAGTAGTTGAGCATAAATATTTTAGCAATATTAAAAGAGAACAGAAAAGACAGATTTCCAAAACCTTTATTAGCGCGGATCCAAGACGTTGATTTAGTTGTAAAAAAATTTATTATGTCAAAAAGTCCATACCAAAATTTTGGTACCCCGCGTAGTTCTATACGATGGAAAAAATGGATTTTTCATGGAACTGAAGAAGACGCGTTTTTTTCGAAAATCATCAATATCTCGGAAACGGTTCATTTTTACAGGCCCAAAAATGTTTCCTCCGAATTCAGACCCCAATGACTTTTGCTCGCAAAAATATGCATAACCCCTGTAAATGCAACTAAGCCCGTTACGGTATTTTAAGAATCTCAAGGGTCCAAGGAACCCAAAGGAAGAATGAAAGAAACTTGACAAATGGAAGGACCGAAAGTCGGAAAATTTCTAGGAATCAACTGAACAGTTAAATCGAAAACATTCATTTCTCTTTTGTCCTTATCATTCTCTTAACTGATTCTTTTGCAATTGGTTCTGGTTCTAGACTTCTCAACTCCTTGTGGTTCTCGTTCAGCTACTTCTTTGGACTACTGGCTATTTTGTCCTTTTTCAATTTAAGTTGATCCTTATTTTTTAATCCTTGTTCTAGACGTTGGTGCAGTTCTTGCAGCGAAGCCGAGTCCCTTTTGGTGTTCAAAAACCGTTTTTCTAAAATGCCAATCCTCTCTCCTTTTTGAATCTGAAGATTCAAATTTGAAAAAAATGTATTATGTCAAAGAAAGTGTATTTCGAAAAACTGTTTTTTTAGGTTTTGGCGATTTTCTCGAAATTTTTCTGTCGGAATGATGTTAGTCTTTTACACGACAGGATGACATTGTCATTATGTTACAACATTCAACGGCTAAAGCATAATAAATTTTGCAATTTGTAGTTCAGAACGGATTAATTATATTATAAATAAAGGTAAATAAATTCCAGTTAAATTTGAATTAAACGGTACCAACTCACTAATGACATTCAGAAACTACTATGTTTGTCGATTTGAGGTCAAGAAGCGTACAAAATTAATTTGGAAATCGAAACCTAGCAAGTTTAATGAACACTTCACCTGATTTTGGTCATAATAGCGAAGGTAATGAAGTTAAGCTCAACGTAAAGCAAACAAGAACGATTTGATTGCGGCGAGTAAATTGTATCAATTCATTATACACGCAAACATCTTCTATTTAGGAAAATGATAACGCCTCGGCGCTCTCTCATTTGCAAAAGTTCGCATCCTAAAATAAGAAAACTAATTAAAACTTCCAATTCACCTTAAAAGATTACGAAAATGCAATGTTTACGAATGTAAACGTTATTAAATACGATCCTGTGTAAATCTCGCGCACCCGAGACCACCCGACAATAGAATTTCAGTTCGCAAGGGGTTAAGATTAGAAAATTAAGAGAAGGAAACGATTAAATAAGAAATGAGAGCTAGTGAAGTCCGCAATTACGTAGGTACGCGGAAGGGGGGTTAGTTTTCAATTTTCCTTCACGTTTAAATTTTCAATACATAGGCAATAGGTCGAAACTGAAAAGGTAGAAAACATTGGATTTAATACAGGGTTAAGTGTTGCTTTTGTAAATTTTTTTAGCTTAGGAAACTTAAACGCAAAACACCCTTTTTCCTTTATATATAAAAGCTTTAGCGGATTTTTTCTGTATTGATCTTTGACCTAACACTACAGATTTTACTCCCCCGTGCTATTTTTTGCGGACATCGATAAATCCGTACAAATATTAGACATTTGTACGCCCTTTTTAAGGGTTAAACGTGAATTTATAGAGCGCTAAGTTTCTTTTTTTGTCATGTCTAATAAGGGAGAATTTAATGACGTGTTGTCGAGAAATCTATAGGATCCTTTTTTGTTGTTTGCGGTGAACTTTACACCCTTTGTGACCCTCCGTGAAATAATATGGCCACCTGGGAATGGACAACCCTCGAACTAACCATGACCTGATACTAAACTAAAGATTTAGTGATCCACTTAGCCAGATTACCTTTGGCTGGAGCTCTTACGCCCCTACATGAACGTACTGTAAACGACGTTTTATATATATACGCTTTCGCGTTTTTTATTTCCTTCTCGCCTATTAATTACAATTTTCGGTTTTAACGGAAGTTCATAAACGTCATTGTGCGGAGATTTACATTTTAACATGGAATTCGCACGATGACAAACAACAAAGCGAGACAACGGATGGAATTTTATTTATAATTTTCGGATTTTATCGCCATCGCGGAAGTCGTTAATTAAAATTTTACCGCGCGCCCTTAATTTGACAAAGCCCTGAACGTTGCCTCCTGCAAGTTGACCCACAAACTGAGATTGCGATTGAGCTAATTATGGCTTACATTCCGAAGCTGGCAACGTCAATTTGGGATACCAATTCCAATGCTAAAGATATTTTTCCTTAAAGATTATCGGCGTACCAACTCTGCATATTTTGGATTTTAGATTAACCCTTTGCGTACGTTCTTATGTAACGCCCTAGTACTAAATTTACAGATACGTCGGATACAGAAGCTGTGAAACCTTCGTAAGTTACGGAATAAACAAAAGGTCCTATCCTATTGGCCCGCAAGATAGAAGCCATAATGAACGCTCTCGTCGTCAAGAGAGTGCTGACGTTACTCGCGTCATTTGTGAGCGTTTTACTTCGAGGGCCCGGAAGATGTCCGTCTTTAAGTTAAAGTTTCCCCTAAAGTGGGGTCTTGGAACCCTGTTATAGACCATCTCCTAGGACAAGACCTTCCGTCATTTTCGCCTATGCGGCTGGTATTGCTATCACCGTGTCCGCTAGCAACCGCGACCTGGAGGCAAGAACATCCCTATGTCTTCAACGACATTCGACAGTTCAACTATACAATTTTATATATTTTTATATGCATTACAAGATGTAAAATATGGGATACACAGGAACTAGATAAATATGCCGGATCTACAGGATTTAAGGAGTTCTGCAGAGCCAATTTAAGAGGAACAGCAGCAGCAGCTACACAATCTGCAGAATCTACAAAGCAGGAAGAACTTATGGAATCTACAAAAAATCATACTGTCAGTAAGATCATTTGTGAGATCCCCCTTTTCATTGAATTTAGGGATCGCCTAGATCTGCACTTGCTACAGGATCAACATGAAATCCAGAACGTGCACTAAGTATCTACTGGATGTTCAGATATGCTATAAAGGATCTGGCGGTGTATATTTAAGAGGTGATGTTATTTCCGCCTTAAACATCGAGTCAAGAAGGTATAATAAGAAACTTAAAAGCACGTGGAGGAAATTAAAGAATGGTCTTGGTGGTGCGAGCGATTCCATTAAAAAAAGGGGTAAAAAAGGGCATGGATACGGCCCGAGAGAGGTGCAAAAGCCCCAAGAATTTGTGTGAAAAGCAGCAAGCGTGGCAACAGAGCAATTAAGGTTTGGGCAAATTGCGAAAAGGGTACGAAATAGGCATAAAAATGGCTAATAAATAAGAATAATAAACGGTGAGAGGGGGTATACATAAAGTAGGAAGGTGGAACGTCTTAGGATAAGCAAGCAAGCGCAAGGTGAGTTGAGGAAATTGTAAAAAAAGCGTGAAAGGTAACGTGCACCAACCGTAAGCGTAGATATGGTGCGAAAGAGGTGGTGGAAAGAATGTACAACAAGCGCAATGAAGGCCTGAAAGAGGTGTGAGGGTGTATAACGAGAAGGAATGAAGACTTATTAAAGAACCTTTAAAAAGGTAGAGGAGGTTAGAAAAAGGGGTGGAATAAACGTAAGGGAAACAGAAAAACACATGAAGGAAGCTGTATAATGCCAGTGGGTACCGTGAAAAGGTAATGAACAAGTTTATGAAGATAGTAGAAGCAGGATTGGAGGAACTTGGTATGGAAACTAGTGGAGCTCTCCTACCAAAAGGCAAAAAGTCTGGTGAAAATCAGTAGAATCAGGTTGGAACAAAAGTTGATGAATAAAAACGATCTTCACAAAACCAGCCTCTAAAGAGAAAGAAAACATTCGCAAGAACTTCCGTTGAGAGGAAGAGGTGCATGCGAGATTTATCCATTTTTTGCTTGATGTCTTTGTGTAAGCTCGAGCTCTTTCACCTCACTCTCAGTTCGTAATATAAACTCTGTATAGCGCCAAATCTCTACATTTAGTACTGTTTAGTGAGATATCGATAACGTCACCGTCTTACAAAGGCACCAAGAACCTTTGTTTAGCATTTAAACGCGGTTACGACGCCGCCGACTTTATAATAATTCAGGCCGGGCCTTCGCGGTTTCCCCATTATTATTTAAAGAGTTAATTTATTTTAACAACGTGGAATGATGATGTGCATATAAAATACCTTGCGGTTTGAGTGGTTGCAACTCATTAAAATAAAATAGAAGCTCAGCCGAAACCGTAAAATGCAATTTATGGGGAAAATCTCCTCCGCGGCTTTATTTGTCGGTAGAAAAATGGAGGGCGGTAATGAATTAATATAATAAAGTAAGCGTTGTTTTAGCTAGACAATGTCCAGTTTATAGATATGCAGTCATAACGTGGCATCCCCATGAGAACGGCAGCTGTTATCTGGTAAGGGGGTCATTTCGGAGCCGGTCACGCTCTCAGGGGCCCCCTATGTGATGCTACTTCTACCTCATTTTAGTTTGGTAGCACTTTGCCAACAACGTATACTATGAATATTACACAGCGTTGCTTACGTTTCTTATTGTTTTACGATTCCGTATTTGGGGAAGACCACTAAGCTTGCGGGTCACATCTCCAGCGATAAGGGTTTCATCGCCATTATACTGCCGTACGTATAGGCTTATTATTGCGCCATTTCGCGTTTTGATGAACTACGGCGATGAGGCTAAATTAAACTACTATACACCCGCTAAGAAACTTGCTCACACGCTACTATTTTGCATTTAATATTAACGGGAAGGGATTTTGCAGCTGTAATTACAATTGCCGTTAATTTATTTTACTGACGCCACCGCGAAGTACGAATTATACTCCTCTTACGTAGTGCGAGACGCAAATTTACGAGCTACACATTATTCAAATTTCAAATTAGTTTCAGTTACGAAGACAACAAGGTTTATACTGTTGTAACATTTAAGTGGCGCGGAAATATTTCCATAAAATTAAAATCTCTGACAAAAATTGCCATAAGGCTGCCGCTTGCGTCTTCAACTAACGTGAGGCAAAGGAAATTTTCTTAATACAAAACAAATTATTGAAAATACGAGGGTACATATTTGTGTAAAATATGAATTCAAAGGAACACATTTATTCCAGAGTTTCTGCAATAAACAAATCACTAACAGCAACATTCAGGTGATCATCAGAAGCAAATATTTGGCATAAAAAGTATTTCTCCAACTTCGGGTGCTAAATTTGGACTTAGGGCTTGGTTCCTGGGAGGCGGGGGCCAACTTGTTTGAGGTTTTTGTACCCAGCAATTTTCGTGTGGCATTATGGTCTTATTGACAAAATTCATGACATCTTTTATCTCGAATGCTAGCTTTGAGGCCGGAAAAGTTGCGCGATCTCTCTTTCTCGTGTCGCCAATAGAAACTGGAGCTATAAAGTGCCCCAAAAATTGGTTACTATTTTGTTGAGGGTTTATAGTGAAATCTATCAAAATCCGAATTTCGGGTACCGACAAAGCAAATGTGGTCGCCCCCGACAAGATCTTACTGACGGTGGAGTCAAAACTGACTGATAGAATACCGATATGCCACAAAAGCACTGAAGTCCCTTCGATCTCACACGCGGACTTTGATAATTTTTTTGTAATTTGCGACAATAAAAATTAATTTATTCAATGGTTAAAACGCAATTTAAAGTTCTCCATGCTAATTTGGTCAAGTTTTGCGATTAATGTCAAATTAACCAATATCATCCCTCAAGTATTTCCCAATGGAAATTTGAAAATAAATGGTTGAAAGTTAACTGTTTTCCTGTGATAAAAAAATAGCCATTAACAAACCCAATTTGGGGGTCACTAATTATGTCAAGTATTACGATTGATATTCAATTAACCCATATCAGCCCTTAGGTGTTTCACAATAGAACGGGAAGTTATTTCAAAATTAATGGAAGATATTATTTCTGAAAGGAAAGGAGTGCATTATAAATTTTTTTGTGATAAAGGTCATAGAATGCACAAACTCAGTTTAGGGTGTTTAGTCACTGATTATATCAAATATTATGATTGATATTAAATTAACATGTATCAACCCACCAAATATTTACCAATAAAATGGAAAATAAACTCAAAATCCGCACGTTGGTAGTAAGGTACCTAAAGGGTAATCAAATAAGAGGTTCCGAAAGTTTTTTTTAATAAAACGCATTAAATTCAATTTAAAAATCAAAAATTGTATTTGATACGTAAGTTCGCTTCATGACATTTAGTGTTTAAAAATAATTTGTTTTAAATGTTGATCGTGACTGACTTGTAGATGGTCCATTCTATGGGTCCAGTTTCCAAGCGCTCTTTCGAGCATTTCGGCCGAAATTTCATTAATTACACGTGTTATGTTCGCTTCTAATGCAGGAATAGTTTGTGGTTTATCGGCATAAACAAGTGATTTGAGATAACCCCATAAAAAGTAATCTAATGGCGTTTGATCACATGATCTTGGTGGCCAATTCACTGCTCCATTTCTTGATATGATGTTCTCATCAAAAGTTTCTTTCAACAAATCGATGGTTTCGTATATGGCACGTCGCACCATCTTGTTGAAACCATAAGTCGGCTACCTCAATATCTTGAATTTTTGGAAGCAATGTTTTCATTGTGCGTTCAGTTGGACGATTATGAGCACCATAAAATGGTTATCAAAAGAGGGGGTTTGGAGGAGGGTGTGGAACTGGTTTTATTTTTGAACGTATGCCAAGCGGCCTTTAAATGTTTATGTGTATAAAGCCTCCTCCCTATTAATTATCTACCAAGAAAGTAAACATCGATAGCAGGCTACTACCTTATAACCCAACCATTTATTATTTCCGTTTAAAAAAGTGCGCTAATTTAGGATTGCTTCCAGTTTTGGGAATGGGAGCCACCAGTATGCCTTTGAAATGAGACATTTTCTCGCCCTTAACCCATCATTAACCCATATGTCATTGTAAGCGGATATCAATAATTTTAAGTTTTTAGGGGTAGTTTTGAAATTTGAACTATCAAATCATGTCCTCAAAGCCCGCTGCTAAAATACGGGCAGCAAAATCCTCGCATTTGGTTTTCAAAAAAAAAAGAGTAATCATTGAACCTCTATCTATTTAGTATCCTTTAGAAGTAATTTAGGGCTTCTCACTTTATTGTTATACCTGTACGTGGATAGTAACGTTGATTACCATATAAATAGTTCACTAAAATTTACCCTTTTTACGTCTGATCATGCAATATAACGAAATCTAGATAGTCGTGTGTGGTTTTATTTACCTAACGTAACCATGGCGGAAGCAGTAGAAATTGACTGACAGCACAATGCATCCCAAAGGATGTTTTTTTTTAATACCAAATTGCGAAGATCAATCATTTACAGCTACCAATTCAAAGAAACGGGCCTGTTTTGTATAGTATATACCACGCATGAAATTTTCGTATTATTAGAACTGCCAATTAGGAGCGGGTCGTTTTCTCGCAATTCTAACGACCCCGCTTTTTATCATGTTACCGACACTAGAAAATACGCGAAACCATGGTAAATATTTAGAGCCATATTTTTAGCGAACAAAAAAATCCTTTAAAACGTTTCAGGGAAACCCGCAAATGACTTACCTTGAACAGGGGCGTAAATATTTAAATACAAGCAATCTTCCGATTGATTTAGAATAAGATGTTTCACTAATTTCGCAAAGTAATCCTCTCGCTCGGGTCCCATCGTGCTTTTTTCGGGAAGCTTCTGTGGGCAAACTGGCCCAAATGAGTCCGCGATTTTGGTACCAAACCACGAGGGCGCACTTCCGGGTGGCATGAAGCGTAGCTCGCGGGTTGGTGGTGCCGCGTACGGTATGCCTAGGAACTGTTCCACTGGGGGTAAAACACGGTTTACGCGCGGTTCGACTACGACCCCTTGCAGAGTTCCCTGTTTTAATTGTATGCGCCTCGTGTACTGCTTTACGTTCGTTGCATATCCGTAATCGTAAGCGTGCGATTGGGCGCGTACGTGGACAATTAAACTGATAACTAAAATAAATTGTTTCAACAACATTGTGCCTTTCAAGACATCTTTCATCACTTAACAGCACTCGAAATATACGTCCCCCGCTCGATTCGACGATAGCAAACTCCATACTAAATATACCCACCTTCAAATTTCAAAGAAGTGTTAAGAATTCTCCTGACTTTAAATTCTATTTTAAGGCCCTTAAAAGTGTAAATATTTGCTACGTACGTCGGAGCCAAAGCTGGTCTATATATAGATCCAAATAAACGCACATTAATACAAATGCTCGTTATTTACCCAAAGGCAGTTGTACTTCGCTGCTAATTTTGTTTCTCACAAAGATGTTCCGAGCAGATGTTAAACTTTTCTGCAAATTTCTTAATTTATCTATTTTTAATTAACGTCGGAAAGACTTTTCGAAAGTTCGCTCGGAACACAATATCTTTCGGCACATAAACTTGTTAAAATTAGTTGTTCCTAATTGTCAACCTACAGCCCACACTTCGGTATAAAAAAAAATAACAGCTTCTCCGAAACTTTATTGTAAGCACGTTTATTCGAAACATGCAACAGAAAATGACTTATAAAAATAGGTATTGCATCAAAAAAATATGCGAAAATTTAGAATGGCTCGGGGCATTTCCGGTATTCTGACACAAACGATTTTGTCTAAAACTAAACTTTTGTTTTATGCTGCGTGATAATTTATGGCACTCGATCGCCCATGTAAAAGTACTGTGCCTCTCCACTATGAGAAAGCCCGAGACGGGAGAGCACAAAATCTAATCGGTCAAGGGTGAGAATTTTTTCAGCAGTAAAGCGTCAAACGTAATTGTGCCTTTAGTGTTTGTCACCCTGAATAATGCTTAACATTATATGAAGTTTAAAAGTCAAATTGCTACCTAGGCGTCGGCGTCGTTAAGCGTCGCTCCAGTTAAGGAATTCCAACAGTTCTCAGTGTCGTTCTAATTAATTTATTGGGATTAGCCTAGTAATCTTGTGCATTTGAACAGAAATTTATTCGAGTAAAATTGTCGTGATCATTGTGCCCCACTTGTCATTTTTTTGTAATCTTGTACAAAAGAATGGAAATTTATGAATTTGCTTTGAAAACACGAAAAAATGCAATAGTTACTAATTATGATAATAAACTTGAGCTTCTGAAGGAATTTTTTCTGCTTTCAAATTCAGAAACAATATTCTTTATGTTTTCATTAGCTGCATCAAAGGAAAACAAAATGTTAATTTCGCTTTGATACAATTCTTTTTAAACACGAAAATTTCTGATTAATGAAATGGCATGTCTATCTACATTATTTCATGGCAGCAAGTTGAATCTTATTAATTTTGGACATCTAGATTAAACGAGGCGTTGCAATATCCGTACGCTGGAAGGAAACGGACGGGATGTTATCAGAGGCTCAGAAATCAATTCGAGGGTGGAAGTCAGCTAAGCCCATGTAAGGGCTTATTTATGTCCTTACATTTGTCTGACCGTCCTTCGTATTCAAAGGAACACCTGAATGCCACTCAACACCTAATCGCGAGCGCCTATTTTATTCTGTGATTCCCCTTTTTCAAGCGCGCTTTTCTAGAAGTTAATTTATTGAGCGATCGTCCTTTCTTGCTTTTTATTATCATTGCAAACAAGGGAAGACTGTAAAAAAAATTACAACGCATTTTTCATTAGGCTACGTCATAATTATTGGAGAAGCCTAATTAGCAAATAACACCAACTAGAGAGCCTAGGAGCAATGGTGGAATCCTCATCTTAATCCAATCCAAAGGTCCACCCCCAATATCAGCAACTGACTTAATTTTCACCACCTCCCTCAATCTAACTTGGTACCGGAAGGACACCCAGATTCACCATTCGTTACTGTAACATTTTAATATCGAATTTTCATAGAGACAACATAATCTTCCCACTATTCTCCTCATCACACTTTTTGTAGCTCCCGAATCTTATAATCCCAATATTTTTGTAATCAATATATTTACCATAGTATAGGGTCTCTCGAAATCAACTAAAAATCCATTAAATTCTTATAAATTTAAAACATTTAAATTTGAGTTGTTAAATTTATTTCTTCTTGTCTAAAGCAATCCTTCTCAATTTTTAAGATTTCACTTTAATTTAAATTCATGATACAAAGCTCATTTCAATTTCGCCTCTCTGATGAACCCCTGGTAAATTCCCAGTTCAGCCAATATTTCTTATGAAATTTCGCGTGGATGAGCTGTAATCATAGTTAAAGAATAGGAATAAAAATGAACAACTGGGAACAAGCACTATACATCACCTTATCTTAGTTTGAACATACGTTCCAGAGAAACTCGAAGGAAAAATAGGTTATAACGGGAACAGCTAAGGGCCGTAAGGAACCAGATGTTTAATTTAGAAGTAATTACATTAAATAGTTACAACTAAATACCACTTGAGATCTAGCTCCCTTCCTCGTTATGCAAAACTTTATGCGTTATGTACAACTTTAAATGACCTCCTCCTTGCGCTGATTCGCAATGTATTGTGCCGTATTCACTTGGTTGCAGTTTTAAAACTTCTTCGTCCATTAAAGTTTTCTAAGCGAGCAGAAGTTGGCGAAATAAAAATAATCGCGAGCTGTAATGTGTACAAGACTCTAAACACGTTTCGCGTCAACTCAGCGCCCTGCTAGTTGCTACCAACCCTTGTTTGATTAATATTTCCTTAAAGTTAACGAAACATTAATGCCGAACGTGCACAGATAATGAGATTGGTTCGCCGTTTTAGAACATCAATTGCAACCATAGATTTATTCCAAAGGAAATTACTCGAACATCAATAATGCCCGCCGAAAACATAAATTATGCGGGGTCGAATAATTTGTCTATTGAAAGTTTGACGTATCCGAAATTTATCAACTCTTTCGCATACTGACCGTACGTTCTCGGTCGTGATTAAAATTTCTCCGAGGAAAAATGCAATTCAAATGGGGCCGACGTGCAGATGTTGGGCATTAAAGCTCGCCTTCTGAATTCGAGAAAGAAGCTAAATGTGTATCTAAATTGGAATATTTTGTTACAACAGCTGAGCGTATAAAGAGAAAAACTAAATTAAGGGGAAGCTTTCGGAATTTAATCTATTTCAGTTGAGGTGGTGTGGTGAAATGAAAGAAAAGCGGCGAATAGTGTCGGCGTTAAGTAGTACTTTACGTGCTTTTTTTATGAACCGCATTAACGTTAGCCCAATGAATACCTGAATTGCAATTAAGGCATGCATGCCAATCAGAACTTTCGAATTTTTGCAGGTTTTACACCTATGCCTTTGTCGTCTTATTTTCTCTGTTGCCTTCTATTTCAATACTACACTACTTACACAAATACACATATTGAACTTAAAACAGCAACTGTTCCCAAGTTATCTAGGTAGCATTAATTAAAGTTACACGCCATATCGAGGCCTACGGCCAAATCTATAGAACCGTTAATTGCACAGTTTGGGGAAAAAGATTTGGTTAACAAAAGAGGTCAAGAAAAATCGCTAGAAATTATTTTTATTTATATTTATTATTAGTTTCTAGTAGAAAAATTATTTTTTTCCTAAAATATACTCTTTTTGATGCAGCACATTTTGCTCTACGTTATAAAATATGAGGGGTGGGGAAGAAGGCCATCTTTTTAAGGAATTGAAAGTAACTTCGCTTAGTGTAACCGATTTTTACATAATCGCTTTCTTCGTATAATCATATTTTACTATAGAATAAAGTCTTTTTAGTAAACGTGATGAGTGGTAGAGGGCGCAGTTTGACATTAACATAAACTTTGCAGGTTTTCTTTAAATAATAATAATAATAATATTTATTGATGTTTTACACATGGTGTTTACACAAGTCATTGTAAGTATGCAATGTAAGAGACAAACGAATATAATAAATTACAAACAAACATAATAATTAGCCATTATATCACAACATTTATTCGTCAAAAATTCTTCTAGTGAATAGAAAGCCTTTTTTATTAGATATGATTTAATTTTAGATTTAAACTCCATTTCATTGCAATGTTTGAGAGCGGTGGGCAACGTATTAAAAAATTTTATGGCTAAAAAATTAGGGCCGTACTGACTTTTTTTAAGACATAAATAAGTAGGTACGTAATTATGCATATTTCGCGTATCGTAATTGTGAAAGTCCAAGTGGCATTTAAATTTTTGGCAATTACATTTTCATATAAATCATACAAGTCTATATTATGTAAAGTGAGGTTAAGGTTAATATTTCCAAATCTGTGAAGGCTTGCCTGCAATCAGATTGATAGTCTAGGTTAGCCAATATTCTAACCACTCTTCTTTGTATTTTAAAGATTCTAGAGACAGACGAGCAGTGACCCCATATTAAAATACCATAATTCATTATGGCATGGAATAATCCGAAGTACGCCGTAACTTCCGGAAAAACATGGTTTGTTAAATTACGGAGTAAGAACACAGTTCTGTTCAGTTTTGAGGAGAGCTCGTCAATATGACGTGTCCATGAAAGTGTGGAGTCCAGATAGACGCCTAGAAATTTCACCGGCTTTTGGTTAATAACATCACTAAAAGTTAAAACTTCTGTTTTGTCTTCATTTAGAGACAACTTGTTCAAGTGGAACCAAGACTTGGACTGCCCTTGAAGATCTATACTTCTTATATTTGTTATTTCTAGACTACAACTAGAGCTTAGTACTGTAGTGGCATCGGCATATAATATGAAATGACCATTAACTGTAGAAGGCAAGTCATTTATATAAATTAAAAAAAGCACAAGCCCTAAAATGGAACCTTGTGGAACACCAGCTGTACACATACTTCTTTTGAGAATAAACCGTTATATCTAACAGTTTGAGAACGTTCTTCGAGATATGATTGCATGAGTTTAATGGAAATTGCATCAAAATTATATGCTTTGAACTTATTTAACAAGATCTGATGATTTACACAATCAAAAGCTTTGCTTAAATCTAGAAAAGTTGCTGTTGTATAATTATTTTCATTAAATGTAATTAAGATTGTACTAGATAGATCTACAAGGGCGTCCGTCGTTGACTTTTTTGATCTAAAACCGTATTGTGCATTATTAAAAATATTATTGACCTCAAAATAATTCAGTATGCGATTTTTTAAGATCTTTTCAAAAATTTTTGAAAAAATGGCAAGTATTGATATCGGCCTATAATTTGAAACATCCTCCTTGTCACCCTTTTTAAACAAATGTAAAATTATAGACCGTTTCAATGCCTTTGGGAACGTCCCTTCCCTAAAACACTCATTAATTAACACTGTTAGTGGTAATACAATTAAATCCGTTAGACATTTTACAATTTCTGCAGAAAGATCATACATATATGTCTCGACATTTACTATTAGATAAAGACGTAATGGCGTCTCTTACCTCAATGACGCTTACTTCGTGCAAAAAAAGTGGGGAGCCGGATTATTAATCCGACTAAATGAGCTCGTGCTTAATGTTGCAGAAGAAGTAGAATTAATTCTGTTGGTGATTTTCGCTGGAATTTCTTTAAAATATGTATTTAACTCTTCAGGTGTTAGGTTCGATAGACTTTCCTGACGATTAGTGTTTCTAGAAGAATTGATAATCGACCGCATGGCCTTACTAGAATTTTTGGCATTGTTGATAAATGATTTGTTTGCACACATTTTCGCTTTCCTTAGTTCAGTACGATATGTTTGTCTAAAATTGTTCCTAAGTGTACGTAGGGGACTGGTATTGTATGCGTTATAATATCATTTATCAGTGATAGTTTTCCCTCATCCTACTTAAATGCTGGTTAAACCAGGAAATTGATTTTTGATTTTTGTTAAAATGTTTACGCTTGACTGGTAAACAGTTATCAAATTCTTGTAGTATTATATTAAAAAATATATTAAACCTAACCTCGCTGGGACTACTAGAACCTTTTAAAAAGTTCCAGTTTGTGTTGCTCAAACATTGGTACATCAAAAATTTTCCCTTTTGGGTAAAGGGTCTACATTTGGCGTAAATTTTTTCTTTATTTGTAACATCTGAACCTAGCCGCAATTTTATCTCCTGTCCTTTACGATCGGACAGTATATGATCTATTACAGAAACATGTTCAAGGTTTACCTTGAAATTAACAAAGATGTTGTCGATACAATTCTGCTTCCTTGTACTATCGAAGATCATTTGATCAAAATTAAATGACGATAGCAGATCAGTTAAATGAGTCGTTTCAGTTTCAGTCGTTCCAAACTTACCATTGAAATCTCCAACTATCATCCATTTCTTCTTCAAATTTATTGACAATAACAGTCTATTGATCGTTTGAATAAAACAATTATGATCGCCTGCAGGAGACCTATATACACAAATTATTGCCAAATTCAGAGAGTCTATCTCAACGCCACAGAGTTCGCACTGTTTTTCTATTGACAAGCTTTTTAAAATGTTTATTGGTTTAAGAGAAATTTGGTTTTTTAAAAGGATCATCGTTCCTCCATGTCTGAAGTATGTTCTGCAAAAATAATCTGCAACGTAGAAGTTATTAAGAACAAAAGACTTAATCTCTAATTCATTTAGCCAATGCTCACTCAAACAGATCGCATGATATTCTTTTTTAGAATCTAATAAAAAAACCTCTAACTCATTAACTTTAGAATCTAATAAAAAGCCTCTAACTCATTAACTCATTAAAATTTCAAATACAACGATGATATTATATGTTATTATCAATTAAGATAAAACAGTGAAAATATGAGCGAAAACCGAATTTTGATATTTGTTTCCTAAGCAGAAAATAGTTACAAACATTCACAAATTTAGATTGCAATATTAATCCAAGTTGGCTTTGAAACAAAAGAAACATACTGCAACGTAAAAAACTACTCGAAAGACACTTTGTCGTTTTATCGAAAATGATGGCAGACATTTTAAACATTTTGTTGGTCATAATTATCATTATTTATATTTCTTCCATTTAAAATTTGAATGATTTATTGGTTGCTCATAATTTAAAAACTTATATTGTTTGTTAATTTTAATTATTACTGCAATTGTTATGTGTTCTTTTGTTTCGAGGGCAACTTGGATAATACTGCAGTTTAGATTTGTGAATGTTGCCTGTTTTCACCATATCTCTGGTTAGGTTTTCGCGGATATTTTCACTTTTTCATCTTATTTGGTAATATAATACAATATTTATATCATTCCATTCGAGATTTTCAAGAAACCTGCAATGTTTATGTTAACGTCAAAAGGCTATATTCATTTAAAATCTGATTTCAAGAAGAGAGCTCTTTCCAATAAGACTAATTATGTGAAAATCGGTTTACCTAATCCGAAGTTACATTCAATTCCTTAAACAGATCTTCCCTTTCCCACACCCCTCATATTTTATGAGCTAGCGCAATATGTGCTGAATCACAATGATGCAAAATCCATACAAGATTCGATTCATGTATTTTTAGCGTAACGCAACGAAGTTAAGGTACACCTTATGTGCTCGTGTTTCCGGCCGTCCGTCCGTCCGTCCGTCCGTCCGTCCGTTCCATCGAGATCTCGGCTCCTGGGCCACCTAGAGACGTCGGGTTTTCGCTAATTGATAGCTGTTATGGTCTATATTTGACCATTTCGATCAGTTTCATTTAACTCCATATTATGCGCAGACTGCGCAATGCCAACTTTCATATTTATGGGGACATTTCTTTGAAATTTTAACCACAGACGCTTCTAGTAAAGATAAACATTTCGCGCATAGTAAAAATTATGCGGGCATGCGCAGTGACTGCGCAATGCCAACTTTCTTATTTATGGAGATATTTCTTTGAGATTTTAACCACAAATGCTACTAGTAAAGGCAAACATTTCGCACATAGTAAAAATTATGTGGGCATACGCAGTGACTGCACAGGCTGCTCATAGCCAACTTTCTTATGTATGGTAATATTTCTTTGAAACTTTATTTTACTTATTTAACTCCTCTCTTTCTCTGGACGTGGACGTGCTTCAATATGCAGATTCGACATTTTGTGTGCTTTTGATGACGGTGCATCGTTTCAATACTTTGTGTTACGCGGCAATACCCACGAGTGGGTTTTGGAACATTTTTTATATAAATACGGGCAGATCATTCGATGGCTTGGTAACGATATTTCCTTTGTGGTTCCATAATACGTGATCTTTATTAATAGGACACTCTGTACAATAATTTTATTACGTTATAACTTATCCTTCTAACTGCAGGTTTTTTTGGATCTCCTCAGAAGCTATCAAACTAGGAAAATTTAGATATCTTTTATAAAATGTACAGCGTCATTCTAGTGAGATTATTAATTAAAAATTGTTTTAATATTAATCGAGTACTCTTTAGAGAGTAGTCAAGAATAGTTTAGTGACCTCTTAAAGGTGTTTCACAGATTTTTACAAACCGTAATTTTTTGGGAGTACTGTAATGGTAGCTCGCTTTGCTATTTTAAATTAGCCGAATTTGTGTTTCATTTAAGTACAGGAAAATTTACACGTGTACCACTTCCTACAAAAGGTGAACGAGAGTTGGAAACTCAAGTGACAAAACGAACAAATTGTGCAAAATGTTGCCGGCTAATTGTGAGGTTGGGTAGAATCGTTTGGAGACGAGTGTAGAGGAATAAAATACGGGCGGATTATTGGATCGCAGATGGCGATTGGGTTTGGTTCCGTTTCATTTTTTTTACTTGGCCAACTATATATAGCAAATTAGAGAGAGAAAAGAGAGCGTTCCAGTTTCACTTTGATCGCAAATCGCAATAGAGTGCGAATTCTCCGTTCAATCGCGATTTGAAGAGTACTAAAAAGATTATGAAATCGGCTGAGACAATCTTTGGGAATCGCCGAACAATTACAAAGCGTCTGTGGGTTTAATTTGTTCGAAATTCCGAATGTAACCATAATGTCCTCGAGGGAGCCGGTCTTAATCCAAATTTTGTAAAAAATGGCCAGGAGTGTATTGTGCATAAAAAATTCAGATAAGTGGAAAATTAGAACTGATACGTGTCTACGACATAGGGGTTGTAACGGGTGTCCCAAAATTAACGCAAGATTTGAATTTGCCGCCATTTGTGCGGTGAAGTGTTGGCAACCCTGAATAAAAGCAATTTGACAGCTAACAGTATAGGGTTATTAAAAATGGAGCGTTACACGATAGAACAACGTGTCTTCATTATTAAAGAATATTTCAAAAATAGTGAAAGCTTGGCGGCTGCAGTTCGAAAATTTCATACAAAATATGGTCGGAATAGTGTTTTAACTTCGTCAACTGTGAAGAGATTAATTGAAAAATTCATGGAGACTGGATCCGTTGGAGACGCCAAACACACTGGTCGTCCAAAAACAAGCCGTTCGAATGTGAACACTATTCCGACCATATTTTGTATGAAATTTTCGAACTGCAGCCGCCAAGCTTTCACTATTTTTGAAATATTCTTTAATAATGAAGACACGTTGTTCTATCGTGTAACGCTCCATTTTTAATAACCCTATACTGTTAGCTGTCAAATTGCTTTTTTTTCAGGGTTGCCAACACTTCACCGCACAAATGGCGGCAAATTCAAATCTTGCGTTAATTTTGGGACACCCGTTATTTGCGGTATCTATAGGAAACAAATCAATATTTTAAAACAGGAAAAATGTAAAAGAGAATGGAACTGGATTGAAGTTTGTTAATAAATTCAATTATTTATTCAGGAATTCTTATTTATTCATCTGCAGTCAAACCAGCGCGTCTAGTTTTTGATTTTAAGATCCGCAAGGTAAGGGGTATTTAAATTATATTAGTGAGTAAAATTAATTGTGATAGGTAAGTTTGTACCAATGCCGTAGGTGATCTATTTTATTTATTACGAACCCTTGTAATGTACCCCGTTGCAATGCACATCTTAAGGCCTCTCAGAGATTGCTCGAGTATGTCCCCATTAAGATTTTGAGACGATATCTGAAACAAGTACCAAAAACCACAGTAGGAAGAATGCAGCTCGTCTAGTCGGCGAGCTTGGTCCAATGGAGTAGTATTATGTACTCAAATTATCTAAAACAAACGCGAAGGGCCGCTAAGAATCCCTGTGGAATTTGTGGTGATTCTTTCACAACCTCTAGAGTATCCATGCGGAACTTGACAACTTTCAGAGTGAATCTCTAAAGAGCATCAAACAATCCCTGAATGTTATTTTATGGATCTCAACTTTCAGAGACACAGAATATGATGGATACCCGCAAAAAGTCTGTAAGAATCTGCAAAAATTCAATTTCTAAAATATCTAAAATATATTTCTAAAATAATTCACCATATACATATAAAAGATATTATGGCACATAAAAACTTCCGGACCCTGATAACAGAGGGGGAAATTCCAAGGGTAGGTTCGAGCCCAACCACTTCCTACTATAGGTTCCAGTCGACCCTCACCAAAACCTAAATGATGTAGGAACACTACATAGGGTTTATCTATGAGGGAGTACAAATACATGGGACACAAATTCCGGATTTAGAAAACCTACGAAATTCTTGAATCTAAAAGGCCTACATGACCTATATAGGGCCTACGTGATCTGCAAGTTCTACAAAATCTATGTGATCCACAAAATCTGTCATCATACTAGAGAGTGAAGGAAAGAACTCCTGCATCTCAATATCTAGGGTTTCTACAGAATTGAACTAAAAGTTTTAGACCAATCTTCAAGACCCACACGATCTACATGCGGGATCTACAGGAACTACAGATTTAAGACTCTCTGTTTTATTGGCTAGCATTAATCGCTCACGAATTACATTGGATCTTTCCAGTTTACAACGCTAAGTAATTATAGTCAGTCGGTAGAGAATGGCAAGGTGTAATAAGTCGTAAGCGTAATTAAGAGATGATCAATTTCCTTCCTACTTGAAGTTACCTTTAGCCCGTGCTAAATTTGAATGAACCTTAAATTCTGACAACTTGTATTTGTTAGACGCTGTACTTTGACATGTGGAACTTTCTCACAACAATAACTACAGCCAAAGGAACTCGCAACTTTTCGTATTATATCCTACAGCTAGAAAGTAACGAGATATGCATTAGGAACTTAAAAGTTTGAAGAAAAAAGCTTGTGCGTTGAGAAATATCAGATGAGGATATTATGGCAAATGACACATGCGTTTTTCTTACAATTAGACTAGGTACATCATTTGCTTACGCTTGTCACAGTAGCTTTATGCACAAAAAATTCCCTGAGACAGTATAAGAACATCTAGATAATTACATTAATTGAATAGTACCTATCTTGTTATTACAATATTTCTTTTTGTAAACTGCGCGCCCTTGATTAACTTCCTAGCATTAGTTGGCGCCATTACCCTTATTTTTAAAGGACGCATTTTAAAGCTAGAGCAACAGTTACTCACACGCCGTAACAAATTGATAGTAAATATTTGTCGAGTACTAAAAGGGCCGATACCAGGAAACCCCATTAGAATGGTCACGCGATATGATGTAAACAAACTGCATTCTCGTCGTATGAATTTTCAATTTGCGCTGAATAGGGTGACTGTTTTTCACACACCGTAATGGGAATCGGACACGAATCGCACAACAGCTTTCTAAAATCAAATCAACTGCAGCTGTACGATTGTTTCCATTTAGAGAAAATGCCGTATCGTGGTTACGGTCACCAAATTAAAATGCCATAACTCTTGTTTAACGTTACGTTTGATTAATATCAATATTGACTTAACCCTTAACAACACTTAACAAAATTACTTTAAACCAACACTAGGACTCAACATTTATTTACTATGGGTCGCATTATTTACATAACACATTTATATACGTCGACTTACCGAAGTGGCTTTTATAAGGGAACGTGATATTTGGGTAACTTTGTTATTCTTGAAGACGGAGATTAAGGTAAATGGGAAACTTAGTGTACAGTTTTATGTGATGATTAAAAATTCGTTTAGATCATTTGAAAATTCAGTTATTAAAAAAAAGCTCTTACCTAGCTTACGAAATCTAAATGACTGTAAGACCCACAGGACCCATACAATCTACAAAATACATACAATCTCGTAGAATTAAATATATACGCAGAAAAGACGATTGTCAATTCCGCCGATCGTGCTATTTACTGAAAGCCGTTAACCGGAAATGAGAGTACAGGCAGACAGGCGACAGACCAACCGACCAACATCGTCGAGATTTTGTGTGATTCAGATTTCTGGTGCTTCAAAACGTGAATTTCCATCTAAAAGTGAGGAGGAGAGGGCCATTTTTTCTAACATGCGGATGGTAAAAAGATTTCAAAGTCGCTATTTTAAAATAGTTCACTATGGAATGCCGTTTTACCTAATGTAGATAAAACCCTGAAAAATATTAGTGCCAAATACTTTGAAGGTGGTACTCATAGTGCGGGTAAAAAAATAAAGCGCTTACTCTGAAACAAGTTTATGTAGTGTGCAGGATCTATACAATTTACAGGATAATTCAACTCATGTATAAAAATCGCATAAGCCGCAGTGCAATTGTCACTTTGACAGCGGCAAAAGTTACCTGCATCTTTTCCAGCGACAAATGCACTAGTGGTTTTTTCACTATTCATTTTCGAACCAATTATCGCATTATCCTTTCCCATATGACTAGTTTGACGTCTGTCAATAAATGAATAGTTTGGTGAATTTCTTGTTCGTTAAATTGTCCTGCCGAATTACACTCGAGGTTTGTATTTAAACCGAGTAAATTTGGATTGTTGCAACTCAAAACTGTTTCCTTTTAGCAATTGAACTCGAAAAACTGTCAACCTAAAAATGCTCCACCTGCGGTGTCGCATTTTTATTAGTTGACAGTTTTTCTCGTCTAATTGCTAGGCAACAGATTTTCATTACCTAAACCACCCAAATTTACTCGATAAAATACAAACTTCTTGTGCAATTATAAGTGATAAATCTATATATATACACGTATAAAATGTACTTCATCTGCAGGATTTACAATTTTCACAGAACCTACAGAATCTAGTCAGATTTATTATTTAGTATAATTTTTTTATTATTTATTATTTATTATAAGATCCACAAAGCCTACAGAATCAGCAGATTCGATAGAAAGTAAAAGATATACAGAAATGACATGATATTCACTAGAAGCTGTACTTTACAATTCCAGCGCTAATTATTAGTAATTAGAGCAACTAGTTTTTCTGTTTGTATGTAAAACAACAGCCAATAATCATGCAATTAGAGCGAACAGATAAATATTTTATTATAAAATGTGGTATAATTAATATTAATTTGACGAGGAATTATTAATTTCAGCATTTAGGTGTGACACTTCAAAGGATATTGTTATACAAAGGATTTAAATTTGTTCATTTGCAAATATACGTTCGAGCATCGAAATATGTGCGCGTATGTAAAACACAATTGGAAGACGTTAAAGGATTTTCGACGCTATTCACAAAGGGTTTAATAAGGGAAAATAAGGTCGCGCCCGTCCATTTTGTATAGGCGATCGCTTCCATTACGGGTCGTTCTTCATATTATATCAAATCGGGCATGAGACAAAAAAGTACAGAAATTTGATATCCTTTTAAAAGACATTACTTTGAGAAATTGCCGCTAAAGTGCGAACGTGAAATAATGGTCAGAAGTGTTGAGTAGTATTCGAAAGGGGGGTTAAAGAATGGCGCGCTGTTGAGCTTTCAAGTCTCAAGAACTGCGAAGTTAAAGTTTCAACTTTTAATTTACGGTCGAGTAGTAGAGAAACACTAAATGTACAGCTACGCAATTAGGAAATTGGTAAATGTTGAATAAAGCTCCCCGCTTATTTATGAGTTTGTCGTTTGCTTATGCTTTATAAAAGAAAGCCCATTCGTTTTAATAAAAGCGAAGATCTTCATAACTTGATTAAGACACTTTTTATGACAAATTTTAAAATTTATCTGATGAACGTGCCACGAAATAACGTACTATCGATTTATACGCGTTTTTTATGAATTTGAGAATTGCAAAATTTAATAACGCTACTTATAAATTGCGAGGAGTATTTCTCGGGAGCTTGTTTTCGAGGTGATATTTGCTACATTTACAATGAAAGACATTGTTTTGTGGAGTATCTCGCTGGAAGGGTATAAGACTCCACGTTAATCCCATTCTCGCGCAAATTGGAAGGAAATAAGGATGTGTACGAGTTCCAATAATTAGTTTCGTTAGAATCTTCTGCAATAATTGTTCACCCTTAAAGCTCCTCACGTTTTAGATAAAAATAACGAATGTTTGAAACTGAATATATGGGGTTGGATAATTACTATTAGCTGAGGATTAATGCGAAATGACAAATTTCACTTTTATACGTACAAACCGAGGGAAAAAATTAATAAACTCTAGGAAATACCTTTCACTTCAATATTTTTACATGTATAGTAGAAATAGTTCGTAAGCCGTTCGGGTATTGCCCTTTTATTTGTTGAACGCGGGTTCTAAGCTCCAAGTTTTGTTATTTAGCTCACGCAGAACGTTCGAAGTTCAGTATGTGTACGAGTTCCTTCCTTATTCAACGTTTATTAATTTTTGAATACTCCCAAATTACGTCAATGATTTCCTGAACAAATCTTATAAATCTGATCTGCACTACTCCAACCCCCAATCAACGTTCATTAGAACTGCTTCTTATTAATTTTTGTCTATTACTGATTTAATTAAATTGAGCTACATCTTAAACTGCATTACATTTTAACAGTGAATCTTCTTCTTCATTGCAATGATCTAACAATACGTCTCTCGATTTGATTGTGTACTAGAAACTTTATTTAACCCCATTTTTAGGGTACTTGCACAATAAGCTTCAATGTAATAATATGTAATATGTAATGGTTTGGCTCTGCTAGGTAAATTATTTACTCGTTTCGTGCATACAGGTAAAGCTTTTAGACGTTTTTCCGCCAAAATCATGGAACAAATAACGATTTTTACATTGTTTAACGTTTCGTTAGATGTGCCCTTAGATTGAGTCACTGACTGAATACGCTTTTATTGTGTTAGGGGTGCAGTCGGTATAATTGGAATGGGAAAATGTCACTTTTGCTTTTGTCGTTGAAATGACGGGTACTTTTTTTGCGAAAGATGTTGAAATGTGAAGTGGAAATTTCCAGAACCAACAAGCTAACATTTTCCAAATTACTTATTACGTATTTACGTGGATCGAATATTGTTAATATCTTTTCGAGGTAAAGTTATTTTCATCGGATTCATTACGTAGTTGACCACATTTCGTTTTAGGTTATACCATCTGTTCTAATTTAATTACCCATCTTTCTTTTACCTATATCGCATTCCGAAACCCAGAAATGGGGAGTTTAAGTTGAAGTTGAACCTGTAATTACTTTTTTGTCTTTAAACGTCCGCAAGAGCTAGATCAATCCTTACACTTCAAACGCAACATAGTTTTTTAATTTACGTTGACAAATTAAGTTAGGGGTGACCTCTGAACTTTTTTCCATGATCTTCGACTACGTTAGTATCTCCCACTTAAAATTTAATGGTAATAATACAATAGGTCAAAATTTATCTTTCATTGCTTTCGATTGAAATTTATAACTAACCTCTTTTCTATAATTCTTTTCTCGCCGTGGAAGGTCTGGAAATTTAACAATTAACGTCAGCAATCTGGGTTTCAATTGGATGCATGCTTAAAATCCGAGGACTTGAAAGATCTTCTACACAAAGATTCTTTGGATTGCAATCTTTTGATGATTGATTGGTAATACAGGATGGATGCTAATTCTGGTGGCAAAATAAGCAGTGTCATAAGCTCAATTCAAATGGGTTGTTTCTTTTAAGCTAGGTATTCCACAACGACAAATTAAATTGTTAGGCCCAAAGGCCGCTGTACGAAATTCTGTGGGGTTACTGTGGTTCCAAAGATAACAGTATATTTATTTTATAAACGTCTACTAGCACCACGTACTTCAATACGTACCTTTTACCTTTTTACCTTTTAACCTCCCCCGGGTGTAAAACAATACGTTTCTCCACAGCGAGGTACTCGGATACTACAACGTATCTACGGGGCTACGTGAAGGTCAGTTAGGTACATTGGCGCTATAGAATGATGCGCAAAGGACACATTTTATAGTTATGCATTAGATTTGTCATTTGGTTCATTTCAGTGTAAGAAATGGCGGTGATTAGTTGTGCAAATGATTGCGGTAATGTCGGGCAAAGTACAGTGATGCAAATTTTAGACGGTAAGATTTTTCGTTTTTATTATGAGTAGGATAAATAAACTTCTTTGTGCGATGTACCTTATTTATTACTTCGTTTATTTGTATAACTTGACTTATGATCAACAAATGGCTTATATGAATAGGTTACAATGTGATAGTGATGAAAATAATGAAAATCCTGAAATAATCTCGGATAATACCGAGTGTCTGATGACGAAGCACCCTTGAAATCCGAACATGATGTTATTCAATAATTTATTGATGCTGAATTAAATTACATATAAGCACTGGAGTGGCACCGGAGTATCTGGCCATTGACATTACGTACAAAATACTTGGCAATAATCTTTTATGCGTTATTTGCATACTGCATTTTTTATGGATTCCGAAATCGGAGCGACGTCAAGTCGAAGATAATAGAATAAATACTATCTTAATTGGAGCTTCTGTAATCAAAGGTGCTGACGAAATATTACGCAGCGATGAGGTTAACGTCCACATTCCAACATTGCAAATTAAGCACAATTCACGTGTGGGTTTTACCACGATGATAAATGATTGCAGTACGACGAAATAAAGGCTCTCGTGAAATACGCACGTCTCAGTAACAAATCAAAGCAACCGTGTTTCAACCGAGGACAAATTAATTAACCGCGCCAGAATATTTCTTTTCTTTTATAAGAAACATTCCGCGTTAAGTTATTTAACTTCATCAGTGAACAAAAGGGGATTGAACTTTGTACAATTTGTAACTATAAAATGTTCATTGCCTGTCGCAGTTGAATAACTAAACATTTAATGGGTAAAATTTGTCACTGGGTGCATGGTTTCTCCTTTTTGTAAAAGTTTGTTCACGTGGTGCTTTTGTTCCCACGATTGACATCAGACCGTTCCAGCGCTCTACATTCATGCTAAAAACCGAAAGCCACAGCATACCGCTACGAAAACAGTTGCTGAATTTCTAAAGATCAGCAGTAATGAATTCAAATGTCCCTTCCTGTTTCGGGGGTGATGGGGATACGCTGTAGTATACAAAATCATAATCATAATCCTAAATTCCCAGTTATGAAAAAAACAAACAATTTTACAACCAAATATATACTAAATAAACAAAAATATCTCGATATATTGGACGTGGAAAACTTTTCCAGGCAGTTTGTCCAGAAAGCTTCCTATCGCGCAGTTCATCGTGTCTGAGTCAGTCACTTAAAAATTACAATGAAGTGCAATTAGCTGACTTGGAAAGCTGCAAGTTAAACATCTTCACCTCCCTTTTAAAGTAATCAATAGTCTTCTGCAGCCCTACGATTAGGGAAACTTTAGGTTCCCATTTCAAACACCTCCTAGCTCTCGTGATGTCCGGTTTACGTTTTCGTGGATCGTCCTGGGGTTCTTCTACGTGGTCTATTTGGCTACCCCCGCCAACTAATTGTCTAATAATGGATGCGAATTCTGCAAATTTAACTTGGTTAATAACGTAGAAGTGCACGTGGGTTACCCGCCATTTATTGTAAATTCAATAGGATTTCCTATATTAACGGGTGAACTGTAACTTGATTCCATTAGGGCTATTAATCCCTCGACCAAATCCGAAACGTACATAAACGATCTTGTTTGGTTTCCGGTACCATACACCTGAAACGGAGGCGGTAAGTTATTGTCGAGGAAATTGGCATTGCACCGTGAGACTTCGCTCTTGCAACGCCTGAACGATGAAGTTTGAGGCGACTCGTCCGTCATTTATATGCATTCTAGGACCGAATGTGTTAAATATTCGCGCAATTCGAATGTTTAGGTTGTTCCGTTGTGAGTACACGTGAGCTAAACTTTCGGCGGCCCTTTTACCTTCATTGTAACACGCCCTTGGCCCTAAATATTTTCGTTTTAACTAGGCGAGTGGGAAGTTCGCTTACCGATGGGATTAACATTTCCCCAATACGTTTCTGACTGGGGGTGTTCTTCGGGATCGCCATAGACTTCCGAGGTACTAGCCAATAGTATCGTTGCATTTACTCTTTGCGCTAGTTCTACAAGAAGGTTGATAGGACTAGATTAGTACAATGAGATAGGTACCAAGCATGTTTATCGTTCCCAATGTATTGACCTTAATAGTTTTCACGGAATCCTGCATGTAGTGCGGTGGACTAGCTGGACAGGCCAAGTGGTAGATCTGATCGACCTCGACGAACAGCGGATTTATGACGTCGTGACGTATCAGGTCAAAGTTTTCATGCCCAATCCAATGAGCAATGTTTTGTTTTCTGCCGGTAAAGAAGTTGTCCACTACTATTACTTCGTGACCTTGTAGCATTAATGCGTCCACTAGATGAGAGCCAACGAATCCCGCACCGCCAGTTACCTGCGTTAAAAGATGTTCCCAATACGGCAACGGCGCAAAAGTGAGTCACATACCAGTATGCGCTTCTTCCTTAAATAATTTAGGCGTGGTACGTCTGCGTACTTCTTTGGGATTTGCATATCCAGTTCCTCCAACTTTTCTTCGATTTCTGAAATGCGACGTAAGGCAATTTCCAACTCTGCCTTTAAAAGGCAAGTACTCTCGGAGGAGCAGTCATAATCTTCCGTACTATTCGTTGACATTGTCGAAGCCAAAGATAGACAATCACCTAAGCAACTAAACTTGATATTTCTCTTACAAAATCTTTATTTTAATTCCTTGTTAATTGGCGGAAAACCACAAATTTGATATTTTTACCGGCGGTGTTTGATAAATTGGTATCGTTCAATAATGTATTAGAAATTGTGGTTGAGTAGGCGCAGTTTTCTAGTAAAAATTTACAGTTGTTATAAGAATTGCTTTAACACTTCCTGGAGCATACGTGCCGTTATTCTAATTTCCAAACACGCCCAGTTTCCCAACTAAAATTTGCTCTCAGCTTATGGAAGTTCTTAATATTGTGGTGACCTACGCGACAAGTGATACGCAATGTAACTTCACTTATCTTTTAATTATCAATTATGGTTGGAAAAGGTTCCTTTACTTTTACCAATTAAAATCTGCCAGAAATGATAACACTATAAAAATTGCGACCATAGCAACTAAACAATCAGAGGCGTAGGCTACGATACTAAATTCATATGGCTTCAGTATTCCTTATGTCAAGGTACATCTTTGTTGAAAATGGATTAATTACTCCTGAGAGAAAAGTACATCAGCTTTGATGCGGGTTGAATCACGTAATGTGCGATTTTACTTCGTACGAATAATAACTGTTCTATTTTTAGTTTCCGAATTTGTAAAACACAACTCATATGCCGCTACCATGTGGCAATGCTACGACCCGAGCACGGTGTCACGTATTTACTAATGCGAATTAAACAATGCACTTATTGCTATGAACCTCCTTAGCGCCGGTCCCAATTATTATATTTAAGTCCCCGCATTTTAAACGCGCTTCGTTTCCACAATCAATTTAAAAAGTGAGATTTTTGTATGAAGCAGTACAACAAAATTCTAACGGCCCAGTGGGCTCACGTTACAGGTTGTTGCGACATGCGTATTCTTGGTATTGGTAGCGGAGAAAATGGAGAAAGGGGTTGTAAAAGCAGAGAAAGATTTTTACGGGCTCAAAATATGTGTTAGCACTTAAAAATTATCACAGGGTTGTGAAGAATTATTGATGTTGTTGGTGGAAAGAGTGAAAAAAGGGGACCCTATAAAAATAGGCGCTCAGAGGATTTAAACTTGATGGAAAATTATTAGTGTTAACGGTAGCTCTTAATTTGGATTTATTTTTTCGAATGTCATAGATATAGGTAAATTTGAAATTTTTGAAATTTTAAGAGTTTGAGAAGTTAGGGCCCCAAATAACTTTTGTTTCATAGGAATTTTCATCGGGAGACGTTAAAGGACAATTTGTAAGCAATTAAAGTCTTGGTTTGCATGTATTTTGATTATGGACCCATTAAAATTGAATTTAGTATAAAAAAATCAGTTGTTCATTTAAACGTAGATCGTTCAGATTTAAATTTGCCTAAAGTTGCTCCCGATATTTTCATCAGGTTCTTCTCTAATTACTTCTAGGTTACTTCGAGCTTCTTATAATTTCCTTTCAAGTACATCTCAAGCCCTCCTTAATTCTTCTCAAGTTCCTTTCTTGTTCAATTCATTTTTTCTTCAAGTTCTCCATTTAATGCACTCACGCGATCGTCGTAGAAGAGGCCTATTTAGATTAGGTTTGGTAGACATTTCGTAAAACGCTGTTGGTCAATACTCATATTTCCTTTCTTAAAGAACAGTTGACTAATTAATTTCGTGCATCATCCATAAATAGTGTAATGTATCTTATAAACCGTTTCGTGCACTCGCTAAATATATTGTGAGCCTACAATAAATCTTTATCGTTGAAATTTGCACCCATTGCTATAGCTAATTATTTAGTGCTGTACGATAGGACTTAATCCTTCATGTGCCCAACTTCATTTCGGTCAACAAACATGACCCTCCTGATTAAAACATACACTTTGGCCTCTTAATGTATAATACATAATTCACTACATCATTTATGCTCAAATTTTAGGTCTAAACTTAAGTAAATTGCCTCTGTATTTTCAAATTTTGCTATTTTTACATTGAATAATGGTCGGTACTCTAGTGGTAGTATTGTTATTTATTTTTAAATGGACAGGGTTAGGCCAACATTATTTTGAACACCTTCAATTTTCTCAGTAGCGCATATAATTTGAATCGGATTTGACACCGGTATCATACTCCATTGGTACTGGATAGGAAAGCTTAATCAAAACTTCTCATGTGCATATTTGATACGTTTCTTTCATTAATCCGAATGTGTATCTAGTATGGCTGATTTCGTGCAGAATTAGAGCTCAATATTCGTTTGATGTATGATGTGAACGGTCATTTTTACTCTCGCTGGACATTTATACGTATTGCTTTGAAGTTTGTGAATCGCAAAGTGTGACGTATTACATTTATCCCTTGCGAAAGTGATGAATTACTAAAATACAGACCTTTTCTTGCAATTCCAAATCAATATTGTTCGGTATTTCGAGGTACGTTTTTACAATGCATCCCTTATAGTCATTAGTGCATAGCTTAAGGCGGGGGTTAAGTCGCTTGAAATTGCGAAATTTGTATAACATGCTGGATGATCTGTGCTGTAACTCTACCGTCTACCTCTACCGTGCAATTCCTACTGATGCTCTAGCAAGAGCAGAGCAAAGAGTCAATTATAACCATTGCCTTAGGAGGTATTGTAATGATTCTCTGGTTCATAATATTACACCTTTCCACATAAGCTATATCTTGTTCCTTTTTGTACTTTATAACATCTAATTTTATTAATTGAGGGTAGGTACTTAATTTCATGTAAACTATTGGAATTTGCTCTTGGGCAGTTATCGATAAGAGGGTGTGTTTCTGAAAGTATTAACTGATAATAAGTTTTAATTTCAAATGTTGTTCCCGCACCTTGGTTCAAAGTTGACCTTTTCAGTCTTTAAATGCAAATAATATGCACGTACCCAATCTCGCTGAAGAACTCCGAAAAAAATAGTAACCTACGGTTCCTATATGTCTTAATTTACTTTGGGAGGGTTGTACTAATCTGGAAGCGAAATCGAAAGATGCCTTAATTATCGTCACGCAGCTCGAAACGATACTTTCCCCCTAAATTCGGAAGAGCAATAAGCATCGGATCTTTTCGACGACGTTTATTACGTTATATCATTAATTTCGTGCTTCGCGTCGAAAATTCGCATGAAGTCAAAAGGATATCGCATATTGTACATGTATATAGTATATAGAACCTTTCTCAAGTTTTAACGGGTCGGGTTCGCCTTTAATATGGATGAGAAACTTTGTTTAAAATATTGACCGAAGTTAGCAGAATGAAATTGCTTTAATGTTTGACTTTCTAAACGAATTCCCCTGTTTAAATTTCCAATAATCGAAGTGGGCCGCGTGTACCTTAACTAATACGTTATTTGTCGGCAATCTTTTACAAATTTCGTTATTAAAAACTTTACTTCATCATCCGGTCTTAACGGTAATCGAATATTGCTTACAGTTTATCATTAACGACAGAAGAATGTCAACGGCGTTCTTCTCCATTATTTCCTATCATTCCTTTCCTTTATAGGGAATGACAGGTTGTAACCTAATATAGAAAAAAGCGGGTTAAGTACGCCGAAATACGTTCCTTCCCCTATTTATTTATACACTTCCACTGACAATATTAACCAAAGCTCGTTGTTATCCATCTCCTTTTTGTGTAAATAATAACACGAGAGGTTTAACAAATGATAAGTTCGCCTGACATTATTGTCAAAGCCCATACACGTGTATACCGCACAAATTAGATTCTCTCCATTACTGTAATCGTTATTTCCATGGCACCCGACATTGAGAATCCGTCCCAATTTAGGAATATTGAGCAGCAGCATCTTTTCATACAGTTATTGCACACTACATATACGCATAATAGAAGAAATTATTCATGATACACTTCAAAAGATTATCGCGAGATGAAGCGCGCCTTATGCAATTGCGAGATAAGCGATTGTTATTTAAATGTAATAGTTGTTTGGAAAAACGAACGGAAATTACTGAACTCAAAGATTTAATTGGCAGCTTGCGGAAGGAAATTGAAGAATTAAAAAATCGTTATACTGCTCCAGATACATTCCAATCCCTTGCGGAAAAGGAAGAATTTATTTCTGAGATTGCCGATCGCCAGCGCCGTGAATCAAACATCATCGTCTTCAATATCCCAGAAAGTACTGCCCTTAATGTTGAAACTGCCTTAACGGAAGATGCCAATAAAATTAAAACTACGTTTGAGCAAATTGCAAATGTTAACACTGCTAACATAAATGTGTTCAGATTGGGCCGAAGTAGGATTGAGGGTAAAATACGACCAATTAAAGTAGTCCTACAATCCTCTTATGATGCCAGAACTATTTTAAAGAACAAATATAAACTCAAGAATAACGCTGAGCGTATAGCAATTAGCGCCGACTTAACTCCGTCCCAACGGAAGTATCTAGATGTGGTGAGATCTGAGCTTTCCAGCAGACTACAAAAAGGTGAAAAGGATCTGACAATTCGGTATGTACAGGGTATCCCTAAAATTGTTAGTCAAAAAAACTAAGGGAAAGGGTGAATAGTGTTAATACGGCGTCTTTTAATCAATCTTTGCGTAGACTCAACCCTCAATTAAAACTTTATTTTCAAAATGTTCGTGGTGTTAGAAGTAAAATTGATAGCTTTTTTACCTATTCTCAAGACTGCGATTATGATCTTATTTGCCTGGTTGAAACAGCACTGAGTGCAGACATAATGAATAGTGAACTCTTTTCTAATCAGTTTCAGATATTCAGATGTGACAGAAGATTTGAATTAGTAAATAAAAAGTGGGGTGGTGGTGTCCTAATCTCAGTGAAATCTAATTTTTTGTGTGAACAAATTGACATGTCCTCAATAACAAACTCAATACATGCTGTTGATATCCTAGGGATTAAAATTACCCATAATAACACTGTCTTATACGTCATTCTACTGTATATACCCCCTACTACAACGTTTAGCGATTATGAACTGGTACTTAACCTTTTAGAGCAGCAAGGATATTGTGCGAACAATATCATATTGTTAGGAGACTTCAATATACCGCATTTTAACAATTTTCATGTTGAGGATAATAAGTCAACAATATTGCAAAACTTCATTGAATTTTTTGGTCTTAAGCAATACAATAATGTTGAAAATATTCAAAATCGCTTACTTGATTTAGTTATAAGCAATACTACCTGTTCTGTTTCACATGATGTAAATCCCATTGTAAGTGAGGATCGATATCATCCTGCCTTGGAAATACTAATTGAACAAAAGATAGACAAGAGACCTTCACAGTTCATCGTTAATAGTACAAGCAGGCGCTACAATTTCAAAAACGCAGATTTTATCAACTTGTATGAAGATCTTCTGAAGATTGACTGGAGCGTCTTACACCATTTATCCGACCCTGATGCAGCCTGCGAAACATTTTACTCTATTATCTATTCGTTATTTGATTTGTATGTACCTATTTCGACACATAAATCGTCTAATTATCCTAAATGGTTTACACCGGATATAAAATTGAATATTAAACTTAAATTTAAGTATCTACGTAAATATAAAAAACATCTTCTCCATATGGACCTAATTGAATATAATCGTCTTAGAAAATTAATCAAAAAACAAATTAAAGTTGCTTATAATATTTACATGTTAAAAGTGGAGAGTTCGGTTACCAGTAATCCAAAATATTTTTGGAACTTTATTCGGTCCAAACGTGGTTACTCTAGAATTCCGGGTAAAGTGAAGTACCTGCACAATGAAGTTACGGATCCACAATCGATTGTAAACATTTTTGCCGAATATTTCAGTAGTGTTTATAAGCCTACAAGCCCCTCAGATGTATCCCAATACTATACACATAAATATGTACCTAATATTAGGGTTAAGGATATCACAAATGATGAAGTTATACGGGCTATAAGAAGTTTAAAGGACACGTCCACAGCTGGTTGTGACCATATTCCGGCCTTTTTAATTAGAGACTGTGGTAGTGTGTTTTCGGAACCTCTTGTGTATATATTCAATGCATCACTTAATAGCAACAAATTTCCTTCTATCTGGAAGTTTGCTAATATTTGCCCTATATTGAAAAGTGGCGATCCCAGTGATGTAATGAACTATAGGCCGATAAGTATATTAAATAACTTCGCCAAGGTGTATGAGAAAGTGTTATACGGTAGAATTTATCCATCTGTGATAAGATTTATCTCTCCAGCTCAACATGGGTTCATGAAGCACAGATCCACGGCCACTAACCTGACCTGCATTACCCAATTTATAGAGACTGTACTTGACAATCGTGGGTAGGTAGATTGTATCTACACTGATTTTGCCAAGGCTTTTGATTCAATTGCTCATGACATTATCTTAGCAAAATTAGATAACTTTGGTTTTGATGTTTCTTTACAACTTCTGTTTAAGAGCTATTTGCAAAATCGATACCAACAGATAACTTATAACAATTTCGTTTCGTCTTATATAACTGCCACTTCTGGAGTACCTCAGGGGTCCAATTTGG
Source organism: Photinus pyralis (assembly GCF_008802855.1). Classification (NCBI taxonomy): domain Eukaryota; kingdom Metazoa; phylum Arthropoda; class Insecta; order Coleoptera; family Lampyridae; genus Photinus; species Photinus pyralis. The sequence goes on along the minus strand of NW_022170596.1, from coordinate 32,439,643 downwards.
GACCTCTCTTATTTTTAATTTTTATTAATGATTTGCCGGAAAAAATTACTAATTGTGGTAGTTTACTGTTTGCTGACGATTTTAAAATCTTTTCTACTATTGCAACTATACACGACTGTGTGCACCTTCAACGTCAACTGGACATTCTTAGTGAGTGGTGTGATTTAAATAGGTTACCATTAAACATCAATAAATGTACAGTAGTCACCTACTCCCGTAGGGTCACGCCCATTGACTTTGAATACAACATTAATACTGCTACACTGGTTAAAACAAATAGTATTAAGGATTTAGGTGTAACCTTCGATGCTGGTCTTACATTTTCAAAACACATTCATAATACCGCTAAACAAGCCTTCTCGACCCTTGGTTTTATTTTAAGAAATTGTAAATCTTTCACCAATATTACAACGTTGAAGACCTTATACTATTCTTTAGTTCGCTCGAGACTGGAATATTGTGCTATAGTGTGGAATCCCATTGTAAAATACCAGAAAGATAAGCTTGAATATGTACAACGCAAATTCTTAAAATCTTTAGTTTATAGAATTGATCATCAATATCCCCCACGAGGTTATAGCCAACAACGTTTGCTTTCACGTTTTTTCCTTAAATCCCTAGAACGCAGACGTTGTGAAATTTGTATCTCTTTTTTGTACAATTTATTACATAATTTAATTGATTGTCCTTATTTACTTTCACTTATAAACTTTCATGTACCATCTCGTTCTTCGAGAAATATTGTAACATTTTATCAATCTACTCCCCATACTAATATGTTAATTAAATCGCCTTTATACCATACCATTAGAATTTTTAATAGTTTATCGAAACATAGTGATATTCATCATAGTCCTCTATGCGACGTCCTAGCAGAAATTGGTATTTGATTTTGCTTAGAATGTTATTTAGTAATTTCCATTATTATTATTATTATTGTATAATTTTTTTGTTTTTTCTTACGTGTATCTTTGATATTTTATGTCATTTACTTCTAACAATTTTGTACACCACTTTAATTTTGATTAAATTGTCCTGTAATTGGATTTTGTAATCTGTAGGGCAATAAATTATTATTATCGGTGTTTCTTGTGAGAACTCAGGTCTAGCCTGGTTAACTAATCGCACGGATTAAAATCAAGTAACGATTAGTGTCTGTGTCTGTGTCTGGTGAAGTTATGTAGGGTCATTAAAAAAAAAAATAAAAAATAAAAAAAAAATAAAAAAAAAAATAAAAAATAAAATAAAAAAATCACACACGTACATTGGACATCTAGGGATAATGTAATTCGTACTTACCAACATACCTATTGATGGGCACAATAGCCAACGCTATCAGGAAAGAGGAAAACAAAACAAAAAAAATCATTATAATTCCTGTAATTTTATTAAATGGAGTTTATTGTGTAAGTGTTTCTTTGGCTTTGTTGCGTTTGGGTTGAATACGAGTGGGTTGTGATAACGTGGTGTGTTTCTGTGAAGAAGGAGTTTTGTGTTTTTTAATTGTATTTATGGTGTTTCTTTGTTCCTGAGGTCGTATTTGTGAGGTTGCTTGGGTTTTTGGTGGAGATATTGCAGTATTTTGTGAGCCTGTGTTAAGGTTTTTGCGTTTCGGTTGTATACGAGTGGGTTGTTTCTGAGAAGAAGGAGTATTGTGTTTTTTAACTGTGCTACGGCGTGTAACTTTATTGGATGGACCTGTCTTTGTAGTACATGTTGCGTTACTTGTGTTTATGGTGTTTCTTTGTTCTTGAGGTTGTATTTGTGAGGTTGCTTGGGTTATTGGAGATATTACAGTATTTTGTGAGCTAGTAGTGCTGTATAGGTTTCTGCGTTTGGGTTGAATACGAGTGGGTTGTGATAACGTGGTGTGCTTCGGTGAAGAAGGAGTTATGTGTTTTTTAATTGTGCTAGGGCGTGTAACTTTATTGGGTGGACATGTCTTTGTAGTGCATGTTGCGTCACTTGTATTTATGATGTTTCTTTGTTCTTGAGGTTGTATTTGTGAAGTTGCTTGGGTTTTAGGTGGAGATATTTTAGTATGTTGTGAGCCTGTAGTTCTGTTAAGGTTTTTGCGTTGCGGTTGAATACGAGTGGGTTGTGAAAATGTGGTGTGTTTCTGTGAAGAAGGAGTTATTATTATTATTATAAAAGCTTGCGTAGAAAATTGTCTTTTTTATTTGGAATTAAACCCACGTGCTTTGCTTGTTACAAACTAATAGTTCACAACGTTTCTTCGCTCTGGGAACTTTTTATTTGTATTTGTAATACTGATTACATTAGTTTAAAGGAATCGGTCACCTTGCTACATTATACTGTGCTGTCTTAAAAACTTAGGTTTATTGTCGCTATATAAGCCAATTGAATAGTGTTCAGTCTTAGTCTTAGTCGAAAGTGATAAATAGTGAAACTAACCATTTACAGATGAAACAAATTTGGTCAACATCAATCAATCAAATAAGTTGAGAAAAATAATGGCACATATAACACAGACCACGCAATAAGCGATCGAATAAGCAAATTACATTTAAATAAAGTTTTAATTGCTGTAACTTAAATAATCCTTATCGTCCGATCAAAATTCAACAAACACTAACAGTTAATGCAAGAACCAAACGGATGAGGCCTTAATTACAATTAATTATAGTATAGGCCCTTTGATGATCCCTTTAACCTATAACTTGAAGACCTTAGCGAAAGCAGCGACAAACGCTCGATAATCATAGCACTCCCGACTTAACTTCTTCGTAAACAAGAAAACTCGCTTTCACTTTTATCACGACGTAAAGAAAACATTTAAACTACTTTAAACAAATACAACGCAAATAAATCCAATTTTTTTAATACGCAATTTAAATTTGCAATTGCCAAAATAAAATAAACAAAATTTAAACAAAATCAAACATCAAATTAAATAATAACATCGTCCTCGAATTGATTTGCATTCAATCCCAATTTATAACTACATTTAATGTCATAAAATTATTGAAATTAGATATACAGGGTGTCCCATCATCACAGTAGGTGCTGAAGCCTACAAAACGTCTGCATGGCGTTGTTTAGAATGTTTAAAAGATGTTGTCGGTCTCTTTGCCAACTTCAATTTTTTATATAGCAACATCTAAGAGGAAAAAGATTTCTAATTCTTGAGATCTCAAAAATCTAGAGTTTTAAGAAGATTCTCTAGAAAGTTTGCAATAGTGAATACCATTCAATGCCTAGAAAGGCCAGTTCAGGTTTTAGCGCTTGCGACTTAAAGGGAAAATGTGGAAAAGGGGTGGATTAGTTGGCTGTGTCTCTCTGGCTTCATTGAGGCAACTCCACCTCGGCAAACGGTTGGATCTATTTTCTTTGATATGGTTCTGGTATCTTGGATATAACACGTCAATCAATTCGTATTTAACAATTTGTCTTTCTTTAAAATGTAAACAGCTTTGGTTGTCTTTATAAATTGTAAATAAATATCTACAGGGTGTCACAATTCAGTATGAAAAAATGGTCGTGTGTGAGTTACGCCGCCAGGTACCAGAGTTTGCGATTATGCTTTAATCATTTCGTCAGCATAGGGGGATGTATAAATACGACTTTGCTGATTTTGCAACCAAAATTTCTTTCACGACATGGCGCACCTCCAAAAATTCTTGTCTTCGTCTCCTCCACCACCTAATTTTATTGCATACTTAATTGTTACACTAGGTACTTTTAATGGTGCCATTAATGATTTATAAATATAGGGTGTTTTTTTGATAAACCAGAACTAATGAAACAGGCCAAATTGCACCAGAAACATTTGCAAAGCTTCCAAGCGTTAATGAAAAACCTAATTCAGCAAAAAAAGATACTTTATTTCCTCTTAATACCATGACCATATGATTCACTTGTCACTTGTCTGACATATACTGTCGTATGTGAATACATTTGTTTCTATGGAAATTAACTGTTCGATAAATTAAACTGAAAGACCATTCCTTTGGGATGTCTTTTCATATAAACTGACAGATAACTTCTATGGAAACGATTATTTTTTTATGAAAGTTACCTGTTAGACAAATGTAAGTATCAGCCTCTAACTATCAGCCTATAAGGACCCCTTTACATCTGAGACTTTTAAAACTGAAATGGTGAGTGTTGGAAATCCTTCAAACTTTGGAGGATTACGCATTTTAAGGGAAGTTTAAAAAATGTCTAATTCAAAAATTCTACATATAACTTCGCATATAACCATAGTATTATATTATGATAATAACCATAGTGAATTTACACTATGAAATTTAAATGTAGGAATACACGTTTTGAAGCACCAGGTATCCAAGACAAACAAAATCCCAAAAATATAGGTCTGCCTTCGGTCTGTCTGTGGTTTTTTGGCTGTCTCTACGTCTGGCGGTGTGTCTGTCTGTAGCTGTACTCTCATTCCCGGCTGAACCGATTGGACCCAAATTTGGTACACGTAGACGTAGAAGGAATAGCTGAAAATCTGTTGGTCAGAATCACACATATGAAAGTGTGTTAAAGTAACAAAAAACTGTCAATCTTTCTAGGAATTATCATTTTTCAGTCGATCTGAAGTAAGATTTTATGAATGTTAGAGACTATACTTTGTCTTAATAATAATAATAATAATAATAATATGTGAGTGTGTGAATATTTATTTTATTTTTATTTTAATTTTATTTTTAATTTTATTTTTATTTTTCTTTAGAACCCTACATAACTTCACCAGACACAGACACAGACACTAATCGTTACTTGATTTTAATCCGTGCGATTAGTTAACCAGGCTAGACCTGAGTTCTCACAAGAAACACCGACAATAATAATAATAATGACCTTTATTCACATATTATATACAAAAGTAACAACACAAAAAAATGAAAAATAAGGCATAACGATATATCAAATATATAATAGTGAAAGGGTGAAGTAATTGGTCTGCTCTTCCACTTTACCCCAATATACACTGAGTGATGTTTCTCTTAAATAAAACGGTATACCTGCGTTTGTTAAAGAAATGTGAAAATGAAACTATAACAATGTAGAAAAAACACAATAAAAAAAACTTAAAGAGTTAAAAGAACTGGTTAACATTGGATTTGACTTCTATAAAGTAAATGTCGCATTTGTTTCTTTGTTATATTATGTTTTGGCAGTTTATCTATTGTATCTCTTAATATAATCAAAGTGTCGTGATTTTTCACCACCCTACCAGTTCTTCAGGCCTGCCTTCAGTAGTTATCATTTTTCACTCGATTTAAAACAAGTCGACTTTCGGCCAAAATTTTGGAGGCAATACTATTTTTTGCTATGGTTTGTCCACTGTACCCCTTAATACTATGCGATCAAAAAATTTGACTTGAATTTCCGAAGGCGGCTCGACCGCCACTCATCTTTTATCTTTATTTACTGAAAATAATATCGTTCAAATGATGCTCGTTATGGGCGGTACAATTATCCAGACGTTTTTCAAAAACATTGATCCTCAATATTCGTCCGTAATTCGTCGAGTGTACACCCTCTGTTTCAAATAACCCCATAAGAAGTTTCATACTGAAAATTCAGCTTTGCGAAAATCAAGCGGTTACCAAATGTTTTGCGCAAGAAATCGCTGTTTTCGAAGTATGGCATGTGGCACCATCTTGTTGAAATAAATTTATGTTTATTTGAGCTAAATACTTACGTTGCTCTTATTACTTTTTTACAGATACAAGAATGGGCTCGGACACCCCCTACCACCCAACCAATGGGGATATATCAGAGGAGACGATGGCATCCTAAAACTGATGACAACCAACGACCCAGTGGCACCTGATTCACATTTTTGGCACCATATTATGCGCGGCTGCCGGAAAGCAGAAGCATCCATCGAAGAGATCGTCGAAGATGTACACGAGAATTATGCGACATAAGGTGAACTGATTCAAAAGCACTCTTAAGAGGCACCAGAGGCTTGCGCTCTGAAAACGATTTAACGTTATCATTTTTACGCCCAGAGAACATGGATATTTAATCGCATGTCATAAATAATAATGTAGGCAAGAATTTCGTGAAGAACCCCGTACCAATTACTCCCCAGCACCCTGCGAGTATCAAAATGAGTCCGAATCTAATATCTGATTATGGGATAAAAGTGTAATTAATAAAAGAAACCTCGCCGAAGAAACTAAATAGGCAAAAAAGGAATTCCCTAAAAGATCAAAAAGGGCATATAAATTATTTCACCTACATAAAAAATGTATGCATTACGCAACCCGTCCCTTTCTCTACATATTTATAGGCTGTTTATTTTGTCGAAAATTGATGTTGGGGGGCTAAAAAAGCGCATGATGACATTAAATCAACAAATTAATACGCTCGCGTGCTTCCCGCTACCGATTTTTAATTGACAGCTAAAGGGGCATCAGTTATTTAAATTCGCAATCGGATGAGTACATAATTAAGGCTTGAATAAACGGGAATATTTTAATTACGCTCGATTATCGAGTAGAACATAAAAGCTCTTGTATGTGTCTAAGAATGGCTGAAGGCATTTTCATTTGTAAGCTTCTGTAATCCATCATCCTTGCGCAAATCAGTGACGAGGTACAATGCCGCTTTTGTTTTGTTTTGTATCCTTGGATTCGTTATAACATATATGTGTCGCGCGGCTGAAAAAGTTTGCCACAGACTAATCCAATAGGACGCCGGATGTTCGTTCTAGTGAAATTAATCTGTGGGGGTTTTAAGGGTATTACTGGAGCGAGAGTGATTAAGAAGAAATGTCGTGGCAATCAAAAGAGTTGAAGAAGTAATAGGTACCCTTCACAAATTTACAAATCGAAGCTTAATCCTGCTGGAGGCAGCACAAGCGCAGAGGCACAAAATTCGTGCGCAGGACGACGTCTAAACGCCCGCGACGCCAGTTAGCCTGCAGGAAGCAATGCGTGACGTCACGGTGGACGATGATTGTAATCAAGGTGTTACCGACGTTTGTAATAATCACGATTATTACCGATGTTTTTTTTAATTCGCAATTGCCGTTCGATTATAAACCGGAGGTACCCTTAGGGTTTCACGATCTTTAATTCGCGAGTTTCCCTTTTTTATTATTTAGAGATGTATTTTAATATTCGATAAGATTGCGGGTTGAAATGAGGTGAGTGTGTGTTACGTGTACGCGACACGTGCGGCAAGAGGGCAATTGTCTTTAACAACCCCAATTAAAGATGCACACAACACAAGCGCGTAATATGGAATGTAACTGAATATGATAATGGCTCGGAAAAGGGTGATAAAAACCCTTATACTTAACAGTGCGTTTATCGCTCTTTTATTTTGGGGAAAAATGGTAAGTGGCGATCCGTCCCCTGAACAGCGTCTATCGCTGACATCGCGCACAGTTAGAACCAAATACGGGGATGTAAGTGGTGTAATTGTGACATTAGACTCGAGACATCTGGAACCAGTGGAAGTGTTTCGAGGGATTCCTTACGCCAGTCCACCTATCGGTAGTTTGCGTTTTATGCCGCCAGTCACTGGAGCGCTTTGGTCCGGTGTCAAAATAGCCGATAAGTTTAGCCCCGTTTGTCCTCAACGTTTACCAAACATTTTTAACGAAACTGCCGCCCTTAAAAGGATGCCCCGCGGAAGACTGGAATATCTCAAACGGTTACTGCCTTATCTTCAGAATCAAAGCGAGGATTGCCTATATCTCAACATTTACGCACCGGCACAAGGTAACGTATTTTTTATATCCAATAAACCACCGATACGAAAGAAGGGCATACTGCAAAGCCGAATTTATTACCGCCTCTTATCCCAATTAGAACATGCAAAAATGAAGATAATTGGAATCTCCCCGTGTGTAATACGCAATTAAATTAATTTCCCTCATCAGTTTTATGACTCAAACGGTATGAGAGCAAATTTAATAAACATAGTTTTCGATTAATTTGGATGGGACGTAATTAGATTCCTTAATGAACCTATTATTTCGAATAGAGGCGTATATAACGTATCCTGAAATTGAAAGTTGTTCAAGATTTCTGAATTTTGAACTACTCCCGTGTTACAGCGTGTAAAAGGTTAGTTTCTCTGGAAAACAGAGTGCAGTTAGATAAAAGGATCTGGAGAAATGGATAATGAGCACAGTCTAAAGTTCACCGGGTTTAGCTCAAAAGAAGCAGATAATGCTGGGGACTGTCCGGTGCTGTGCAATAGTCTGCAATATCTATAAGGCCCTTTACCCATTCTTAATGTGAGGGTAATTTGTCAAAAGTATTGCCATTTTGGAACACAAAACCTAACCCTGCTTGGTGTACCTCCAAAGTCGTACACCAAGTAGTTTTTGGTTTTTGGTAAATTAGTCACGTTAAATGGTAGGTGGGGTTACCTACCAGATTTTCTTTTGCACTTGTTTTGTTCTCAATTTCTTATATGAGTATGCCTTGTATACAAGATTAAAAAGTACTCTACACGTTTAGGAAATGAAACAGAATTGCATGACGTACTTATTTCGAAAGACGAAAGTTCCTCTCAATTAAACAATTATTAAAAATAAGTGATTCAAAATACAGGTTTACCTTCGTGAAGCAACAATATTCTATACTCTCATTTTGAAGACCATTACCCTGGTAAGGTAAACAGTGGAAACTTCTACACTAAAAATTCTAAAGCAAATGAAATTATTTTTTTGTTTAATTTCAAAGAAACTGCTTTAAACATAACCCAATATCTTTGTTTGCAATGTATTTACGTTACGGTTAAGATCTTATTATTGTAAAATTACTCTCTCGTTAGTACTTGAGATGAAGACACATAACAAAGGAACGCCGAAAGTGGAGATAATTAGTAATACTTAATTAATAATAATTAATAGCAATTCGTTTACCTTTGGCAATTAGTTGTTAGAGTTACTTCGTTATCTCTTTCGCCTTAAGTTACTGTCTAATGAAGGTTTACATTATTTTATTAATCGAAAGTGAGGAAAATACGTGGTTCTATTGATACAATCCTTCCTGCAATTTTCTCCGTTTTCTTTTATTGTAGTATGTTCCGTAATTTACTTCCCATGCTAGCTCAGATAGAAAGCAGGAAAGAATTAGATTGATTTTCCTTCACTAATAAACCAAATTCACAACCAACATTTGGAAAAATGCTAACTCAAACTTATTAGCAAAATATTTTGAAAAACCCCAAAAGGTTTTTTGAAATCAAAACAATTCTTACAATCATCTAAAAGGATAAAAAGCCTAATTGCTAGCTATACTAAAAAAAATCCCTGCTGACCAGATAATTAAGCTACCATCGAAATTGTCTCTTCTTTGGAATAGAATCGAGACTTTTTACTATGAACTTTAACCAATTATTATAACTTGACATAAATGTACGGTGAAATTGGAAATTTCTCTTTTAGATATATTATGAAAAAATAAAATAGTGAAATGGTTCAAATTTTCATTTTCCTCTACAGGATTTCCTATTTCTAGTTTTCACTGTAAATTTCAGAATAACCAAATTAAGTTCGTGGCTACGCCTTTGGTGAATTACAATGCAAAATCTAACAACAATTTATACGGCACAATTTTTTATACGTAAATTACCTTATAAATAATCGTAATGGCACCATGAATTTGGAGATTTTCTTGCTTGAATTTTGAACAAACTAACTTTGAATCTATCAAATACAATTTTAATGGGTTCATAAATGGTAAAATTGCATACAATGCAAACGGATTCAAATTTACCCAGAGTTTGATATTTTTAAGAAAACACAGATTCTAATTTTCCTTTAAAATTTTCAATTCCAATAAATTATAAGTTACGACGTTTTTTCTTAGGACCTTCAATTTTTTGCATAAATAAGTACCTCGTAAAAATAATGTCCTTCTGCACAAGCTCGGCCCTCCCTATATGGACAATATTTTAAGAAAATTAAAGAATTAAACTGTCGATTGCATTAAATTCTTAGGCCAATAAATTGTTCTGTGGACGTAGTTTTTTCGAATGACGAACTTCTGTGTTTAAATACTAATCAAGCAAGATTCTTATTAATATTAAAGTTTGTTATTAACAAACCGCAATTAAAGGATCGGGTTCTTTTCTAAAACTTTCCCAGATTATTTCCCCAACGAGAATCTCTCAGAGAATCCATTTACTTTTTTTAGCTAAACAATGTTTGCACTGGTAATCCAGACTCGAGTGAATCCAAAATCTGCCTATGGACCACGCATCGCCACCACTTTATTTCTTACTGATTAATGATTGCCTTTTTCAAGACGGTTTCTAGTAATTAAGGTAACCATTTTTTGATAGCAAGTCTGATTGGTCAAAATATATACTGAAATATCTGCAAATTTTACAAATCCCACTATATGGAGATAATCTAACGCTTAATTTGCAATTTTAATCACGTAGCCCTAAGATAAAAGAATCTAATCTAACCCCGGACAGACGGGCAACATCGGTTTCCGAAATTAATTGAGCCTATGAAAGCCAGAGTGGTACAAGTCAATATTTTTAGTATTTGAGATTTCTATTTCCTCATATCCTTACCATTCAAAACTGCACGGCCACAACATCTCAGTAATATATCTTCAATCAAATTGCCACAGGTGGCGCTAAAATATTAACCGTGTAATACGCGTACTGCATGACTGATCGCTATAGTGGTACAAGTCTGACTTAGACCATTATAGAGTGAAACGTCATTACTCATATTAGTGTGGTGTAAATTACGTGCATTTTACTTTTTCTTAAAATGAGTGTTGTTGGTTCAGAAGAAGAGCTGTTTGTTTCCAGCGGAAGTGAATATAATCCGGATGAAGAATACAGTTCCTCATCAGGTAAATTTTAAATTTTATACGGTATAAAAACAACTTTAACCTCAAAATTAAGAAATTTTAAAATTACTTGCATTGTTTTAGTTTACAATAAAGTTCTGTTAGTCTTAGTTACTTGTCCACAGAATACACAATAATCTTTGCGTAATCTAATCGTTTCGATCAGAGAATTTTTACTTTGTTTGTTTGTTATAGAAGAAAAGGAAAATCTGCTACCACCTGCAGTACACCCTTGCACTTCGAAACGTCTTGGCAGAAAACGTTACAGAGAATCGACGAAACATCTCTCTTTTATTAGAAAAAAAAAGCGTAATTCTGGAGAAGAGTATCTCAGTGTTACCAACAAGATAGTTCCTGCAAAAGAGTTGAGCAACGTTAACTGCAATTGTAGGAATAAGTGCTTTGAGAAAATCTCAGAAGAAGACCGAAAAATTGCGTTTGAGAAATTTTGGAAAATGGGACATTTTTCAGCTCAAAATGCATTTTTATGTGGCATTGTTAAACAATGTGAACCACAAGTTCATCGCCCAAGAAATGAATCTAGGAGCCCAAAAACGGTATCCAATAATTATTTTATTACCGTGTACATCACATAAGGTATGTAAGCAATTCTTCCTGGACACATACAAAATATCAAATGGCCGTTTATCACGGGCTATCAAGCGCGGAAGAACATCGTCTCCTGGAGAAGATCTACGTGGAAAGCACTCTCCAAGAAATAAAACGTCGGAAGAAAATGTTGAAGACGTACGCAGTCACATCTCTAGCTTTCCAGCATATCAATCACACTATACTAGAGCACACAATCCGAAAAGGAAATATTTAGACAATTGTTTAAACATACGCTTAATGTACAATCTCTACAAGGAAAAGTGTACTGAAAATAAGAATGTTGCCGTTTCGGAAGCCATGTACCGCAAAATTTTTCATCGCGACTTCAATCTCCATTTTCACGTTCCCCTGAAAGACACTTGTGTTAAATGTGACACTTTCAAAGCCAAACTTAATGTAACAACTGATGACAATGAAAGACAACAACTTAATACTCAACACGAATTGCACTTACGAAAAGCAGAAAAAGCCAGGGAATCCTTCAAATCTGACAAAGCGGTATGCATTTTAAATAAATCTCGAACATATGCATTTACCTTGGTGGGAATCCATGGTGGTAAAGCTCAAAACGGGGTCAGAAAGTAGACAGTTGAATAGGAATTTAACACACTAAACCTTCCCCATACTTCTTTATTAAAAAATTGTGAATAAAATCACATAGCGACTATAGTTTCGACCTAAGTCATTTTCAAGCTGTAGGAAAATTGTAACTAATAACGAGTAACAATCTTGAACTATACATACCTTAAAATTTAAAACATCAACAACAGAAAATAGGAAATTGAAAGTACAGAAGTTACATTTTTTATCAGTATGCTGGAAAAAATGTAACTTCTGTACTTTCAATTTCCTATTTTCTGTTGTTGATGTTTTAAATTTTAAGGTATGTATAGTTCAAGATTGTTACTCGTTATTAGTTACAATTTTCCTACAGCTTGAAAATGACTTAGGTCGAAACTATAGTCGCTATGTGATTTTATTCACAATTTTTTAATAAAGAAGTATGGGGAAGGTTTAGTGTGTTAAATTCCTATTCAACTGTATATGCATTTACCTTTGATTTGGAAAAAGCTCTTCCATTTCCCACTTTAACGTGTTCAATTGCTTACTATAAATGAAACATGTATGTCTATAATTTGGGCATACATGAGCTGACAGAAGACGAAAGTGGTTTTATGTACGCGTGGGACGAGACTATCTCTTCTCGAGGAGCTCAAGAAATAGGTTCGTGTATTCGAAAACATGTCCTCAACTATGCAAAGAACGCGGAACATGTCATTGCCTATAGTGATGCTTGCGGGGGGCAAAACCGGAATCTAAAGCAATGCTTATTTTGGCTAAAAATGCTTGTTGGTAATGAAACTAATATTAAGAAAATAGACCATAAATTTATGGTATCAGGGCATTCATTTTTGCCTAATGATAGGGATTTTGGCCTTATAGAGCAATATGCGAAAAATCGAATCAAGTATGTTCCTGAAGATTGGTTTGCAATAATCCAAAAATGCAAACCCAAAAATCCATTTAAATTACATAAAATGGTAAGAACAGATTTTTATTCCTGCGATCTGTTGGAGAAAGCAACTACACGAAGGAAAACTAATACAGATGGAGAACCAGTTGCGTGGTTGAAAATGCAATGGCTTCGATTTCGAAAGGACTGCCCGTATGAAATATTTTACAAAGAAAGCTTAAACGACTTACTACCTTTTAAAAAAATAGATTTACTTCCAAAAAAGAAAGGCCGAGTGGCTGATTTTAAGAACATAGAGTTACCTATTCTTCATGAATCTGCACTTCCCATTTCGGCCGAAAAAAAGAAGAACATGGAAGAACTGTTTCAATTCATTCCACCAATCCATCAAGAATACTTTCAAAATTTAAGATCTGTGGATGATACAGAAGATATTGGTCCATTAGAGCCATATTTGGAGATCGAGGAGTTGTGACTAAAGGGTGTATGTTCAAACGATTTGAATAAATAAAATTTTGAGCATAAAAACTACCCTTTTATTGCATAATTATATTAGAGTAGTAAGTTGTCATATAATTAAACTTAAAAAAGTTGAAAGGCAGAGTGGTCTATCTCACACAAAAGGCCCTACAATCACACCAATAACAAAAATCGATATTTTTTTACATACAATTAAGTTAATGAAATACCAAACGAATTACGTTAAAAAAAATTACCTACTCCTATTCATGATTTGTTTAACACCTATAAACTTTAAGTCCATTTATTTCAAAACTTTGTTTTTTGACTTAGACCACTCTGGCTTTCAAAGGCTCAATTATGAGGTCGCTGCGTATGCACAGTTCACTAACCGACTAACAAAAACCACTGCTTAGTCCACCAACTACTTACGCAATTTATTGGAAAATTCTACCCTTTAATTTTTACACCTTGTTGACTAAAATAGTTGAACCTCTAAAAAATTCCTATCTCTCATCTCCTAAAAATTCGAAAAAATAACTTCAAATTTAGAGCTACCGTTACAGTAGGAACGCTTCAAAAAGAAAATCAAGTAGGTGACCATCAAACGTGACCCTTGACCTTACTTTCCAGGAGTACTACTTCAAATTAATATCAGATAATTTCAATTACTTGATTACTTGCAATTAAACAACTAAAGAATGAAACTGCTACATGTACTAATTGAAACCGAGCAAAATGTGTAATAGTAAAGCATATTAATGGCTTATATTATTAGACCCTAGTTTCTAGAACTCGGTAGAGCTTTTGATGCGCTTTTCATGACTTTTAAGTTGTATATAAAGCTTTATAGTACAGGAACATAGATTTAATCTGTTTCCTGGCCATTATAGAATCTGCATGCTTTGGAAAGCGTCTGAAAACTTCTAGGAACACAGTGGAGCAGTGGAGGTATTATTTGTAAATGTATAGTGGGTTGGGTTTGGTTGGTAGAGCAACCTTGGCTGAAACTCCGCCCACTTAAAAAAAATACAGGTCAGAAATTCGAAGACTTTAATCATTTTTTTATAGCATTCGAGATCTCGGAGACGCCTTGTCCAAAGTATTCTAGAGCTTCGTTTCACCTGTCGTCAGTTTTTGAACGTTATAGTCCCTTTGCAGAACCCTTATTTAAAGCATAGGGCATTCTATCTCTATCCGAGAGCACTATAGGTCGTTTTCAAACCTGTTTAGGTCACTCGTACTCTTTTCTAAACTAGAGTATTCCAGGATCTTGCCCTTCTAGGAACATTCTAGAACCCTTTCAGAAATTTTTCAGCACCAGAAAGGACATATTAAATTTTAGAAAGGGTCTAAGGAGCATTTAATGGTCGTTTTCTTGTGCTATTTAGCCTTTTTTAGAACACCCATGACTTTTTAGTTCATGTTAAACTTTTATCAGCTGCTTCGACGTTTCGGTCCTTGTTAGGGATTTCTAGACGCACCTCATTCTGGAAAGTGTTTAGACCCAACAGGTGTTAGAAAAGATATAAGGAGTATCTACAAAACCAAGAGATTCTGGAAGACATCACTTTGGTTCTTTCCAGAGCTTTTGTATACTTGGCAGATGCTTCTATTATTTTTAAAGCTTTCTCTAGTTTTGCAAAAGGACTATAAATCTCTGAAGACCAGAGACCAAATTTCAAAGCTTTGAATTGGTTTGGACCTCGAAACTAGATTTGTTTAAATTAATTAAAGGTTAATACTCCATCCGAGAACACTGTAGATCGTTTTGGAACCTCTTTAGGTCCCTGATAGTGTCTCTAAACTACAGTAGTATTCCAGAATCTTTACAAAACTACTTACTTCTTTTCTAGGAGCATTCTTAGAACCCTTTATGAAACTTTTCGGCCTAATTAGGCACCGATATGAAATTTTATAGAAAATCTACGGAATTTTAAGAGTAGTTTTAGAACAACACAACCAGAGCTTTTTGGCCCATGTTAAAAAGTTATAGGGTTCTTCATCGTTTCGATGCTTTCCAGTACATCTCGGGGATTTCTAGACGCGCCTAATTCTGGACAGTGTTTAGACGTCTTCTAGGTCTTTGAAGAGGTGCTGTCAGAGGCTTTTAAAGTGCTTTAGACCTCACTTTAATTATTGCAGGGTTTCTATATGCTTGGCAGGTGCTTCTATCATTTTTAAAGCTTTCTAGGTCTTTCTACAACTTTGCAATCTAGAACATCTCTAAAAGACAGGGACCAAATTTGAAAAGGCTCCTAACAAACTTTAAGTTGCTTTGGACCTCAAGCAAAACTAGATTTGCTACTAAATTAATTGAAAGTTATAATCGATTTTAATAGATCAATGAAAATATATCAGAAGTGCAGAAATGAATACGTTTGAAACCATAGTTACTTTGTTCGGTCTGTAAATTCACAGGCAGATCTGGCAGCTCTTTCGAATTCACCCTCCCGCAGTAATTCTTAAATTAGATACATTCATAGGGGCCGGAGCTTTTTGTATTTGCGCTTCCTTAGTCTTCAATTACTTTTGACCTAAACAAACTCGAATCGTTCAAGTAAACTCGTCCATTAAACACGGTCCACGGCTTACAGTCGCGCAAAATTAAGCGTTCCCCCTTCTGTTGATATTTTATCGGTTTGCATAACAAAATAACGCGATTAGGTGCGTTACCAAAAATGATAAATAGGTACACTTGACGCAATAAATCAATTCCGTTGACACGCAAATGACTTTCAGGCAAATACTACAACTTAATGTAAATGACATGGAAATTGCGCGAGATTATGACAAACACTTAATTCAAGATTGGGGAGCTAATAATAGCGACCAACCTACCCTTTAACAACATGTGACACTGCCGCAGGTAGCTAATCATTATTATTATAATAAGATAGTGTAATTTAAGGTAGCCTGTAAATGTAATCCCTAAAGGTTAACGCTACCTAATTCTATATCTAAACTAGCAACACAATAGATCGGCAGGTTAATTACCAGATAAACAGCGTTGACCTGATATTTATCGAAAATGGATTTCTGACTAATCGAAATCCATTTACCTACTCAAGAGACACGGTTACAGGGAAGATGTGACCTTTTTAATTGCGCGATCGTGTATTGTAGGTAATTCAATCACGCTTAATCCTGTTGTGAGGTGGTATCGATTTAAAGGACACCCTTTAAATATGTCATTTACGAGCCGCAGAACAATCGAGGTTCGTTTTGGGGTGAACGTTTAAGCTGATTTTTATTTAAGCAGATCGGATTATATTGTTAGGTAGTAATGCTGTACCTTTTATTTTCCGAACAAAATGACCCATATAACTTTACTAGGAATAAAATCCACTAATACTAAAATATGTTGTAGATTTGACGTATATGTTGATGGATATGTACTGTGTTCCTTGTCTGTAAGCTCCTGATTCGAAAAAGAATGGCACTAATTGAACATCTTGTGTGACACCTCTCCCATCCTTCGACTTTGAGTAATTCAGGGTGCCCAAAATAACTCTTTAAAAAAAGCTTAGGAGCTTACTGCGGAAGAAAGGAAGGTAAGTATACATATTTGGGAAGAATTGTGCAGCAGCTAGTTCGGTCGAGTCAATCCGATTACGTAACGATTGCCGTAAGAAAGTTTTCATCTTGATGTCTTTTCCAATATCAATTTTATCGCGAAGTTTTCATTTTCGACCTATAACTCAGAAATGGAAGTAGATATTTATTAGCGGTAATAAATGCTCTTTGTTTTCCCAATTTACCTTGCACGGTAACAAATACCTCGATTTCAATCTGGACTTCTCTTTTAAAATTAATTTACGTTTCAATTTAAGCGGTTTATATCAAAGCTTTTATTTGCGATCGGTTTATTGCCGTGAAATATCCTGATAGATTGATCAATTTTCTCAATTGCTCTTTTAGGATAGTCTTTTGGTTTAGATGACAGGATGTCATTCGATATGATTTTATAAACTTTAACCCGTTATTTGAACCTTTTATTGTTCCTGTTGCCTTTAAACCTAAATTGTGGAGGAAACTTTTTTATCTAATTGGGATTTCTTCCGTACAGGTATTTTTAGAAGTACTCTATGGATTTTACAGCGGCCAGTACATCTCGTCAAGTAACACAATTATTTCGTTCCGGTTTAGAAGCCACCTTACTGAAGTAGCTAACAACTTTCTCCTCTCCATCTTGTTTTTGAGACAAAACACCTCCAATTGCGACATTACTGGCGTCGGTATCCAAAATGATCTAGCATAACACAGTAAGCGCCTAGTCAACTCCTGAAAAGCAGCGCAACACACTCCTGTCCAATCAAAAACGTTGGCATCTTCCGAGTCAGAGGTTTAGCAATTGTGGCAAAACCCGCCACAAATCATCGGTCTTAGCTGGTATTGATCATTCTTTAGCGGCTCTGTGTGTTGAGCCATCATTTTTACTTGCATTTTTTAATTATTCAAGTTTCACAAGCTTAAAATTTTCATGAAAAAGAAGAATCTTAAAACCGTTTAGCGCTTTCTTCACATCAGCATGAAGAGGCTCCACGCCGATCCCTTTCCTTTTATCTTTCTTGATATTTTTTCTGATTTTATGACATAGAAAATAGTTCACGCTTACTCTACGAATTCATTTACTGTCTTCCTTCGTCCTTGAATCCTTCCTCTTTCAATTAGGTAATTTTCTCTTGGCGCTTCTTCAGATTTCCCGTTGTACCTTCTCCTTCACGTCTGCTATATTTTTCATTTTTAAGTGTCCGTTTTTTACATTTCGTTAACGTTTCCTTTCTTTGTGCTTCCTTTCCCCCCTCACTGAATTTATCCTTCACACTTTTGTAAAGATTTTTGTTCTTTACGTCTCTTTCTTTCACATAACTTTTTTGCATTTTCTTGAAAGTTTCTTCTATTTTAGCAGCCCTTTCTCGTCTTCATTTTTCATACTTATTCGTATCATGCCTTTTTCCTTCATATATGTGTTTGTAGCGTCTCTGTCAGGCTTCCTTCGTATATCACTTATGGCTACCTTCCTCTTTCCCTCTCCCTTCTTTTTTGGTCACTCCAAATTTTTTCATATTGACGTCCTAAAAGCGTTATTTTTGTGGCATAACATTAGGTGCTCTTTGGAAGGGATTTTGTTATTTAGATAGTAGAGTAACTACACATGTCTACTTCTTAATATGTAAATAGCACTGTATAGTTAGAGTGATTAAACAGAGCGGACCAAAGTAACTACACAGCTAACGAGCTAATGGAGAAATGATTTTTTGTATGCGTTAATGTATGTGCTTTTCCTTTGTTTGATCGCCCTCTTCTTCCCTTTTCATCACGTTTTCTCTAATTACCGCCCCTTGTTTGACGAGTTCTTTCGCCACGCCTCCTTCAGCCCACTTTCGTCTTTAGTTTACGTCATTCGCAATTCTGTTGTCCTTATTTCTGCTGCCCTAATTTCCTTTAGCATAATTCAGCACAAAAAGCACATACATTAACGCATACAAAAAATCATTTCTCCATTAGCTCGTTAGCTGTGTAGTTACTTTGGTCCGCTCTGTTTAATCACTCTAACTATACAGTGCTATTTACATATTAAGAAGTAGACATGTGTAGTTACTCTACTATCTAAATAACAAAATCCCTTCCAAAGAGCACCTAATGTTATGCCACAAAAATAACTTCTTGAAACGAATAAAGATCTGGCTAATTTGAATAATGTTCCTTTCGCTGCTGTATTTTTATTTTCGTTCGTGTGGGATGTATTTAACTGAAGGAAAAGTTGACATTGATAATTGGTATAGTGCCGGTAACAGTTCAAGGAGCGTAAGAGATTTATTTGCTGTGAAGCCAAAGCAACAATATGCAAATTAATTAATAATGACAGCCAAGATCTTTATCTATTTTAGGCGCCCTTGAGAAGAGATTTAGTCATTTAAAAGTAGACATAGAGAAAAATAAAGCACGTAAATCCCTATGTCACTTCTTAATAAATAGCACTGTATATTGTTGTGTAAACTAAGTCACGCTGACATTATTTTGGCCTAATGGGACACCCTGCATGTGAAAATAACACAATTCTTTAAAGTAAACTTGGTGGGTTTCGTTTAAATTTGTATTTCAGTATTTGCTTTTCGTTTAGAAAATTTTTCAGATTTATTTTATCATCCTGCAAGTTATTCGATTTAGGCAAAGTGTTAGAAGTAAGACAAATTGATCGAAAAAAATGTATCTGAAGAAATTCTAAAGGAAGATAGAGCCCTTGGACAACCTGGTCAACCTTCCGCTTCAGAAACCATTTTTGGTTGGGTTATTTAAGGAAAAATTGGGGTTCCATATCTATTCAAAATACCAGTTTATATTTTACAAAATTTTGAAGTTCCTTTAGAGATTATTATTCCTAAATTTTGGGAGCTAGAAAATATCCCTTCAAAGCCCTTAATGTCCCTTGAAGATAAACAAGCCGGAAAATTGTTTTTGCAAATCAGTCAGTAGCCTTACTTCAGAGCGATGTATGGTAAATGTCCCATTCAAAAGTCAATCAAAACCTAATTTAAGGAATGCTTATCCTCAAGCCCTTCGACGTTTTCTACTTCTCCAAAATTGACTTACCAAAAATCTTGAACTATATTCTGCCTTTTTTTCTATATTTTACGTAATAGTCCAAAACCACCTTTATCAAGCTATCTTCTCCGCCACTGTGTGCTGAAGCCAGATAGCGTTAACACTAAGTTAGGAGTTGTGTGGTTTGTTTTGATGGCGAAATACCTACTGCTTGGGTATTTTATTTAATACACAAAAATATTTAACTTAACAAGTATTTTTGTTTTCAAACACTCACAAAATTCAAAATGGTTTATGGAATATTACAAAAAAACATAAATGACAGGTAATTTTATTAAAATATTTGTAAATTACGTAAAAAACATAAATTACTGGTGGTAATTTTACACGTAATATTACGCACTTAAAAAAACGTGTAATTTCACATCATTAGTCCGTAGTGATTATTTTTTAAGTAAACTGAATATAAAAAATTGTATCATATATTATTATTGGGTTCGTTATTGAGTGCAGGCTAGTTCAGAAAATCGTGACCACGAAAAATTTGAATACATAGAGAAAATCTGTAAAAAGGCCACTTTGCCAGCAAGCCAGCTAGAAAAGTAGATTTTGAAGGCAACTTTCAGGGAATTAGTTAAGGAGAAATTTTCCAGTTTTCTAGACTTATGTTAAATGGTATAGCCGGGGTCACTTTAAATACTTGATAAACAATTAAGGTTCAATTAGTAAATTCGGCTATTTTTTGCTTTAATGAAGGGATGGTCAACCCCTTTTGTTGCAGTAAGCCTCTATTGAATGTAAGTGTGAAAATTAGTTAATTTCAAAACGAAAGTGAACGTTATACTATAATAAGGCTAATAATACTAGTCACTTTGTGCGGCTCCTTCTTCATTACAACTAATTTTGTTGAAAAAACGCACGTGCATATCTTTAAGACAAAAAAGAGTAGTACAGAAGACAAATTTAAATTTGTTAATCTAAATGAATCTCGTTCTTAAGTTTTCTCTGTGCAGCAATTTTTAAAACAAATTTCGGGCTAAATTAGAAAAGTTTTTCGTTCAGCACGCTTCGTTATCGGAGTAAATATGTTCGTAAGTATTCCGCTGGCAAAAGTGTGCATACTAAGACCACTGCAACTGATTTGTATTACATGTTGTAACTTCCAGAGACCTCGTTAGCGCGGTTGGTCAATGCTTGTGAAGTGCCCCAACTTAGATTTAGTTCCCTCTTGTCGAATGGATTCTGTGAATCTTGCCCGCGGTTACTATTTGAATTGGCGTCTTGTCCTTTAGTGCAATAATTAAATGATGCAGGTTAAATTCTGTTTAATTACGTGTAATATAAGTAAATTACGATTAATGTGTTCGGCAGTCCTTTTTTGTACATTTCAATTGAAAGTAAATTGTATGTGATCCATTACCTGAGATCCATTAACCCGAATTAAAAGGCACCTCTTCTTTGTGAAGATAATTGGAAACTTAATCACATAAGCCGACGTTTTTATGCGATGAGTCATACAAAGCTTACTCTGAATTAAGATATATCCGTCTAGTTTTTATTATACGTTTTAAGATCGAGGTGAGATCTTTAGTAATTTTTTAGAGAAAAAACCATTTATGGTCAATATCACGCGATCACTTGTAAATCAAATGTAAATCTTAAGCTTCCAACTTTTCGTCATGAGGGAGACATCTGGTCATTGAATAATTTCAAATTCAAAATGTATACTAAATTTCATACACATTTAGTCAACATGTTCTGCTGGAAGCAAGGGCTTAAATGCAAATTCGTATTTACATAGAAACCTAAACTTGACTTTATAATTTTACGGATTCGGGTGGAACCCTTTACTTGTTGAGATATTTCCAAAACGAATCAACATCTTTGTGAAGTTGCCTGCAATTTCTACTATGAGAGCCATTTTGAAGCAGTAACCGCACGCATTTTAGATTCATTCCCCGAAAGTATTTCTGTATGAATATGATAAATATTTACGCGCATCAGGCCTGACAGACATCACTAATAGGGAAACCCCGAGGGAAACCCCTTACGGTTTTTGAAAGTGGAATACAAAAATACGTAATGTTGGAATAGTCGTTATTTTCAACTAAATTCTCAAGCAGTAAATGATGAAAGGGTTAATCTGATATTAGTATTCATCGTAAATTCCTGAATGTTAACAATAGTTCTTTGTGGCGTAAAAATATGTCGGCGATGGTAGCCCAAAGCCGAATGAATTCAAAATCACCCCGGAGTAATCCCTACTTTTTGTACAAGACAAGTGTGGACTATAAAAGTCACTTTTCGACTTCAAAATTAAAGATGAGTTTACGACGAAAAGACCTTTCAAGTGACTACCTTGTGAAAATTACGTGATGTTGATTCGCCTTGAACATTTAGATATCTTAGCGGCCCTTTGTTACATTCCCATAACGTTTCATTCGTTGTGTAATACATACTCCTTTAAAAATACAGTTCCCAGTGAAAACATGCACGATGTACAAAAAACGGTGCAGCTTTTCAGTACATTTAATTTTAATTTTCCGCATCAGATTAATTATTCTACAAAGAACTCGGATACATTGCGAAAAGCTTTTATAAAAAGTAAAGGAGCTTGTCATGTAGGTCGTTTTACAGTTACCTTTAATAATTATGCCCAAGCTTAATACTTTAATAAATAACAATAAACGTATCTCACAATTATTATGATGAAATATTAATACATGATTTTCGTTTCAAAATGAACAACTATTTCCCAACCCAAAAGTATATCACAAAATGCGCGTCTTATTTTAAACTTTATAAAATTGTAGATAATTCTTTTTCAAAATTAGAAATAATGCTAATTATACAGGGTAAGTAGAAAGTCCGGGCACAGTCTATTAGCGGCGCATCAACAGCCGTCCGTGTGACCTAACGACGGTCGTGGTATGATTGCCAGCTATTCATGCCCTCCGAAGCATGGTAGTCAGTAGATGTTCTGTACCACTAAAGACTGGCCAGTTGTGGGATTCGAACTCACGACCTGTGAGGTTACAGTCCGAATCTTAAACCGTTACGCCATACTATAACAACTTAATACCAACCCCTTATGTCACATTGTCTTTACGGAGTTTAAGATTACCGGGTTTCTAATAAAAATCGCACAATTTAGACAAAAGATATTAATCGAATTTAGAATTTCGCTACAGATAGTCGTCGAAGTACTGTAACGGTAGCTCTAAATTTCGTTCTATTACGTTTTCAGAATTTTACAGAGATAGGTACAGTTTTGAGATTCTAAGTGTTAGGGTAGGGGCATTATTATATCTTAGAAAGTATAGCGGGTGTAAAAAATGTAGAGGACTAAATTTTCCAGTAAATATCACGATTGGTGGAATTGTAAGAATAAATCTGTTAACAATTGGTGGAATTAACTATCACCTTTCCGCTTACTATTTGAACCTAGTTTTTCCGATTTCAATAAAGAAAACCTCCGATTTAGTGGGTCCATTTGTGATCATGTTTTAGGTAAACTTTGTGCCATATATTGTATTGGATATTGCTCAGGTTAGTTAAAAAAATAGTGGCTACGAAAATAAAAGTAATTTATTAGAAATTTACATAGAAAATCATAATTCGTAAAATCTAATGCAAAAAAATAATTAACATGGTTTTATGGAGTGCATCGTCCCAGCCGAGATACACGAATAGTTTTTCAAATTGACTGAAATTAACATGTATGCGGGGTTCAGATTTGATTTTCATTAGCAAAGCATGGATTAAATACCGAAGGGGTAATATTGAAACCTTGCACGTCACGAAGGAAACATGAGAATTAATAATAAATCGTTTAATATTCAGCATCCATCAATTAGGCCAAAGCACGGGATTTGATCGGCTGACGTTAGTTTAAAATGAACAAATTGTTTCGGGTCTAATGGCAAATACAACGCATTACAAGGACAGCTTGCCCTAAATTGTGTCATTGTTTATGAATGAGGAGGACCTTTATGCCAATGTGATTGAAATAAGGCTTTGAAGTTGTGTACATTGCGAGATGACACGAGCATTAGTGCTTCGAAATAATACATGCTTGTTCGATGTATCTAGAGATACAAAAAGGAAATTAATTCCGTTCCTTCCCATCCTTCACTTATTAGAGAGTTTAATTCAATTAACATTTTTGAAGAACTCCCACATTATTTAAAAAAAACAAAAAAGGGAACACTATTAAATTATACTACGCCAGTTAATTCTAGTGGAAGGTTTCAATTACAACCATGAATTGAGATAAATTGTGGATGGAGACAAAATTCATAAAAAAGAAAGTGTTAAATTGGGGTGATGGTCAGCAAGGAGATTTAAATTTTTATTTACGTACGACACATAAAAAAAAACAAAAGTTGGAAACTGTTGGTTTCAACAGGATGGTGCACCTTAATCGTGCAAGAATACGTATGGGATAAATTATCCATTTTCCAATAAATTTGTCCAATAGGTATTTCCGCACGATGGGATTGTGCGAGGGCGTACCGTCCTGTTGAACCAACAATTTCCAACTTTTCTTTTTTTTTGGAAACGAAACGTTACTTTGAAAATCTCTGGACAGTGTCTTGTAGAGCTCAAAAAGTGGAAATGAGAGGTTTTTTTTTAAATTTTTGATATCAGTTTAAATTTAAAAAATATAAACCGAAATCGGCAAATTTCGGTTATTTTGGTTTATTTTCGGAAGTAATCGGAATTTTCTTGATTTCTTTAAAACTCTTTAATTGCACAACATTATCCAAATTTGACCATCGCCGTATCTTTTATGGTTTCTGAATCCCCGTGACAGACATCATTTTCTTGGACGCAGTGTATAAATTTAAGAAAAAAAATTAAAAATCCAGGTATAATTGATTTGTGTCTAAAGACTGAATAAAGTATCTAAAGATGAAAACTGTGTGTCACACATGTTCGACAGTCTAATGACCATTTTTGCCGGAAGAGTTGTGTCTAATATGATCTGTAAGAAATTCTTGAGAGGTTTTCCAATAACACTTTAAAAAGATTTCGGAAGCAGTGTAATTGGTTTCAAAGAAGGTTTCTAACACTCCTTATAAGTTTTTAGGAAGATTTTGATTGAATTGCGCAAACAATAAATAAACAAAACAGAATTACTTTTCTCCTGACACCAACGAAACTTTCAAGAGGGTTAATCTTACTCGTTTCTCCATTATTATGAAAGTTGTAAATTACATAGTAAATGTTTATGAAAGCATTTATAAAGTTACAAATAAATCGCGTAATCAAACAGCGGTTTCGGCTTATTACATTTAGCCTTTTCCCTACAGCAGCCTCGCAACGGCATAGAATGTGTTCAGTCCTTTCAACTGCCCGCCCATAAAGTCTGCACGTGGTCTCCGTCTCTTAGTCAATCCTATGTATATGGTATTTGCGCGATATATTGCCTGTTAACAACCCTGTAGTGATTTCCTGTTGAGGACTGAAGTTTCCTTAGCCTTTTGGAACGTGACCTTAATGAATAATTTGACCTGTCGTTGTCCTGCTACCCTTTACCAGTGAAGGATCATATTCATCTCCCCTCACTGGTTTAGGGCTTCTTTTATGTACCTCTAGTGGATTCCACCCGGCTCCTTGTTTGACTAGTTCCTCTGCTTTCATGGTGCCTGCAATGCTCTGGCACCCAGCGCACTGTTATGCGGTTGCCCGTTGCCAAATTCTGTCTGTAGTCGCAGGTACGAGCTACGGCATTACGCCCGATGGGGATTCGGCTACCCTTTTTATACCATCCTCAAGAGTTGCTAGGTTACAACCGTAATTAACCCGTAATAAGAATCAATAATTTTATTCAATTTAAACCAAACAAAAGCAAAATTTTGATCGACAACGAATCGTCCGCACAATTCGGATGTACATATAAAAGCAAACACGTGGCGTTAACATAAAAAAAACTACTTTACGATGCAGAAATAACTAAATTTCCATACAAGAACAATCCGAAGAATTTAAAATGTAATTAAGATAACATTAGCAGACTTTTGGTAATGACACCAGTAACGTAAAGTCGTAAATAGAAATCATAGATGTCGGTTCCGGAATTATAGGTCTCGCTAACTTCAAGGACTCATTTACAATTCAAAAGCAATACATTATCTTCATTCGTAATGACAAAAAGGTACGTGAGATCAGAAGAACAATGATCTGCAAAAGGTTTCGTCATACTTGAGGTTGAAATTCAGGAACAAAATGTAAATCTGCAGGTGTAAATTTTTCGAAGTAGGTAATGTAGTAATGTATCACGTCTTCGTCAATGTCAATCTCATTAAGATGGCTGGTCCATATACAAATGTGAAGTTATGCATGTTTTGTGTCGATGTAAGTCAAAATCCTCAGGTAGACAATAACGAAAAAGTAATACTATGCTACGCTATGTGTGTTCACTGGAGTAGCTACAACACATCAGAAATAGGGAGAAATACGCCAAAGAAATATGATAATATCCACTAGAAAGAGCCCTTATTCATAATTTTCTCATAACCATTTGAAACGTACTTTTGTTCTTCGCGTCATTTCTTGAAGGAATCTAATTTTTGATCTTTGTTGGATTATGGCGTTACATGCAACTTTGAAGTATTCTTCAATATTCTTACTCTCACCTTCTGATGTAATAAAATCGTATGAAAGGGGTGACTTTAATCCGGAGTTAATTTTTTTCTGACATACCTACCCATACTTACCATGACGCATCCTATACAATATTGTGAATTGCCCAAATAGCCTGGTCAAAGTACACAAAATATCCGTAAAATGCAGCAAAAAGTAAAAACCTTTTGGAAATTGAAATTTAGGTAGTTAAAAGGATTGTGCTTAATATGAGAAAATCTTTACCAATTTAGGTAAGCAATTTCCCGAAAGAACTTTGGTCGAAAATTTTGTTATTTGTTTTTTTACTCTAATTGTTTAAATAATGAATATACAGAAAAATGTTCAAATCAAAAATTATAACCAATGCATTTACCTACAAAATCTGTCTGAAAAGTTTTCTGATATCTTCATTAGTTTTTGAAATATACCAAATTTTGGCTCACTGCGCGTAGAAGCAGCTGCCTGCGGCTTTTAGCCTGCTTTTTCACCTTCATTCATACTCCCTTCTCTTTCATACCTGAGGCATAGATGTGTTCATATGTATCCGATCACTTCTCTATACAATTAATACCAAGCTGGCAAAAGTCTGAATAATATATGAGCATTGAAAAAAGTTATGTTAGATTTTCTAAAAGAAGTCTGATTTTAGCACTTATTATAAATAATTGTCTATTATTTAAAAAATTTGATATTTACAGAAAGACTGTATTAAGTTTTGAAAGTATTTATAGATAAAGTTTCATTGAAATATAGGTATATAATCTTTGTCAGTTTTGTCAGTGGATCATAACCTTCAAATTATTAAATTTTAAATCAAACCTTTAATAAATTCGGCTCACGGGACGTTGGCGCGCACCCACGAATCGACTTCCACTGAAATCAATTATATCTCGTACACTTTTCAATTTACAGAAAAACTTTTCAGACAAATTTTGTAGATAAATGCATCAGCTACAAATTTTCATTGAAACTTTTTTCCGTATATTTAATATTTAAACAATTAGAGTGAAAAAAACAAAAACAAAATTTTTCACTCGACAATTTTCCGGAAAATTGCATAC
Organism: Photinus pyralis; assembly: GCF_008802855.1. Taxonomy (NCBI): domain Eukaryota; kingdom Metazoa; phylum Arthropoda; class Insecta; order Coleoptera; family Lampyridae; genus Photinus; species Photinus pyralis. The sequence goes on along the minus strand of NW_022170596.1, from coordinate 32,412,041 downwards.
CTATCTTCGTAAAGAATCTTTCATATTAAGAACAACCCTTTTGAATACCCAAATTTGAAATTTCAAGAGGTTTTTATTTTTTGTGAAGCTATATGTGTACTTTGACCACGCTAAAAGGAATTATAAATAAATTAATAGTCCAGTATGCGGAGCAGTCAGAAGGGCCGATTCCTGAAAAAAAGTGGTGTAGACGATTTTATCGTTTTAAATGGTCCATTTGGGTCCAAATAACATGTATTTGAAGAGTGCACACCAATTTTTTCCCGGCACAACTTTTGGCAGCCAAAAAACCTCAAAATGTTTCGCTTAAAACTCGAGAAAGGTCCATATTTTATGAATAGCACTTCTTTAGTAAATTAAAGAAAATACAAATGAACAAAAAAAATCGGTCCAATTGAAATTTTTACAAGCGATCAAAGAAATCCCTTAAGCGCTCCGTCAATTCCTGGAGACCCACGGAAATCCCCGAAATCGGATAAAATTCCTTATACCTACATCATCAGAAATCCTTTTGAAATCTTCTTAAATTCTTCTCCATACTTGCTTTTGACACTCCATTCCAATACTTTACTACCGCCGCTTTCATATAGAAAAACCTACGCTTCGTCACGCACCTTCTCACAGGTATTATAAATTAATAACAATATTTGCGATTGTTATATTTCAAATACTGCGTGGCAACATTCAGTAAAACAATTAGAAGCTAAAGTTTATCTTTGAACGAGCCAAAGAAATCTATTTCAGTGACAAAATGCAATTGGAAGATAGACAAGGAAACTCAGATTTTGACTTTTTCCATGTGAGAATGAAAATTAATTTAGAACACAATCCAAAATTGTAGTTCGCATGTCACATCTTATCAGGAACGACTTCATTCGGTACGGCAAAACAATTATTGAAAGGTGCAGATAAGCGAATCAGGTGATTAAACTCTACCTGCTTATGTTACCGCCCCTCCATCAAAATATAACTTAGGTATGACCAAATCATTCGATCGTGTTAACGCGAAGTGCAGTGCATCTTGTGCGGAATGGTCTCCAAAAATTCCAAATGGTTCGAAGGAGAGTGCCTAGTACCGAAAGCATTTTGACCGGCACAGATAGGTACCGCGTAAAATGCAGTAAGTAATTTGGATTTTTACATTTAAACTTTGGGCATACAATGCAAAATGATTTTGGAGTTGGTGACTAAATATGGAAATTTACCTCAACACATGTAACTGTCGTTAGTTTCAATCAGTCATTTTCCAAATCAGAAATTATAAACGACAATTACAAACATCTTATCTATCCGACTCTTAAAATTGGAAACAGATGTGTACTCCATTGCGTCGGCCGCGTCGGTATTTTAAACAGGTGTTTAGAAGTCTGTTGATAATTAAATTCCGCATGCTTGCCTTTTTTATTAGCTTTATAATAATTGTCGCAGAGTTTACTAATTTTGAATTAATTTGATACAAGTGAACCAAATACCTCCTTCGCAAAATGAAATGTCTTGAAATCGAAACATGCAATTCAAGATTATTGTGTTACCTCATTCCTAAAAACTGTACGAAAGGGATGACTTGCAATTGCATTCTTTCCCTCTGTATTTATGTTAAATCCGGGTCATTATTAGAGGCATTTCATTGGTCCAAAATTCATTCATTATTCACAAACTTCTTTCGAGTTGGAGAATAAGTGAATTTCCATTTTTCGCATATTCAGACCAGATAATTTTGTCTTGAACTTGTATTATTACCTCTTGCATTTATCTCAGCAACCATGACAAATGAAACGATTGAACTTGCGGCTATACCCAGGTTTCGGGCATGCCTTTCTGATGTGTAAAATTCCTACTCAAGGAGGTGCTTTTTTGATCCCCAAACGACGCCCCTAGGGATGTTGTAAAGCACTGTCATTAGAAGTAGAAAATTCAAATTCATTAGCCCATTGCGTAAATACGTGGTTTGGGTAAGTGTAACATCTAAAACAACGGTTTTAGAGATGTTTTAAATTTCGGGAGCTATTTATCAAAACAAGCTCGTTAAATTTTATATGAAAATTAATTAAAAATACTGTACTTGAAGCGTGTTAATTAAGTAATTTCGGAAATGAAATTATTATGGTGGTAACGCAACCACAAACGATGTCATTTGGGAATAGAAGTTTTGGTGTGTTTTTTAAAGATAAATACCGTACAATTTACTTGAAATAATGTAGAAGGTCCCAAATCATTCGTAACTTAAACAAAAGACGTGATTTTGGCAAGCATTACACCCAAAACAATGTTCTTAGGGAGTTGACAAGTTTGGAGTTGCTGTTTTCATGACGCAGCATCTTACAATTTATATGAAAACGAAATACAATTTCGCTTGCCGGTTATTAGATACCGGATAGGGCGGACTGATAAATGCCGCTGCTTAGTGACATGGGGGCATCAGTTGCAGTGAAAGGGTGGTGTTGGGAGAACCATTCAAGCAATTTGGATGAGTCTTGTTGATTTCGGATCATTCAATAATTTCCAACAAATTTCAAAAATTGGCCCAATTTTAAATTTTTTGTACTTTTTGAACTCGAGTGTCCTACAACTTTTAGGAAGGGGGTAGTGGATTTTACCGTTCCTTTAGGAGCCACATTTTTCTATTGGACCGATTTTGTTTTGTTCATCCTTTGATCGACGCAGAGTTTTGATTTCTTTTTTTACTAAACAAGTGTTATTCATAAAATAGGGACCGTTTTCGAGTTTTAAGCGAAAAACATTTTGATTTTGAGTTTTTTTGACTGCCAAAAGTTGTGCCGGCAAAAAATTGGTGTGCACTCTTTAAATCCATGTTACTTGGACCCAAATGGACCATTTAAAACAATAAAATCTTTTACACCACCCTTTGCATGTCAAAATTATCTGCATACTGGTCTACCCCTGATTATCCTCGATCGTGCAAAAAATATTGAAAGTAAGACGAAGGTAAGGTCTTTTCGACCTAGTAACCTTCACTTTCCACCCCTGTAGCTTAATATACTATTACTCACAATCGGTTGGTAATATCTGAATTTCTACCCTTAAAAGCGGACGCGATGCGACTGATTGCTGACTTTCTTTCTTCACGCGCCGGTGAGGTGCCTAAAGCCCTCAGCGTAGATAATGAACCACGTACTATTAGTAAATTAATTGTATTATGGGGCACCGGCATCTGTAAGACGGGATGATTCTAGATATATCATTCCCGCTTTTCATGTTTTACATAACATGCCAGCTAGTAGATTGAAAAAAAAGGCATTATTCATTTATTCCGTACAAGAGGAAACTGTGTCAATATCCTAAAAAAAGCTCCATATTGTAGCAGTGGATGCTCTTAAGGTAGCTACGTCAAAAGGTTTCCACCCTTCGAAGTTATTTTTAAAAGTTTTCGTCTAAATTGAAAAAGTTGAATCATCTCGGGTCATCACGGCAAGTGATTTTGTTAAATGTGGGAGTTTGCCCTAAGAATATTTTTTTTTCTTCCTTAGAAATGCATTATTCATTACAAAGGAGTTCGCATTTACGAGAAAATTATTAGCGGCGAACCGCGGATCGATAGCATTGTTTTTTCCTGCTCCCCTTCGGCCAAATTTTTTATACGGCGTATACGCAAACCGAAATTAGACCCGTTACTTTCCCCATTTACCCTTTGTCCTCTTGCCTTTTCGGTTCTAATTTAAATTGGCTGATCGCTCAATCACCGGTTAATTTAACATAAGTTTAATTACGATAGAAGTAATTATACGTCGCGTTACCGACCGAAGTTCGATAATTTAAACAGCGGAGTGTTACAAAATAACTACCTACTTTGCTTGTGTCTGAAGCTGGAAAAGTGTAAAAACGGTGCTCGGTTCGGTTAGTTTGGGAGAGGATTTTAATTTTGTGTCTATTTGAAGTGATGCTGAAATTAAAGTTAGTATTGATTAACGATTAATGCGAGGTATTTAATGCGGGGTGTGGTATAACGACAAACTTTTTGTCATACCGTTTTTAGGCAATCGTTTAATCAATCGAGATTAAAATGGTAATTTAGTAAAATAGTAGGTACCTAAAGAAACTTTTCAATTTTTGCGCCCTAGTAGAAAAACAGTTAGTTACAGGAGAAGTTCGACTAAGGTCTTTTAACGTTGGACTCTTCTTCGTAAAATAATTCTTTTGCATGTAATGCTAAACCAATCAAACATAATAGGGTTTACTAAATAGAGAAACTTACGTTATTAATAGCACTCTATTAACAGATTTGCATATTTATTAGTTTGCGATAACGTGTGCTTTTAACACTTGCGCTCGTCAAACAATAAAACATGCAGGAATACATAACATAATAGATACAACAATAAAAGATAACTAAAATAAAACAAAGCCTTAGAAAATTTCTATCACAAACAGATTTTTTGAACTCAAAAGCGTTTTGAAGGACCAAAGTTGTAGCAATTATATAAAGTTATTCCTTGTACTGGATTCCACTTTTAGTTTTAGTAAACCTACAAAATTGCACCCAAAATTGGTCTGGTGAAATGTAGAAATGCTAATAAATTAAAAAAAAATGTGTCGACTGGGAATCGAACGCGGGCCATCCACGTGGCAGCTACAGCACTTAAACGAACGACGACGACGACGGCTAGCATCTTAATAGAAATGGATTTAATTCTTGGGACTGATTTTTAGGCAAGAAAGGGAATTATTCCTAGCATCAATGACTGGTAGTTTTTTTACTAACAAAACACCAACTGCACAACTTTCCTCAATTGTCAAAACGCCCTCATCTTAAAGTAAAACAAGAGCAAGCCTCAAATGGTTTGCTGGAGGAAGCTATGGGAAGTCAATTAGGGTTGACCACATGGAATCTTCCCCACATGACCCCAATTAAACAACGATATTACCCCGTGTTAAGTTCTCGCCCCTTTCATTGCCATTTTGCCTCACATTAGCGAACATTTCACAAACGTTCCAATCATTAGCTCTTTCCACAGACAGTAGTTGGATTCATTAAAAAAAATGATACGTTAATAAGCATGGGCGACATCTTACGCTTTGAAATAGCTAATTTTTTGTCATCCCCTCTTTGGCATACAAATGACGAGATATACGTGCGGTAATTTATTTAATTGAATATGCTAACGTTGTATACGCTCTGTAAATAATAATCATTCTAGATACCCTTTGTGTTTTGCCTCCACGATTCATATTATTTCATATTTTCATTGCCGATTAATTAAACAGTTTCTGTGGTTTCATTCTGAGAATCTCTACAAATTGTTTTTGAGGCTGATCTCCTAGCGACGACGTGACAAGGACGCTGAGACAAATGATAAAGATCCCACTTTTTAATTCCATCTTTCAAAGAAAGAAATATAAGTATTTGGCCAATTTATTTTACGACCCTCCCACCGTGCAGGTTCAGTAGAAGTGATTTACGAAATTGAAGTGCTTTTACATTTCTTTTGTGTTTCTTAAACCTTCTGGAAACAGGATGTGCATGCGTATCAATTTACTTCTTTTCTTTTTTTTGTTAAATCTAGAGAGGAAATTATTCAACTGAACCCTCCGAAAAATACTTTATTTGATTTAGGCACCGCGCACACATTGACCGTTTAAAGGGTGCCTCGGACGTTATTTCGTATTTGAGGGAGCGCTTTGTATCAAACTTATTTTTCATCGACAACACAAAAAACTTTGTCACTTAAACTCCTGGGACAAAATGGGGAAAGTCCCGACATAAAATTCTTAAATCGTATATATCTAATCAATAACTCGTGTAAAACTTTTCAAATTTTTCTATTCGCGTTGTGTTTATCCAGGTTTTGGGCGCGGTACTAACGTTTTATTACTTAAATAATGTGTTTACTTGTTCCCTACGATATTGAAACATCTGTACACTGTAAGCATAACAATGTTAGTGGCTTGGAAAATTAACTATTCACTTTGAATAACTTAAACGTACCACATTTTTATCCTTAGCCCTTGAGGAAACTTTTCGCGTTTTTCTTTACTTTTATCGCCACTTATTTTACGTTTAAGTTTAACCCCAATTTTTTTACGGGGTGATATAAAACAAAGCTGTACCCCTTTAGAACATTCTACCTTTTTTGTCATAAAAATCCTTTGCTTTTTGGTCGTTAAGTAACACCTTTCTACAATAAGCACAATATCCGAAATACTGCTGCCTTTTAAGCGACCTATTTTGATATGCTTGGTTGTTTTCATCAATTAATTAGGGATAATTTTGCGCTATTTATCCGTAAATTTTTTGATACTTTATTGTCAAGGAGCATATACACAGCGTACTGCTGTACTTACCGAGGTGTTTCATTCGTATACAGGGTGTTCGTTTGAAAACTGATTAAAGGAAAAAACGCCTAGGCACATCGAAAGATTTGTCAAGGGGGGCAACTTTTTAACCAAAAACTACTTCGCCTCAATTCACCCTCTGTCCCCATGGCCATTCCTTTAAAAATTTTAAATGACAAGTGGTATCGAGTAATAGCTTGTTTGAAAGGTATTTCAAAGTTCTTTATTTTTACGTTTGATTTTTTTAAATCGGTTGATTCGTTTTCGAGAAAATTAGAAAAAACTTTATTTAATTTATTTAATGAACCTAACTTAATTTCTCCTGAGATTTCGCTTTAACAAATTTTCATATTTAAACTTTTAATTCTTCTTCCTCGTCGCTTTCTTCGTCGCTTTCTTTTTCAACTGGTATGTCTCAGGTAATACATTGGCTATATCTTGTTTAGAAGTGAAATTTTTATAAAAATCGTGAAAAACCTTGTCGATGTAGAGAAGCACCTCTAATAAATTTTCTTTTTCTTCTGGGATCAACAAACGATTACAATTAAATTAATGAAATAATGCAACGGTGGGTGGGGGGGGGGGGCTAACTATACGCTACAATTTTTTGGTTTCTAATAATTAAATAACCATCAACCAAAAGAAGTGAAAATGTATATAACAAACACCAACAAACGATTGCAATAAACATATTTTGAAAATTAAACAAGTGGGGGGCTAACTATACGCCCGAATTTTGAAATTTGAATAATTAAGTAACGGCCAATCAACAAACGTCAAAATGTAACTAACAAACACCAACAAACGAACAACAAACGAATGCAATAGAAATATTTTAAAAATTTAAAAAGTGGGAGACTAACTATACGCTCAAATTTTTGAATTTTGAATAAATAAATAACGAGTAACCAAAAAACGTGAAAATGAAACTAACAAACACCAACAAATTTCCAAAAACCGATCGCAATAAAAATATTTTCAAAATTCAAAAAGTGGGGGCTAACTATACGCCCAAATTTTTGGATTTTGAATAATTAAATAACGATCAACCAACAAACGTGAAAATGTAACTAACAAACACCAACAAACCACCAACAAACGATTGCATTAAAAATATTTTGAAAATCCAAAAAGTGGGGGACTAACTATACACGCCCAAATTTTTGAATTTTGAATAAATAAATAACGATCAACCAAAAAAATGTGAAAATGTAACTAACAAACACCAACAATCGACCAAAAAACGATCACAATAAAAATATTTTGAAACCAACAAACGACCAACAAACGATTGCAATCAAAATGTTGTGAAAATTCAAAAAGGGGGGGCTAACAATACGACCAAATTTTGAAATTTGAATAATTAAATAACGCTCAATCAACAAACGTAAAAATGTAACTAACAAACTCCAACAAACGAACCAAAAAAATTCCAAAAGTGGGGGGCTGACAACACCGGTGTACTTAGTTTAGTTCTAAGGCCCGCCATTGTAATACAACTAACACGAAGGTTACAGTAAGTAATTCTACACACCGTATAACCATAACCAGCTCGTAATAAATTAATGAAGAATAAGCAAAATTGAAATGAAGCTTACTTTTCGTTTGAAGCGTGAAAAAATATTTAAGTTAAACTTACTCACTGAAGAAATACACGAAATAGCATCGAGGACTCCTGGAGAATAAAAAGGAAGGTCCTTATGAACATTTGTTCTTTTCGCATGGTAGTATGGCCACCTTTGGTCGTTTGTCCCGTTGTGTAACAATTAAAACAGCATTGAAAAACATTTAATGCCCAAGGGCCATTTGTTGTAGCTCCCGTTATTGTGATTTATGAAATAGCGTCGTAGCCATTTTATACCAACGATACAGGAAATATACAGTGCGTTCGAGATAAGAGAGTCACCTCAGTATTTCTTTTATTTTGCGAAATAGGAAAAATTTGTCAAATATAACCTTATATGACATTACGATTCATATTTAAACTTCCAGTTTAACTGAAAATCGATTCAACTTTTGTTTTTTAAATGCAACGCCTATGTTTTGCCTCTGCCATGGAAATTAAAATTTCCTGACATAAACTAAACGATCTTGGGTCAAATAAACTGTTGTCGTCCAGATAAATTCTCATGCTCTCGGCAGGCAGAACTAGTAATTATGGAAATGACTTTTTGATAATCTTTTATAACGAATACCTTTATAATTTTAGGAAAATAGGGTTCATTGAAATTTATGCAACGCAAATCTTCGGGAGACAATAAATTCCATTGTACAGATTGTAGAACATAACACAAATTCATGCATATTTAAATTTTCTACATTTTGTTAGCAGAAATGTATTGTATTCTATGCAGTATTTTGTATTCGGCTTGGTATTCTACATTGCTTGCAAGTATCAAAAACATTCAAAATGCGACAGGAAAGCCAGGCGTGAAAAATACGCTTTCTTATGCGTTTTTTGTCTGATTTTACATACTCAAAGGGATGATTGCGATGGCACCATAGGTTATTAACATGGAACCTGGATAGGACACCAACTGATTTTTTTAGTCTTAATTTTTCAGTATTTCCAACACAATTAAAATTTTCCAGCGGACAGGCAACATAAAAAAGTCTTTAAATCCCACTCAGCAACGATCACATAATCCAACAACGAAATTCAGAACGTGAAATTTGGAAAGAATTTCACTCAGTTTTTCCGATTCGTGCGACAGTTAATAAACATGAAAAATGGTCGGTAGGATAGGTATAATAAAATATTCATAAAATTTAACTCGCATTCACAATAACGCAAGCAATAAAAATGATTTGTAAGGCATACGATGTTATTTACATACATCGGCATTTATTCTTTGAATCAACAAGCAAAATAACAATGGTTTTTCCTTGTATCGGGACGTCACTTTTAACTTTTCTCATACGACATATACGTTATTTGTGAATTTGGCCGTAAGGTATCAAATTATATGAAAACTTGAGATCTAGAGATTATTCTTCTTCAGATTCTTTGTAAGACAATAAGGTTTACCTACCCTGAAAGTATAATCTCATTTTCCGCTATCTTGGAAATGGCAATACAATTTTGAAACTGATACAGGAAACGCATTTTTCGGGGGAGATACTGACTGTTATGTATAATCCTATTGTAAAGGTCGCATCAACATTTTATATTCCTGGTACATATAAAAATGTTATTCGGTTACTCATGCATTCCTTTGGTTTGTGTCAGATTTCAGGTGAATTTTGATTCCCAACCCTAATTAAATCTAACAATAAGACAGTTCAGTTCCAGGTTACTTCGAGTTTTGACTCAGGGAGCTAAGGCACCCAACTCAGGTGTATGGTGTACTGAATACGATGAGGGGTTACAAATCCCAAACTTGTTACCCCATTGTTTTCCGTAAAGTGACGGAATTGTTCAGATCTGTTTGCCTAGCTTGTTAAGTAGTGGTACGTACCGAAACGTAATGAAGGACTTGTTGTCCTTGCAAAGTTTATTACCCAAGCTGGTTTACGAGGCAAAGCTACTAAAGTTGGCGGTATAATATCTTCGTGTCATTATATACAAGTTACACACAAAGCTTAGCGTTGAAGAAGCGCTTATAATTATACAGAGAATCCGGAAGGTGCACGCTAATAGTTTAAAGGGGTATGTATACACGTGCGGTCAAAGTAAACAGCACTTAACATAAATTAAGTTGTTTCTTTCAAAAATCTACAAACTTTTAGGAAGTTTGTGGAAACTTCTACCCTTCAGTAAAAAACTAATAAGGTTTTTTTGTTGCAGGTAAACGACTACGCTAACCGAGTTTAAAGGTAAAACTTAACTATTTATTCAAAGGTTCTATGTAACTGCATCAATTGCGGCACGTACTGCCATTCGTTTATGAAACGTATCGAATTCGTTACACGTTTGATTTGTACTTTGAATAAAATATTTGTATTGATTTGGATATCTCACAAGTTCAATCACGTAAAAAATAAATCTAGCATTCGGATGGGGTGGAATTATCATTTCAGTAGCTACGCCCTTACGTATGTAGCTATAATTAATACACTATGCTTTATTTTTTGCTTAAAAATACAAATTGTGGGTGCAAAGCTTATTAGAATGGTTTGCGCCCGTGGAGCCTCTGTGAGTTTCTAATGTTTAATCTCTATAGAACGCTGTGACAGTAATACCAGAGAACATACAGTGATTCGAATTCGCAAAAAATGTTAATTCAAACTTTTCTACCATCAGGAGGCATAATAATAAACAGGAATGTAAAAGAAGATCGTGTCTCGCGTAAATTTTGTATCAGTTCCAGAAACAGGGATATCATAAATGCAAACTAATAAGAACTTTAATGATTAGTGTTCCACAGACACACATTTCTTGTTTTGTGCGTCTTTTCGTGTTAAACGCAATCGTTTTCCATCGCCGGTCCGTGTGGCGCAGTTCAGTTGAAGCTGGACTGCGGTACTAAGGGTACCTGGTTCGAATCCGGATTAGGGCATGGATATTTCTAAATGTATAGTGGGTTGGGTTGGTAGAGCAGCCTTGCCTGAAACCCAGCCCACTGAAAAATATAGCCAAAAATAGAAAAATAAATGGTAAATGACAATGTGGTCTAAGCTACGGTACCTTGGCTCAAATTTCAGATTAATTAATGGTTTCCAGTCGGGGAAATCACACACTATTTTCGTTCTTCCATGAATATTCTCCCCTTTCCTTCTTGAGATTTGGTTGTGAACGGTTGTTACATAAGGGAGACGTTTTCTGAATTTCGGTCACCTTTCCAAAGGAGAGAATCTACTGTCAATTGGAGATTGTGTAGAAAAAATTAACCTTAAAGTCAATTTAACATTCCTGAAGAGGTCGACCTACGCAAGTTTGTTCCACAAACATATTTGTATATTATTTATGAACGATAATCGAGCCCAAACAAACGGTTTTGGTGATTTTTGCTCATTCATTGTGAGGTTGAACTTTAAGTTCATTGATACCGTTAACATTTAGAGGCGTGTAAATTAGTTTTTGAATAGAAAAAGGTACCAGAGGTGTTAGATGAATTACAAATAGTAAAAACCTAGGTAAATAATTACATTTGGAACGTGATCACGGGACAGAATTGAAATTTTAATTTATATTCGTTAAATTAATTACATTAATGTATTTACGAAGACATTATTTTTTTCCTCACTGCGTATAGTGCACCGCATCGTCGCGTGTATATGCGACGCATACACGGTGTCCATTTTTAGAGTGCCACTATGGGGATCTCGCTTACGTTCAGAGCTAGAAAGTTGGTTAACTGGGGGCAAAGTTGCGAATTTCCTTGCTGAATAACCATCTGAAAAGAAATTTAAAATATCATCAATAGTTCTGAAAATATCACAAAAAAACGAAACTTTCTGATTTTCGTTTTTAATTTTTTCATGATAAACTAGTCGTGCTAGACATTTCTAATTAACACATTATTCGAACACTTTTCAATGGAGATTTCGAATGTGACATCTCGGTTTAAATAACTTTTAAGATGACAGAGAAACACGTGGCAACTTTAGTTTTTCTTATGGGCGCCATTTCTAATTTTGAGATTTTAAGATTACATCTTTTTTTCTCTTTACGACGATATATCACACATGGTGGTTCAGTATCACATTTTTCCTAAAATACAATTTTTAATTTTTTGGTTAGAGTGCTTTGGAAAAACAAAACGTTCTTTTATTGTGAACAAAAGTTTGACAGTTTAATGCATATGTCCGGTTGCAGCGTTGGCATCAGGGAACTAGATGTGTTTTCGATTTTCATATGAACAGAATTGAACTTTCGTTTTGCAAGAAAATTATAATTCAAAATAGAACAAAATACATAAGAATAAATAATATTTTAGCAATAAAACTAGCACAAGTGTAAATGACACTGCTTGAAATAGGTCAACATTTTGTTCACAACAAAAGAACGTTTTGTTTTTGCATAGCACTCTTCGCATAAAATGAAAATTGCATTTTTAGAAAATGTGATACTGAACCACCATGTGTGATATATCGTTGTAAAGAGAAAAAAAGACCTAATCTCAAAATGTTAAAATCCAAAACGGCGACCATAAAAAAAACTAAAGTTGCCACGTGTTTCTCCGTTATCTTGAAAGTTATTAAAAACGGGATGCCATATTCGAAATTTCCATTAAAAAGTGTCTGAATAATGTGTTAATTAGAAATGTCTAGTACAATTAGTTTACCATGAAAAAGTTAAAAATGAAAATCAGAAATTTTCGATTTTTTGCCATATTTTCAAAACTATTGAAGATATCATAAATTTCTTTTTAGATTATTATTCAGCACAAAAATTGGCAACTTTGCCCTAATTTAACCAAGTTTCTATCTCTTAAGATAAGCGAGATCCCCACTCGAAAAATGGACACCTTGTATACGACACATATACTTTAGGCCAGCAAATTATATCTTAGGAATATCCTACACGTATATTCCAAGCAGATGAGTTTCGCAAAAAAAATAATATACAAATCTGTATTATTATTAATTTACGTTGCTATGTGCCCTACGTTGGGCGCCAAATAAACAATGACAAACGGCCATTTAACCATCCACACATTTACAGCTAGCTAGATTAACCTCAGGTAGTAACAAAACCTTTAAAAAATATCATAATTTGTGTGGGGTACTTGCAGCCTTCGCCATGACGAAAACCTTGATAATGCCCCAAATTTTATTAATTCGACAAATTCTGCAGCCTTAAGCTTCTCCAGGGGTCCAAAGAATTAATTAAGAAATTTTTATTAACACCTGATGTAACTTTGGGTACAAAATAGCCAAATTTAACATGAGAACTTTTCTCTCCTGGGTCATAACTTAGTCTCAAATAAGCTGTAAGAATAATAGGCACTCAGAGCCAGATTACACCCACCACGCAACAAGCGATCGATTAAACACATTAGGTTTAAATAAAATCACTTTAAGTTAAATAATCGTTATCATCCGGTCGTAAATGCGCTTTTCACATACTACAAGCACTAAGCTGAATGATGCTTCGAAACCTCACCTCTTTTACTTCACTTAAAACTCGATTTAGCAACTAATAATTCTGATAAAAACAAAATGGAAATAAAATAATATGATTGGATTTTGTTTATTCTAAAAAATAAAGACCTCATTTACACTTTAAAATAATTGAAATTCGCGTACAGAATGACCCACCTTTATTTTTGGGTGCTGATACACATTATTTTTAGCCTCTATGGACTTAAAAATGAGTACACTACCTCCTTTAACGGACCAAAGTAGTCCAGACCAATTATTTAATAATAATAATAATAATAATTTTAATCCGTGCGATTAGTTAACCAGGCTAGACCTGAGTTCTCACAAGAAACACCGACAATAATAATAATAATCTTTATTGTCATACAGCAATAACACCAATACAACTTCAAAATGTTTAAAGAAACAGTAAAAACGTTGAAGTGCAATTAACTAAAAATAAAACTATAGAATTCTGTGACAACGAATATGTTAATTAGATATAAAACTAAAGATCAGGTATATAAGTGAACGAAAATGCAATAATTACTGTGTATAAACTAAAACAAAAAATATTATTTCAAACTAAGAAGCTATTTAGCGTTTTTAATGTGCAATTAAAAATGTCTACTATATGACATATTAAATTATAATTGTGACACAGGGTATACATTGGTGAATTCTTCATTTAGCTTGATCAAAGGCGGAATGGGGGTATATATAATTGCCATGGCTCCCATATTTTACCAAAGATCGATTAAAGTTGACAAGAAATAATACAGTTTGATTACCTTTTGAAATCAATGCGACACACCTTCCGTAATACATAGTCGCCATTTTTAATGCGGACGGATAAATTACCTCCAATACGAAAATATTGCTGAATTTGTTATCATAATAAAATATTACATTAGCTAATTAGCCTTTTATCGACTAAAATCGATACTCCCAGCATTTGTGCCATAGCATTGGATTAATAACGGATTTTAATGAACATCGTTAGGCGTTTTATTAACAGGATTACCTATTTGAGTGGTCACTGAAATAATAAGATGGGGGACACATGATTGATTTTGCTTTTATTCTGCTTATACTAGTGCATCCCTTGCATAAGGTATCAGAAATTCCAACGTGAGTAGGTCTTAATTATTCGAGGGGGAAAAAGTTTCATCTTATCAAAGAGTCGTTGTATACTCTTTGATCTTATCCAAGTTGCTCGAAGTTTCCTGCGTGAACGCATCATTAGTGAACCCGATACGCGAGCAAGACAAACATCGTACCTTCGAACGTAATTAGAGAACGTACAAAAATTAATCAATAATTCAAGAACATCGTGCGCTAAAACCGATTTGAAGTTCGAATATTATCCCCGCAACGAACCATATGCGAATTAAGCACCCCTTTCCCAATGCGGTTATTTCGGATTTAAACTACGAAAACTTTTTCGATCGAAATTAAACGAAGTTATAACGTAATTATCTCGGAGACTTTCGATTTCCATGCGGCGAGAGAGCAAAAAAAAAGAACACAATTACGTACACTTTCAATAATTAATGCGTATGGAAAGCGCCAGCTGAATTAATCCAAAACTCGTTAAAACGTAACAAAATTTTGTCGTAACGTGCTTAGGAAATTGACATTAAATATGATTAAGGACCATCGTAATTTCTCCAGAGATTGGGGGTATCTTAGAAAAGGTGAATTAGTTTTTAATTAAATTCGGGATTATTTACAAATTAACGCGATCTGAAAGACGTAAAGTTCTTTGATATGCGGACCTACTTTCACAGATCTTTTCAAAAGGAGCTTTTTTGTCCTTCGGTTCTACAGCCTAAGGTTAGGTCTGTGTTTTATTGCCAAAAAACGAGAACTCATTTGCGCCTACGCTTTTCTATATCAATAGGTCATTAAAGTTTTTCGAAGGAAAACTCACGTGAATTAATTCGATTTAATTGGAACAGTTTGAGGTTTGCCAACTTCTTTGGAATACTACCAAAATGACCGTCGAGTATACAAATTGCATTTTGATTGCTCATATTTAATGTAAGTTGGGATTGGTGGCACGTAATGAGTTATGGGGTCGATGTTAAAAGTTAAACGGATTTCTGTAACGGGAATCGAATATTCGCTTTCACTGGAATTTATATTATATTAATTTCTCTCATTCAGAACCAAAAAAAAAGCTGCATGCAGTGCTAAAGCCGAAACTTCGTGCAGTAGACGTTTCTCATTATAAAAATTGAGGCCGGAACACAAACGCTCCCTTCAATTTAAACGAAACAGGCTCCGATCAACAAAGGAACACTAACCAAACAAATGAAATTTCTTTTTGTATAAAATTAATTTTTCAAAGCACAAATTTTCCGCATCTCGATTGTTTCCAGATTGTTAACTTTCATCCCGAAGCGAAATACCTTTGTATTGCGTAGAAGTAAACCAACACACATCGGGAAAATGTCCGACTGTTATTAACCATGTTTGTTTCCGATTTGTGGGGTTGGAGTCGAAATTAAATCCCAGTGCAACAATTGAAAGTATCATTACGCGTATAATTACCATCACCATCTGTTGGTTTTATATAGTAACGCGAACATCCTCCTCTTAAAAAGTTTTTTTCTTATCTTGCCGTTGGGCTAACACTCGCACAAACTCCATTCAGCCTTTGTTTAATAACATTTAACATTCTTCCAAGCCTGGTGCTTTGATTAAAACGGAGGAACGTAATAAAAAAGAATGTAGGCAAATTTTGTTATCAAAGCACGACGTGCACGTTAGATGAAGGAATCGCTTTTTCCTCAATGTTTCCAAATATATCGTTAAGTCCCTTCGATAAATTTGAGGGCAATTTTATATTTAATTTGACATCCTAAGATGAAGTTACACATTAATCTTAACTGGTTAGGGAATTACGGGGTGATAATCGGCGCAGATTTGGTCGGCATATTCCTTGGTGGAGGAATTCGAAATTAAATCATTTGCAGCTCGGAGATAATGTAACATTTCCCGAATGGCTATAAACTGTAAGAAACTTACAACATATATCTAGCAGGAATTTAGTGCAAGAGTTATGTGGAAATTGGCCGATGAAAAAGCACGTTGTCGGATACCATCCCTCAAAACGACATGTGGACCACGGTTGGATATTCTGAATAAAATTGCGCTCACGGATTCGACCATTTTAAAAGAAAAAGGCGTATCCACATGAAAAAAGACCTCTAGCTAAAAGTAATAACTAATAACTCACACACGTATATTTTCAGGAAACTGACGGGGTGACGAGATTTACTCTTATTTCATATTCAAGGCGAGATTGCGGGGTTGTTTTTCTGTTTGCATTTGAAACTGAAAGAGGTCGAGTTACGTCTCCGCTTTGCGGGTTAAAAGTACCTCGGGGAACGTACGAAGTTGAAATGAGTTAAGGGTACGCCGAATTGTGAAGACACTTAGCATTCCATTTATTGCTTGTAACACGCGGAAACCACAAGGCAACGGCGAGGCGATCCTTATAAATCAAACTGAATATTCAAATTTACCAAAGGACTGCCAGTCGCCATAGTTAGGGTTGTCCAAATGAAATCTTTTACAGGTTTAAATGAACGACTTTGTCCCTTAATAAATAGTTACTTACTTACTTACGGCCAGGACCGGACTTTAGATATTTTATTGGGCTGTTTTCTCATACATGATTACTTGCACACTTTTTTCTTACTTAAGATTAATACAGTTTTTTGGTTCCTGTATACTTTTTGCACCTGGACATTTTATGACCCATTCAATGCAAGATCTAGTAGCTAAAGGACCTGCACCCGCGGACTTAAATTTTTTTTAAACGCTTGTTGCTGTACTTGTAAAGCATAATAGTAGGTAATTGGGCGTAATTATTATTTTTATTATTTTTTTTTATAATAATAATAATAATATATTATTATAAATTGTGCTACTGTGTGTTTACACTTACACTTGTCGTACATAATTCTAAACTAACACAAAAACATTTAGGTTTACATTCATAGAATAAAAAGAAACTAAAGACGTTTACAGTTATTCACAAACTCATCAAACGTATAAAAAGCTTTCGACAATAAAAAAAGTCCTAATTTTGTTTTTAAACGTAGGCAACGGTAATTAAACTTAGGCAACGGTAATCCTGTTGAAGGCCTAGAACAAGAGGGGCAATAAACAAAATGTAATCAAATATTGTCATATCTTGGTTAATTTTTATACAGGAATAATCCCTTAAACACAATTAAATCAGTTCAGGTTCAAAGGATGGGAATCGAGTAGTGATGTGGATTGTAAAATAACGATTTGTAAGTTACATAAAAAACGGTTATATTACGCGTTTACAAGAGGCCGGTTTTTTTAAGTAATTTATGTCTTTTATGAAACTTACGTAACTTACGTTTTTAATTTAAAAAACCGTAATTTTTGTAAGTTTCATAAATGTAATACCTAATTGATAAATTTTGATCGGTACTACCAACGTAAACGATTCACCGTTGAATTTAGTTTGGTTTAATGAAGATGATACAGCCTCTAATTCGCGATCTGGAGCTTCTTCCTCCAAACGACGCGTGATGGCGAAATACCTACTGCTTGGGTATTTTATTTAATACACCAAATAAATAATTTAACAAGTGTTTTTATTTTCAAACACTCACAAAATTCAAAACGGTTTATACAATATTGAAAAAAAAACATAAAAAAACATAAATGACAGGTAATTTTACAAAAATATTTGTAAATTACACAAAAAACATAAATTACTGGTAATTTTACTGTAAAATTACGGTTTTTTTAAAAAAAAATGGTAAGTTACATAAATTACATAAAATACATAAAAAACATAAACAATTGGTAATTTTACACGTAATATTACGCACTTAAAAAAAACGTGTAATTTAACATCACTAGAATCGAGGGATTCCTCCCAAATCCGGCCGTACCTAGGGCTGCCTTAATCCTTCCACTCGTCCCAATCATTTATCGGCATGGACCCCTGCAGAGCCTGGAATATCCCGGGCGAGCCTGCACTTTAAAATGGGGTGAATGTGTTGATCGCCCATCGCAAAAATCCCTTGGTTACCACCAGACATCGACGTTATACTGACCCAGGTAGCTCCTTTTGATGGGTTCGAGGCAGGGTCCAAGGTTACGTTGTCCCCAGAGCCTGGAAAGTATATTTCCAGGAGACATATCGCCGTAGACGTATATTTGCCGCTTGTAAGCCTCAGTATCTCCACTTTTTGCTCCAGGTGTTTCAAAAGGATCTTACGAAGCTTTCCAGCTTTAGACTCCGCGGTAGGGACTGCTCCCGTCAAATCTGAGACGCTTGGTCCCTGACGTCGGGTTGTCTCCTAGAGCCAAACAGCTATACACAGCTTTAGGTTTTGGCGCTGGGTCCGCTTAACCCGAGGTTTTACTCTTGGTCCTGCGCTTCTTGATTATAGTGCGTGTGCTCGTTCTATTATTCTTGCGAATATGAGCTGACTCACAACTCTTCGTTGGAGCCGGCCCCCGTTTCGAGAAGCCCGACGCGTTACCGGACCCCTTTTGAGAACCCCTTCTTGGTTCTCCCTGAAGAGGAGCCCAGAAAGAGTTTGTTTAGATACTCGTCCATACAATGTCCTCCACGGGTGATGCGGAAGTACGGTCTCACCTGGGCAGAGCCACTCGGAGGTTGCCGTGGGGCACCGCTACCGACATTGCACCCCAGTGCCATGCAGTATTAGGCACGGTCGCTAACACCTTGACTTTGGAGGTGGGGCCGCGGTCTTCGTCGCCACCAGTCTGAGTTATAGTCACTTATAATCGTCACTACCCTCACCGCAACACAAGTCACTTCACGAGCATCCAAGTGTATGCGGGCGTCTCCCTATCCGCCACCTTATCCCTTATCAAACTGATAATTTCTTAAATTTTTTAATTAATGAAATAACAAAAAGGGCTCTATTTTGGAAAAAAATTGAAATCCATCTAATACTAATATCGTTTAATTAAGTAATTTTTTTTGTATATATATAATTGTCGTTTTAAATCATCATAGGAAACTACTGGATAATATTAACCCAACGGAGATCAAATTCTAAAATATTAATTCGCTCTCGTCTTCTAAATTACAAGAGCTTTCGAACGCAACAAAGGTAATTGAAATATCTAGACAGTTGCAAAAGGCGAATTAATTACAGCTTTTGTCATGAAAGTATGTATACTTCAAGGCAGAAAATAGGTGACCCTTTACAAAAATAGGTAAATGTTGCATTAAATTTATTGGGCAAATATATCAGTTAAAATTTAGATGCATGTTCATTCGAGTGGGAGAAGTTCCTTATTTCCCCTCCTTATCACCTTTCCACGGTTGTCACGATGCAGCGGTGGATATGCTGACTTGAAATTGTAACCGAATAACACTAATTAAGAAGACGAAATATTATATAAACTCGTCTTGAAAGGTTTCCGAAACCCATCATGAAACAATGCTCCATTCAAATTAAACAATGAAGCCAAGATGAGCTCTATTTCCATTACGGTTGGCAAATTTATTTTTTGAGTCGGTACATGCTTATAATTTTCATTACCTAGATTGTAATTTGTTCCATGACGGAATTTTTAACAGACTTCTCGGACTATCTTTTTGATATAGAAGTGGGCTTAAATCTACCCCATGGAAATTGAGTTAATAATGCAGCTTCCGCTAAAAATCAGTTAGGCCAACAAAATTGTTAACATTTAATTTGAAAACAATCCCGAAGCTATTTTAATGTAGGTAGGTAATAATTAGCGTAAATATTACGATTTCGTTTTGTTTCATTCGTGATGTTCATTAAACACTATTCAGGGTTAATAAATCAAAAGCTTTTAATTTCAATAATATTACAATTAAAAGGAACTATCTTTTGTACATTAATAACGTTTGAATTGTTAATAAAGAGACAATCGCAAAATTGTGTAACGTATGCAAACGTGAAATTAATTTTAATTAAATCAACAGTGCACCATTGTGGTGTACCTCATCAACGTGCAATGGAAATAAATAATTTTCAAATGCTCACATTTCTATTACGTTAGGGAGTTCCAGATAAATGTTACCATTGCATTTTGTTAAGTAGTGCGGTGAGAATTAACGGTGGATTTAAATTCAGAGATTATTAGTCAGAAAGTTCCTTCGATAACCCAGGAAATAATTTCAAAATAAACTTTACAAGTGATTCGAAAGTTGACTAGAGGAAAGCCACATTGAATCACTAGAAAACCCTTGAAATCTTGATTGCAAAACTAGTTTCTTTGGTTAATTCGCCAAATTGCCATTTTGTTCAAAGTAATTTTCAAAATAATATTTATTGCCATCCGAGTATTTTCAAACCTGAAGTATACAGTGATATTCATTTAGAAGTAGACATAGGGATTTCCTATGTCTAGTTTTAAATGGTTTTAAAGTTATTTTGATTGCATAAAATTAGGCATCCTTCAGAAGCATTTTTGTCATTTGAAAGTAGACATAGGGGTAACTTCTGTCCTACCGCGCGCTACTTGGAACCTTTAAATATTAAGCGATATATTTGTAAGCAAAAGTTGGAGCACTTGCTTCCGTAAGCACAATAAGAGAAAGTGTAACTGGAATCCGTGGCATTAAACTAGCTTGTAATTGGCGTTAACATCTCCATTCTTAATTTTTGTACAGTTCAGGCACGTAAAAATTGATCTCTAACTAATGACAAACGATTTCATTCGCTAAATGGCCTTCCTCGTGAAAAGGCTCCTTTTGAGTATAAAGTATAGGGCATCACGATCCCATTTTTAAAGTGATTGTACATCACTCACAAGCAGCTCCTTTTATTACAACAGGATGGACCCTGTATCGGTCATGTTTCCATTGTTTCTTCTACAAAGCAAGCGAAGCGTAACGCCCAAAAACCAACTTTATCAAAACCGGCCGAGATCCACGCCATAGAAAACACTTCAATCGCCTAAACAAGTGATTGATGTTATTTTTACCCCTTTCTCTATCTTGCACCCCGCCGACGCAAACGTTTAACTTTCCCAATCATAAAACAAACCGTCGCTTTATTTGCGCCCCGCAGGGTATTGGGGGATTAAATTAAAGGAGATTGGGTATAGGACGAAATAATTACATACACGTTTACCGGATGGAACCAGACCATAATTCTCTAAAGCACATAAAAATTTTGTCGCATTCGAGTTGAAAATCGATGGACGGCACAATGTTTTATTGTTTCAATTCAGCGGCAATATTTCCTTTTTTTACGTTGTGCTTTTACGCTATTAACATTGTCTGGAAACGGCTCGAGTATGGTTATTTTTGAGTACTTCTGGTGTATTTATACAGTTATAATCATTAGTTCACTATGGTGATTAAGCAATAGCCAATAGAAACTAAGCTAGGTACACCTTGGTTTCTATTGGCTATTTCCTAATGATCGAACGAGAGTGAACTAATGATAATAATTGTATAGACCCACTGGGGTGAAAATTAAATAGCAACCGTTGAGAAGGGACGATGGCAACCAAAGATAAAGAGAACTTTCGAGAATAGTTTTTGATGGATACACGTGTTTTTATATTATTGCATTGCAAATATACCTTTTTTATTTATTTATTTACCCTTGATTAATTGTGAACTGTATAATTTTGGTATGAGCCAGTTGTCTGTTAATGTCAAAAACTAATTAGTATACGTAGGTATTAATTTTGGTATAGTGTCAGAACCGAGGATCAGATTGACGATTGACATTCACTTCTCCGCCTCCAAAAAAAATTTTCTCGACATTCTCGGAAACAGTTCATTGCTAAAAGTAAGGTTTCACGCACTAAATGTTGAATTATAAATGTACAAACTTTTTTGTGTACTTTAAAACAAAGTTTTCAGTAAGAAGCAGAATAAAAGTTTTTATGAGTTGCTATCACGTTTCTTATAATATATTACGTTAACCAGAAGATTAATTTTATTTAAAATCGTTCTCTCGAAAATGTGAACAAGTTAAAGTGACGAACAAATACTAAAACTTATTAGGCCGCTCAGACAAAGTTATTGTTAACCAAATTTTAAAGTGGCTTGACTTTAACCCGCTCAAGGGCCCTCAATAAGTTTAGAAGTTGTTTACTTTCTTTGTCAGTTTATACATACCTTGTGATTTACATTGTATCATACCTGCGTCAACATAGCGCATTAAGTCGGAAAATAAGTTATTCTATATTGTAATCCTCTAGCGGTATGAGATTTAGAGATTAAATTTCCGACGGCATTGTATAGAAAGGTTCAATGCGCAACAGCAGAATGGATATTTTTTATAGGATTCAGAAGTAACTCTCAAAAAAGTCGGCCTTTTTTAATGTTCGTATTTAAAAGCCTCCAAGTTTTTGTTACACTTAAACAAAGGTGACAAATTAAAAAACAGTATATAGTTAAGTGGCCAAATCGAAAAACGACTCTGTTTCTTAGTTCTAACGGCATTTTATGAGCCATTTTGGCCACATGGTTTTTTAGATGTAAAAAAATGTGCTGAATCCGATTCTTGATGTTGCCAGACCGAATTTTGCACTAGTTCACAAATACAGCACGATGGCGCCACTATCTATTGTATTGTGTGCTATTTAGTATTATAGTATTTTACATTATTAGCCAGGTAAGTGAGTTTTTACCATATATAAGAGAAGTATATGGATAAACGAGTGGACACGCCTATCGCCAACGTTAGTGGATGGAAATATACTTCTGTCATTAGTTGGGAACTAGGCGCTAATGCGCTTGCGTGTTATTATGTAGTGTTATTTACCAAGCATTTACTCCAGTTTGACATAACGGATTGAGGTTAAATTGTTTGTTTTGTTTATGAGTTATTGAACTTTTGTTTAATTTTAATAGTAAAGAAGCCTTTCGTAGTTATATAAATCAGTATACGTAAGTGATACACAATAATTGTAAAGGAATACCTAATGTTTGGCAATTTTAGTGTGTTCATTACTTAGAAATAAAGAAATGCAGGTACTTGTGGGAAAGTGGATTCTTCGGTTTCATGGCACAAGTAAGTTACAATGCAATTATCTGCAATCAATTCATTTATGCCATACTTGTTATTAGATTCCCAAGTGAAAAAAGCAACAAGAATCGGTGACTGCAAGCATGTGAACTATCGGAATTCGATGATGTAAAAACAAGGTTGTGTTCTCGTCATTTTAACCGCTATGACTGCATTGATTTGGATGCACGCAAGCATGATGGGGGCACGAAGTTATATGGGGGTCACTTAACACCTAAAAGATTTCCAACTCGACAATGTTAATTTTATTTTAAAATCAGTAAATGTCTTTAATTTAATTGTGTTTCTTTGAACATTGGTAATGTATCACTTTATATTATAGCTGATGCGAACTTATCCAATTTCATGTTATATTCAAGATATAATCCCTATATAGGTATATTATTTCAATTGCAATTTAAGTTTCTAAATCGTTACAAAGTTTGCCTTCGAAGTTGAAGGGTGTAACCGTAAACAAACTCCGCTGAGGAAGCTCGAAAGTTCTCCGTGAAAATGCTACAGTTTCCAAGCAGAACGATACGGAGTACCTTGAACCAGAACGCACTGGGTGGCACGTGAGCGCTGATTTGAGTTGGCAGTGAAATCATTCAAGTAGGCCATTGACTGCAGGTCCCGAATCCTTGTGTGCCGAAAACAATGTTGAGGGCACAAAAAAGGGAAGATTCAAATTGTCGTCGCTGATCGGTGAAGATGCTAGTAGGGGAATCGAAGCGATATAGTCAACAGGTAAGAAACGCTTCGGCGGCGATTGGTCTTGGGAGGGTGGGCCTCGGCCAGCTAGTATACTTATCTAAAGACATCACAGGATCAGACAATAGTGATAGGAGTCGGCAGGTGGAATGGGGCCAATGTGGTGAATATGAACCTGCATGAAGCGAATAGAAGTCTGGGTGAAGTTTCCGAATGGTGCGTGGTTGTGTTTACATATGGTAATTGCACACAATAATGGTTTAATAAAATTTTAACCCTATTTTCGAGTTATAGGTTATGAAATTTGAAATTGGCGCTACTTAAAAGTAGGCGGAGAGAAGTAAATATTTACTTGGGGAGTTTGCGCATAAATACAGAGTTCAGGACTAAGGAATAGGGCAGCTCTCTTTTATGGCCAACAATTTGCACATTGCAATCATAGGCGGTTATCCATATACTTCTCTTATATATATGGTTTTTTACTGGCGATAGGAGAAGTTGACTGGCGAGCCGTCAGGCGAGCCTGTCATCTCCTATAACCAGTAAAAACTATTACCTGGCGTATAGTGTACAATACTTTATTTGTTACTCATTTGTAAACGTAAATAGTTAGTTCTTAAATTAATCTCGAAAAAATTTTTTTTAAATATCATATTATCCATGTAACAGAGATTTCGCATTAATTCTGGCCAATGAAATTCCTAGATTACTAGCTTGTAAAATTTTTACACGTCAGCTGTCAGTTTTACAAGTCAGTAGCGTTTAAAGATGACGTTTACCCGTTTGCGTTTTGTCTTGTTAATCAACGTTTACAACTGAGTAACAAATAAAATTGTTTTCCATAATTTATTACTTATATATACGTAAGAGTTGGTTAATTAACTTGATAGCTAGTTCGGAAAATGTAGGAAAATATGTCCTGTGGTGATATATAGGGTGTCCCAAAAAAGCTGTGAATTAATTAAATTAGTGTTTTACATTTTCCTCGCCAAATTTTGTTTGTTATTAAATTTTGTGCTTTTTAATAACCGTTGGTAAGTATTTAGGTTCTTTCCAACTATATATATAAATATATATAAATAACAATTGCGTATTTTTCCAATGAATTCAAATCTGCATTTAAAAAAACACAACCACAACGCATTTTTCAGATGATAACAAAAATGTGACTTTGATATGGAACACCCTGTGTATTATTACATAATATGACAGGTTATTACATTCTTTATAATACACTATAGCAAAAATATTTTAAATAACCAACATTTTCAAATTATTGACGTTCTCCTAGGACGTATAGAGGGTTTATTATTTTTCGGTGCCTGTCCATCTGTCCCGAGATCTGTTCATTAGCAGATTAACACGATACCTCGAAAACGAATAGACCGCCGATTATGATGAAATTTTGCATTTGGATTCTTTATCAGAGTTATAGATCGGAGTTCGGGAATTGGTAATGTACGTAAAAAAATAAAGAAGGACCTTTTGACATCTCCGTTAGTTATAAACCGAATTGCATGAAATTCAATATGGGCATAGTCGAGGGTATAGTTTTAGCCATAAATTAACTGCATTTACAGAACATATTAACTACATTAAAAGTTAATTTTAATTCATGAACTTGTACACCGAATTGCGGCGCCACTTGCTACACTCAAATTCTTTATTTACCGCCCACCAAGATACAGACTTTATTTACAAAAAATATGATTTCATTTTTTGGGGTAATGTTCAGAAGTAACTTTAGTAGAAAACTGTCGGTTTACTTTTTCCATAAATCGTCTTGATCGAGAGTAAAACAATAAAACAGGTTAGCGCAGTAATCGGTGCAAAATATCTAATCTTTAAACAGCCGGCAACTTTTTTTTAAAAAATAGTCCGAACATTTTGTAGATAAAGGTCTTAAATTTATAAAATATAAAATATTATTAATATAACATTCAAAACCAACTTGAGTTTTTTAGGCGGACGCTCTTATGGAAACTTACATTCGGTGCAGTGGGTACAGAAGGGCGTAGAGTTGCATCTTCTCATTATGCTGTTGCCGGGGACATTTTGTACCATACATATTGTCTCGCAAATGCGATAAGGCACAGTGAAAAATGGAATGGTCAGACTTGTCCTCTATGTAAAATGCGTCTGGTATAAAAATTTATGTATTTGGCCGCCATATTAGTCGCCATTTTGAAATTATCCAAAAATCAGCTTGGCAACATTCGAATTCGGGTTCAGCAGACATTTTTACCCTTATAAAAGCACGTTTCCAAAATGGCTCATTAAAGGCCGTTAGACTTGCAATTTATTAACTATGGCCACCCAACTAATATTGAGAAACATCATATCTTTAAAGCACGCATGAGTTGCAAGTGCTTTAAAGACACGTTTTTATGGTATTTTTCTTTTATACCTGCAATATAATTTAAAATGAAAGCAAATAAAACACACTCATATTATCGACTTTATACTCGAATACATTTCTAATTAAGTGGGCTACTTGTTCCATATGAAGTTTATTTGGCGATGGATGAATGAGAAGCCTAAATTGTATCGATAATGCTGGAATGTCAAATCTTCTATCTATTTGTGTGTTTATTGAAAGCTACCACCAACGCCGGGATTAAAAAATGAAGCAGGTTTGGGTGCATACCCTAAATTGCACGCGTTGTGTTTGTAGCTTCAAACAAAAAATAGGCACAAGCCAAAGAAAGCTTTTGGATTTACAGAAAGCGAGCGATTTTTTAATTCAGCCTCGGATCACAATTTCATACGTCATATTTTAAGTAACGTAACTCAGCAACCTTTAAAGCACAGGTATTTTAAAGGCCCGATTTCGCACGAATTATGAGTGTTCAAAACGGAGATTCTTGTTAACGTGTAATGAAATAGCATATTAAGGGACAAGACAAGATATGGACAAACTAATTAAGCGTGCCAGTATATTTTCTTTGCCATAAAAAATTCAATGTAGTTATTTCACTGCTAGTGAAACCAAAAAGGAGGCCGACCTCTGTAGGTTGCATTCATAATAGTAAAATAATTGTTCTAAAAAACGTTATCCAAAAAACTGAAAAACACATAAATTCGGTTTTTAACTGAAAATCGTAAATTTCGTCTTCCAATTTCTAAAATGGAACTTTTGAGTTACAAAGGAAAATACAAATTTTACATGCCGAACATAAATTCGATTTTAAGAAACCAGAAAGTGCATGTTCTGTGGCAATATTTTCGAGCTGAAATTTCGTCTTGTAGCTGCAAACGTCTGAGTTCTAAGATGTAATTTTTAAGTTACACCGCAAAAAAGAGTAATTTCGGTTTTTAACTGCGCATTTCTGTCACTGTATTTTTAAGCGGCAGCTCGAAACACTTTAAATGCCCTGTATTCGTTTCGCTAAATCGGAACCAAATTTCGTTGAGCAAAAATAATACGGAAGAATAATTATTATTTCAGGTGTACTGGAAGTGGTTCTCTTTGAGGAAACTGATGAAATGAATTTATTCCAATTTTAGGAGAGGAAATTACTCGTTTATAGCTAATCGTAAATACAAGCTGTCGTTGCAATGGAAGCTTTCTTAAAAAAAGAGTTGCATAGAATACAAAGAAATTTGTTAAATTCAATCAAACCCTCGAAGGTAAAGGTTGGTAATGTACTACTAGGGTAAAAAAAGAGCAATTTTTTCGTTAAAATTCTTCAACCTTCATTATTTAGGCATTGCTCGCAGCATTGTTTTCATTGCCGTGTTAGGAGAGCCCAGGTGGAACATTGTGCCAACCCAAATACATCAAACTGAACCAAAGCTTTCTAGCAATAACATCACAATAACATTTATTCAGATTGTGCCACTCATACAGCAGACAGAATTGGATCAATGTAAAACAATATTGGTAACGTAATGGTGCTTAGACGTAGAGTTTATTTTGAATTGATCCCCCATGCCATTAGTATTTGCACAAGACACGCAAGAAATTTTGTCAACTTTAAACCTCAACGTTGTGTAAAATAGTAATTTGAAACGTTATTGTGTTAACATTGACAACTACTAACTTTAAACACGAATTGTCTTTGACAGCTTGCAAACTTAATTAAGCGGGAACCCTAAAATGTTTACATTAAGCCCTAATTCCATTAGAATTTCTATCGTAAAGGTCAATAAGTGGGTTAATAACCGTTCCCCAAATTTTCCGGAAACTTTGCGATTTTCAATCAGTGATAAAGATGATTACCGCAGTAAATTTATGTGAGACAGGAATTTTTAACGAAGTTTGTGCGGAAACCACTTACCATAATTGCGTATTCTCCACATGACGTTTAATAGTTTCTGCGTATGCGATCAAAATGAGCTAACATTTTAAAGGACAATTAAATTTTGAGTTTGACAAAATGAGACCGCCGGTTTTATATTAAATTCTTGCTGTCCGAAATGTGTAAAGATTCCAGACATCTTTGTTTGCTAACTTTTCAGTTTCAGCGGGTTCAATCAATTGTAAAAATTAATTTTTAGACTCCTGCAAGTATTTGACGTCATACAATACTGCAAGAGAGCACCTGAGAAGATAAAAAGTCCATCAATTTAAACGAGGAAATTATTTTATTCTTATTTGGAATTTAAGTTAGATCGTGACCATGTAAATTGTTCTCTAGAAGATGCTAGTTTTAAATTTTAAATCCGACGTTTCGTCTCCGATTAACCATCATCAACTTTGTTTTTTCTTATAGAAGGAATTTTTACTTTTTATGTCATTTGATAGAGAATTTTTTTCTGGTTTAAAAAATGTCATCACAATTTTTTTTAATATTATTAAAAATCTTCTCTTTTTCTTGGTGTATATTTATCTTTAAAAATCTTGGGTAAATGTTTCTTTTGAATGAAGGAAGCTTTAAACAACGTGTAGAGTATCGGAATACTTTCCAAGAGTTACAGTATCGTTCCCTCCAAATCCGACCCAAGAAATATGTGAATATGTGCTCAACTCTGGGTTCCCTTCTTCTATTTATCTGTATTTACTTACACTTATAGCTTTTTTCCAAGTTACTCTTTCTTTTTCTCATATGGCCATGATGATTACCGGGAAAGTTTTATAATCTTATCGTTTCCGTTTGTCCTCCCTGTAGCTGTCAATCATTAGGAGATGTTTTTGTTTCCCGAAACAGAAATTTCGAGATCTTTTAAAAATTTTCACCTCGTTACGCTTATCAGAGCAGTAGAGAGCGATTAAAAATATGTAAAACGCCCTGGAACGGTCACAATTAGCACGTACATTAAATAGAAACGTTACACTCAAAATAATTAACCCTCAAAAGATCATGTTTGCGTTGGTAAAATAACACGTTTTGTATAATTTTCGCTAAGTAAATATTTGAAATCTCGTCATATCTGAGGTAATGAACGTAAGGTAATTTAAATTTGAAGTCACGAAAATCAAATAAAAAGCAATTCTGGTCTGTAAAGTGGCTAAAGTTTGAAGATCACGTAGCGGTGATGCGGTTTGAAAATTCCGCGGGCAACTTTTCCGCGCGTTTGTATTGCAACGAAGCTTTATATTTCGCCACGTTCGGCTTTGTTTCCAGACAAAGCAAATATGAAAACTGCAGCGTTCACATTTTCATGCATCCCTTATCGCGGTACCTATCTCCCACAGTGCCGCGACCCCCTTTTTTTCTGAACGCTTCGGTTTTTTAATAGGCGAGGATCGAAAACTCCTCAATAGTAATAGATTTTTCTCGCGAATTGCGGACGCGCCTAAATAAATAATTTATGAATCTTAGTAAAAATTTGCTCAAAACTTTTACGGTCGTACTTCACTAGAACTTTTTTTTTTATTTTCCCGAACGTGATTTGTATATTTGAATTTTAGATTTAGGTGAGATTTTTCGTTTCCTTTCAAAACGAACGCTTTTGTCAAACGGCTCAAATTTAATTAAATTCAATTTCGGATTTAAAATCAATCCGATTTGCATACTTTTTTTTCCTAGCACTCCAGTAATGTTTTTAGATTAATATTTCCACTTTCTGTGCGTTATCACAATTTTAGGAGAAATAAGTTACGGTTCGTTGAATATTTATCGAAGGATAACGCTAGAGAATTCTGATTGAATAGAAATGCTAAGGATGTAACTATTTGGACGGGAAATAATTTATTGGCAGGAATCAGGCTTACGCAGTTAATGCGAAGGAGAAGAGGAACACTAAGTCAAGTCCCGAAGGGATTCCCAAAAGTATCATTCATAATGTACATGAAACGTGGAGGGAAAGGCCGTTCTCGTAAATAAAGCCTAACACTATCTATACATCAGAGAGGCGACCATCCGTTTCTTTCGCAATTGATGTATCTAAACTCGGGACTAACTCAACTGTCAACATAAAAACTGCGTCAAAATTATAAACTTTACTTCCATAATCTGCACTTAGCGTTATTAGTTGGTCTCTATTTTTTGCTAACCATTCGTCAACTAATGGGATGTTTTTATGATTCTTTTAACTGCTTTTAGGTTTTATTGGCTCTTAGTATCAACAACAATATGTTTCCAGTTGTAATATATGTGTTTCAACGAAATTTGCGTCTTAAGACCTTCGTAAAGTTTATGCTTCGCTGCGTTTTATGAATTGCACAAGCTTTGCCGACGTTCTTTGTCATTATTTTCCAATTTCCGAAAGGACAGGAATCAAGGAGCTTAAAATTAAGTAATCATGTAATTTCCATATCAATCCAGTTGGCCAGCAGGGTTCTGAAACCTTGTAGGAGATGCAATTAGAATGCATCACGTCATTATTCCGTGCAGGAACTGCAAACAGTATCCTACTCTATAAGGGTTGAATGGGTTTGTCGTTATATCATCCAGCAAAATTACTCTTTTCCTATCTTACACCGAACGCGTTATTAAAATCTTTATCACAAATCGTTACTTAACTTAATTCCTATCATCCTGCCTTAAATTTACGTAGGTAACCTACTCTAAACCGCCTCTATGCAGGGTATGTCCTCATTTTTAATTAATTTTTCCTTTGATCTTACATTGCTTGCCGCAACTTTAGTTTCCTTCATTTTCTTGGGCCGATCCACACTCCCATATTATTCACTTCCCTCTGCAAATTACTTTTCCATTCTACGTTCATGAAGCTCATATAGCAAGTATGAGTTCAAAAAGCGTTCGCTGTTTTATCCTTTTTTCGCATTCTAACTAATTTTGGGCTCACCAATCAATTATGAAACCATACTGTTTCCTTCGTGGCAAGTTGATAAATAAAACCTCAATAACTAAAAATGAGTTTTTGAACTTAGTAACTTATTTAATTAGAAAATACATCCACATGCATGGGTCAATTTTTGAGCTCTTGAGGTTGTTTCAGAAATTATTGTCATTAGTATAAGTCTTACACTGTGGTACAGGTTAAATTAGTTCAAAATTACAGTGAATGCAAACCTTTGGAATTAAGCAATTGCTCATTAATTTACCACCCCTAAAGATTGATGATAAAGAAAAAATTCTACATTTTCGTAAAATACTTGATAAGATTTTTTTAATTAATTACAAATTAGGTGATGGCAAATTGACATTAATCAAAAGTTTTATATGACAATTAAAATTTTACATTAAAATATAAAATTTAATACAAAACTCTTTAGAAAAATGACATTATTTGACTCGGAATTAAAGGGCCTCGTACTTCAATATCTCCTCGCCAGTAATATGTGTAATTTTATGTAAATAACTACGTATTCTGAAAAAAAATTAATTTTGAATATTTGGGCTTTTGTGTGTTAAGTTATATGAGACGTTAGGAGAGCATTTTTTGTCTCGTTTTTCTGCAAGCTGAAACTCAAAGAAAAAAAAGGTCCAAAATAATAAATCATTGAACGATTTTTTTATTTATGTTTGTTTTGCAACGAAATTTTTCACTTACACTTGTGTAGTAGTGTAATTGTCGCCTCTGCCTAACCTTCGCGTTCAAACCACTGTCAACCTGCATAGGTATTCCACCACGAACGGGATGGGTCCATTTATATCATCAGCCGCCCCCATTTTGTGAATTATTGACCTCTGAAGGTAATTTGATTGATTGAGATTGATAAACCCTAATGTCTTTAACTCATTACATTAAATTGTATTATTAAACTTAATGCAAGTGAAATATAGGGTCCCCAAATAAAAGTGCTCTTATTGGGGATTTAGACAAGCGAAGAAAAAATAGAGGAAAGGTGTGAAAGTGCATTTTGGTATAGTTGTAGGTGATTAAACATACTAAAAGTACTGATGGATGGGGGTTGAGCTAACGGATCAGGGGGGTGTAAAGTTCCCTTTTTTAGTTTTTTTTTTATAAATAACCGGTAAACGGTGGCCTATAGAAAAAAATGTTCCTATACTTAAGTAATCTACATCAAATTCTAGACATAAAAGATTCTATATGCTTTTTCACTGGGTAATTCCAGCTTTCCGGCGGCCTCATTGCACCCCACACCCTGTTGTGCCTCGGCAAAGTATGGTGTTAAGAATAGAGTCAGGCGAGTGGGCCGGTTGGTTTTCACCGGCTTTAGTATGCAATCATCTCTTCTGATCCATCCCCATTGGGTAGGTGGTAGGTTGAGATCGAGAGCTGCGCTGTTTTCTACTGGCAAAACATCGATTTCGAATCTCACACTCGAGGAATTGAGCTACTTCATTTCTTTTTGCTATGACAAATTGCCAGAGGGTTAATAGTATCTTCTCGCCATTGATTTTAATCAATACTGGCTAGTGAGGAAACCGTATTCTTCTTAGCCTGCTTCATATCAGCGAATTTGCTGCCAATAAAAGTTTGCATCGTTTTGGTTCCAATATCTAGGGCTTTTTGGGAGTTTGTTTTCTTCTTCTCGAATCTTGCATCGAACTCGTGAATTCCTCTGCTTTTGTCATAGCTAGTGATGTTAAATTACACGTTTTTTTTTAAAGTGCGTAATAATACGTGTAAAATTACCAATTGTTTATGTTTTTATGTATTTTATGTAATTTATGTAAGAAGGGCGAAGGGTGTATTATTGTGAACTACCTATTATAATAAATTTTTTTCTTTTAGGCTTTTTTATTGTGAACTACCTATTATAATAAATTTTTTTCTTTTAGGCTAAAAGAAAAAAAATTTATTATAATAGGTAGTTCACAATAATACCCTTCACCCTTCATTAGAGACCTATTAACGAAATGGAGTCATTCATCAAGCATAATTTATGTAACAACATTTTTTTAAAAAACCGTAATTTTACAGTAAAATTACCAGTAATGTACTTATGTTTTTTTTGTAATTTACAAATATTTTTGTAAAATTACCTGTCATTTATGTTTTTTATGTTTTTTTTCAATATTATATAAACCTTTTTGAATTTTGTGAGTGTTTGAAAATAAAAACACTTGTTAAATTATATATTTTGGTGTATTAAACAAAATACCCAAGCAGTAGGTATTTTGCCATCACGCGTCGTTTGGAGGAAGAAGATCCAGATCGCGAATTAGAGGCTGTATCATCTTCATTAAACCAAACTAAATTCAACGGTGAATCGTTTACGTTAGTAGTACCGTTGATGGTCTGTGGTAGTACCGATTAAAATGTATCAAATAGATATTACAGACCTCTCAATCAAAAGTTATAGACTAGAAAGCAATTTCGAAAAAAAATTCACAGGGCTGTAACTTTTGAACTCGTAGCGCAATCTTGGAATTCTTTGAAATTATGGATTCTACAGGCCACATTCTATAAGAAAACTTTTTTCCGGGTCGATCTGAGACAATTTTTTTTCGGGGTTCAAAAAAAAGGCAGTGTATAACCTTCCTTTTTTATCAAAAATCGACTACACCAAAATTTTTCGAGAAAACGCTTTTTCTTATTAATTTAGGTGCGTAGAATCCAAATCAATTCGTACTTTTTCGATCAGACTTCTCAATCAAATGTTATAGACTAGAACCCATTTCGAAAAAAAGTTCAAAGGGCTGTCACTTTTGAACTAGTAGCCCAATCTTGGAACTGTTTGAAATTATGGATTCTACAGGCCACATTCTATAAGAAAATTTTTTTCCGGGTCGATCTGAGACATTTTTTTTTAGGGGCTCAAAAAAAGGCAGTGTATAACCTTCCTTTTTTACCAAAAATCGACTACACCAAAATTTCTCGGGAAAACACTTATTCTTATTAATTTGGGTGCGTAGAATCCAAATCAATTCGTACTTTTTCGATCAGACTTCTCAATCAAAAGTTATAGACTAGAAACCACTTTCGAAAAAAAATTCAAAGGGCTGTAACTTTTGAACTAGTAGCCCAATCTTGGAACTGTTTGAAATTATGGATTCTACAGGCCACATTCTATAAGAAAATTTCTTTTCCGGGTCGATCTGAGACAATTTTTTTTCGGGGCTCAAAAAAAGGCAGTGTATAACCTTCCTTTTTTTACCAAAAATCGACTGCACCAAAATTTCTCGGGAAGACACTTTTTCTTATTAATTTTGGTGCGTAGAATCCAAAACAATTCGTACTTTTTCGATCAGACTTCTCAATCAAAAGTTATAGACTAGAAACCAATTTCGAAAAAAAAATTCAAAGGGCTGTAACTTTTGAACTAGTAGCCCAATCTTGGAACTGTTTGAAATTATGGATTCTACAGGCCACATTCTATAAGAAATTTTTTTTCCGAGTGGATCTAGGAAATTTTTTTTTTCGAGTCTCAAAAAGAGGCAGTATATAACCTTCCTTTTTTACCAAAAATCGACTACACCAAAATTTCTCGGGAAAACGCTTTTTCTTATTAATTTAGGTGCGTAGAATCCAAATGAATTCGTACTTTTTCGATCAGACCTCTCAATCAAGTTATAGACTAGAAAAATTTCGAAAAAAAATTCAAAGGGCTGTAACTTTTGAACTAGTAGCCCAATCTTGGAACTGTTTGAAATTATGGATTCTACAGGCCACATTCTATAAGAAAATTTCTTTTCCGGGTCGATCTGAGACAATTTTTTTTTCGGGGTTCAAAAAAAGGCACCTTCCTTTTTTACCAAAAATCGACTACACCAAATTTTCTCGGGAAAACACTTTTTCTTATTAATTTGGGTGCGTGGAATCCAAATCAATTCGTACTTTCTCGATCAGACTTCTCAATCAAAGGTTATAGACTAGAAACTAGTGATTTTAAATTACACATTTTTTTTAAGTGCGTAATATTACGTGTAAAATTACCAATTGTTTATGTTTTTTTGTAATTTATGTAACTTACCATTTTTTTTTAAAACCGTAATTTTACAGTAAAATTACCAGTAATTTATGTGTTTTATGTAATTTACAAATATTTTTGTAAAATTACCTGTCATTTATGTTTTTTATGTTTTTTTGTCAATATTGTGTAAACCTTTTTGAATTTTGTGAGTGTTTGAAAATAAAAACACTTGTTCAATTATATATTTTGGTGTATTAAATAAAATACCCAAGCCATCACGCGTCGTTTGGAGGAACAAGCTCCAGATCGCGAATTAGAGGCTGTATCATCTTCATTAAACCAAACTAAATTCAACGGTGAATCGTTTACGTTGGTAGTACCGTTGATGGTATGTGGTAGTACCGATCAAAATGTATCAAATAGGTATTACATTTATGTAACTTACAAAAATTACGGTTTTTTAAATTATAAACGTAAGTTTCATAAAAGACATAAATCACATAAAAAACCAGCCTCTTGTAAGTTACGCGTAATATAACCGTTTTTTATGTAACTTACAAATCGTTATTTTACAATCCACTAGTAGTCATAGCCGAAAATCAACCCCACTTGAAAAACCCTTTCCGGCTTTCTTTTCATGTATGGAGAAGGTTACTCACGTGCTTGACACAGATTCTTTCAGTAGACTTGGAGATCTACAACTTTTATTATGCGTACAATTAATTATAATGAACGCCCCCCCCCCCCCTTTTTAAATATTGCTCAAACCGAAGAAATGTATAGAATCTTTTGTGTGGAAATTTTTATTTTATTTATAGTTTTTTAATTGTAATTCCTAATAATAATTTGTTTAGTTTTGCCGAAAAAAATATTTTACTAACACCATACAAGTTACCGCAATCATAGGGTTTAATAAACGACCTCACACATCTGCAACTACTAGATCAATAATAAGCGCTCCACCATACAATTTCGATTAAATTCAAGTAGGTACTCCGGTACGGAGGAAAAAAGTGAAACAAACTCCTTAGTTCTTTTGAAACCAAAAAATGTAAACACTTCAAAGCCTGCTGCTAAAAATATTCAAAGTGGGATATCAGCCCCCCGTAACTAAAATCTATTATAAGTTGTACAAAAATGCGGCGGAGCTTTCCAAAGAAATACCGCGTCTGCTATTTCCGAACATGTGCCAGGGTTCGTTTTATGCTTCTCCCTTTACAAACAAATCCGAAAATTCAAAAATTTTTGGAAAATCCAGCCGGAAAGAACTTAAGGACACAAAATTTATTAAATTAGTATCTATATGCTCATGCATAGATGCATAGTGATAAAAATAAAAAAATGTAATGCTCCTCAACATTCATTTTGATACTATTCTATGGAGATCTATGAGCTCAATTTATCAATAATTTTTTAGTTTAATTCACATAATGAACATAACTGGTTAATTACAATATCAGCTGCTTAACACGTTTTATTCTATAATAATTGCTACGAAGGGTTACACGGGCGTTTGTAAAAATTTATAAACTTTATGCGATCATTTTTTGAAAACGTTGCGACCTCGCTATCACATTGAATTAACTTTTTACCGCCTGTCTCACTTTTTGATATGTCGTTAATAATTAAAGCTCTCTCATTTTTGTTACACGATTTTTATTATGCGTAAGTCTGACTGAATGTTTTGTTTCAGGTAAGGACTGTCGTTTTCAATTTTGTAAGGATATTAGTCAAAGGTAAGTGAATAAACTACGCTGTGCGTGTACAATTTCCCATCTCTTAGTGCTCCTTTAGCTTCATGTGCCACGTGTGGGTACAAACCGGTTCAAACAGCTGTATTTACCAAACGCTAAGTATCAAAATAGAATCTCATTTGCAGGGGCGAAGCCCTCCCAATCCTATAAAATTGAATACACGCTGTAAATTGTAAATGGAATAGTGCTACATGCAAAGTAAATAATGTAATGGTTATCAATGAATCAGGATTCGAAGAGCTTATTGGTATAATGTGTTGATTTAAACTTAACTTTCATGAAGGGAAGCAGTTTGCACCTTTTAGCGTAGACGAGGTTTACAAGCAACCATTGAAATCCGAAAGGGAGGAAATTTATCACCTAACTTTTGGATAACAAAACACATACTAAAAAAGTTTCAGCGACCCGCTACACCAGAAAGCCTTTCTGTAAGAATATCAACGTGCACGTAATATATAAAAGTTATAATGAACTTTTGGATATAGTATAATGCTATGTAATGCGAACACCTCTTTTATTTACCACGTAATACCCACAAGGATAAAATTGCTAGATTAAGCAACTTGCGGAAGCGTTTCGCCGCTAGATTAGTTAAGCAAATTTTGCGGATAAAAATAAGACGCACCTGACGCCCCTGATGTAAAACAATATATTATCTTTGTCCTGCGGTTTCGGTGTCAAATACGTTAACCTTAATTAGAACGTGATTAATTTGCAATGGGATAAACACCATCGGAAAATAGGATAAGGCTTGACAAAGCGGTTTTGACACGTAATGCAATTATTCACGTTCTTGCGTTCACTTTTGAAATATGTAAATGAAACCGTCACATTTTTAATGTAATATTGAATTTTGAGCGTTGGCGAAAATACGTCGACTGGTCATGCAATAGCTAGGCGGTATGGAATCGGGTTCGTTGGTTTTCTAGGTGAAAAGGGTGGGCAATTATTTAGACGAGCCTATTCTATGCGGTAAAGTTATGATGTTGCTGAAACTAGGTTTAGTAGACAGCCGTTAAACATTACTGATCTTAAAGCATCGCAAGTAAAAAAAGGGTTTTAGGCAAAAAATGTTGAGGATAGACAACCCACATCAAGTTATGTACGTTGACAGACTTCATTAAATTTTTTTTTCACTGAGTAGACTCGCACATTGGTGGTTGTTGTACCTGATACAATAGGATTCCAATTACGTATCTACTATGAAACTCTAATATTAACAATGAATCTGAAAAGACGAGTGGCAGTATAACGATATTAACATCGGGAGGAGTAGTTGTCGTCAAGTTTAAGAAGAAAATCTATTTAGTGCCATACTCTGCTTTCCTTTCAAGTTTGAGTGATTTTGTTTCAGTCCACACGTTGATAACAAATTAAATTAGCACTAACACCGTAAGGATTTCTTTCCGGTGCGGATCGAAACGAATTCAATAATAGTTAACTAAGCTGCGGGGAAATATTTCACTTGGCCGATCACAATAATATTTTTTGCTCGAGAACAACGTGCGAAAATTGTACGCTGTTCTCGTCCGTTATTTTTATTGAATGCGATATTTATCAATTTTATGGTCGCGTTTGTTTAGAAAATGCTGAAAGTGGCTTGGGAAAGATGAAGTGCTAAGTTATAAGCAACATGTGAAAGAAAAAAAAATTACTAGCGTGTGCACGAGAAAGGGAATCTTGTGATTGTTATTTACGATTAAATGCGAATACAGTGATCATTTATTAATTTTGGGACGTATCTCAGAAATGCCCTGTATTTTTGTGTAGTTGCAACCGTAGACATTCCATGAAATTACTTGATGCATCGCACTATTTGTCGGGTATTTTAATTAGGAAGCAATAGGCAATGTCTATAAAATTATGCCAGGGTAGTAGCCACATTATCCCACCTAGGTGTTTGCAAAGTTGGAATCGCATTAGTCCTGAAATTAAAATTGCCAATTAACTCTGCAAACGACGTATTTACCCCCACAACAAAATCGCGAAATCATCCCCGACTCAAATAAGGTAAACGAACACAATTTCGCTTTTTCCGGTTGTAGTGATATTAATTTTTATTGAGGTCGGCGAATTATAAAAAAAAATTGGGGGGTGAACTTGTGAAGCTACCCGGCGGCGTTTATTAGATTAGCGGAATTTTCGTGTGCGCTTCGTGTGATCTAATTAAGTCCGATTCTTAATTGCATTACCCTAAATAGAAAAACAGGAACTCGTTACGTTCTTGAAAGAAAATGGCACTTGGTGAATTGTAATTGGTACATCATAACAACTCGTGATAGTAGTACTTACTTTGGACGACACGTACCGAAATTGGATAATTACGTAGGTAGTGCTGGTTAATGTGCTTTTATTTCGGAGGCGTATACGCGCGTAATCCCCATCAGTGTTATTAAAATAATTATCGCCGTCGTATCCAGTTAGTTATTAAAGCTTCTGCTCCGTATTGATTAGTCTCGTAGATACCAGGCCGCACTTTCAAAAAGATGAAGTTCGCATAACTGTTATATCGCTGGGGCCCAAGTGAGTTAATTTTTACATAGTTTGCTAATAATGGCAATTTTATTGTACTTGTATCTTTCAGTGAATTACAAAGGTAATGGCAACTGAATGTCGTAAACTTGGCTGTTAGAAATTTGCAGCTCCTCAGAGGAGGTAGGAAATGAGTTCCTTCCGTAACCACATCTCAGTTGCGTCACCCTAAACTGTAAACTTAATCATGAAGCACTAAATCTTCAAGCTAAAAACATAAATGAACTAGGTATCAAAATCGGGGGTGAAGTACTACATTAAAACCATCTAAAGGGTGTAGATATTTGTGAGAAGATCAAATTTTTGTTGCCATATTCGTCCAGGAAAATTATTAGACCGTTGGGAACATCCCCACTTTCATTATAAGCATTATCCCATCCGCACCACTATCTCCCCAGGAGAGGGCAGTACGAAAAGTCGTGTCAGAAAGCCCTCTTAAAAAAAAATACTTCAAGAAAGAAGAAGAATCTCATTTCTTCATCATCTAGCATAACACCCACCTCTAAACTATGTCACGACGTAATCCGGCCTCGACTACACATTTTCGACATGCCCAGCAACCTCTAAATCGACCATGCGCATTCTCAATATCGATTGTAACTCTAAATTTAGTTCTACAGTGAGAGATTTTGAGATTCTACGTGCTTTAATTTCTGTAGAGCGTTGTTTTTTTAATGGATTGCGATGATGAGGGTTTGGATCGTATTCAGTTATCTTTTAAGGGCTATTTGAAAACAACTGCCAATTAGGCATGAAATCATTGTCTAAATCGAGTTGCAGAGGAATTTCAATTTCTCTATCTCCTGTGCTTTCGTGGGCATAGTAATTCCAATGGGTGCGTTTAAAAAACATGGTTAAGTTCTGTTGAAAGCGGCGGAAATTAATTTAAGAGGGAGTGTATAGAAAAAAAATGTTGGGACCGATGTTTCTGAACCACGTACCTAGACACTATGCAGCTCAGAAACAGTGCGGAAATGAAAATCATTACTAATGTTTCGATAGGTGTCATTGTAACACTTGTTTTTTAATATAGTACTTCGGCGTTACGCATCGAGCAACGAAAAAGATCGCGATACTCATCTAATGGTTAATCCGGGAAAAGTTCAAGAACAGTTTTCAATCGGGAACTACAAAGGAGTAACCACAAAGTTTCGTCACCAAGCAAAATCGTTCGGAGTTCATCAAGGGCGAAAGTTTATGTTCCTCTGTGATAGAAAAGATGCCAGTGGTTAAAGGCTGCGACGAACTTTCGCCGGAAGCTCGCGACCCAACAGTAGCTTCGGTTCTTCTTTACACAAAAAAATAAACGGTATAACTACAAAAATGAAATTTAATGAACGAAGAAAATGGAACATCCGGTAGTAATTTACAAGTCAAAACCTGTGGCGATTGACGGCGGCTATAGTCGACGGAATTGCGGCAGGAAACGGGGGAACAGGAGTGCTTCGGGCGCCACCGCCACCCAGGAATTCTAAATGGCAAGCTGTTGAATGCTAAAACAAGACTTAAAGTTCACAGCGAGAACAATAAATAATCGGATTCGATAGCGGTTTCTACGCGAAAGCAAATGCAGGAAGCGAGACAATATTCCCCCCCCCCCCTCCCCATAATGAATGAAAAGGAAAGTATCAAAAATCTTACCTTGCAGTTAACGGAACGTTAGTAATTACTGTACAGGCAAAAGCAAAGGTTATAGTTACGGTGCAGTAAACTTAATGTAAAAGAAAAATTAAATAATCTGAATGCAAAATAAAATTACGAAAAAACTCAAAATTAGGGTACTTACAAAACGTAATATGCAAAGGTACACAAGGCAGAAAGCCAAAGATTGAAATACGGTTTCGGTAAATCACCAAATGCAAAAGATCTCCTCTGAATTAAGCATTTACCTTATATAAAACTCATCTTAAAAATACGGGATCGGTGTCAAAATTCAAGTTTTTTAAGGGGGTACCTAACGGACGTGATCTAGACTTAACCGGAAGCCGTTACTCTAACTCATTCAACTAATTATAGTTAATTATACTTATCCAAATAGTCCATTAGACCATTAGAAAACTAAAATCGCTTAATGGGTAATTAAGAGACCTAAACTTAATAAGATAAGGGATAAGGGAAGAGAGCTTTCGGCGGGGCCTCTTATTTTCCCAAACCTTATATCATTTTCCCATCTATTCAGGATCGATGACATAAACTGTGCCGTGAATCATCTAACAATATCGATCCCCAAAACAGCTCGAATAGCTACACTTAAGACATAAAATAGTCAATCACCAAGCACTGCCATTGCATATCCAAAACCCAATTGGACAAATAGATTAGATCAGAAGGCTGTGGCAACGAACCCGACAACCACATCTGAAATTAGCTCTTACGCTTTGAATTTGGAAAAAGTGTGTTTCTTCTCAGTAACGAATTGACATACAAATATGTCAACATTTTTGGAAATTAAATGCTCTACTGTACTGATGGGTGTCTCGAAATACAAAGCGCTGTTACCTAAGAAGCAAAGTTGTAAACTTCTCGGTGTTCTTTGATTAAGTAGGTAATTGTAAATGTATACAATGTCGATGGCAGCCCAATTTTATACTAGGAAGGGACGTATTTCCTTTGAAACTCTACCC
This sequence comes from Photinus pyralis, assembly GCF_008802855.1. Lineage (NCBI taxonomy): Eukaryota > Metazoa > Arthropoda > Insecta > Coleoptera > Lampyridae > Photinus > Photinus pyralis. The sequence continues at coordinate 32,369,893 of NW_022170596.1, read as the reverse complement.
GTTTTCATTTTCCTTGTTCGAATCCAATTTAAAAAATCCCATTTATATTATAAGGTAGGAAAGGCTGGCATTTTTTCAGTTTATTTCCTTAAAATGTTAAGTAGATATTCGTGTTGATTCCAAATTATATAAAAGATCAGTTTATTGACAGTTAAAAGTCCGTACGCCGAAAGAGAAGGAATTGCCAAGCAAACACATTTTACAGTATATATTTTCGTTTCATCTTTAAAATTCATATCGGATACTCGATAAAAATGTGTCACGGAATGGAATTTCATTTTAGTAAATCTAATACAGGGTACGACAATGTATCGAGCAGAAATCTGCATTCAATATTACCGCAATCTTAGGATTTACTCTTCGGAATTCGTGTCAGATCTGTATAAAATTAAAGGGAAGGTCTTTGTCGCATCGGAATCATAACCCAAAATGCTTCACCATTAAAATATAAAATATCGAAAAAGGGATGATTCGAACCTTTTTTGTATTCAATTCGGTCCATTTACGCAAGAAGAGGTTGAGCGTATGTACGGTCGGGTCAAGCGTTTGAATAGCGTTGTGTTCCTTCTTATTCCACCTTACCATGTCAACGCCAAGGCGTATTATCCTAGCCGTCGTCTTTCAAAGTCTACACCTTCCTTTCTCCCATTCCATCCCTTTCACGCACAACAAAAGAGCAATACCTTTTTCAGATTGGAATTTTATTTCTTGCCGCATTTTCGGGCTTGACTATCGATTTATGTAGCTTTTTACATATAATTTAAGAATAACTCGGATCTCCTTAGGCGGTCGTGTTACGCCACCGTAATCCAATGAAGTAGGGATTGCTTTCGCCATTTAAGAAAGAGGGAAGCAACGCTAAACATGCAATTAAGTTCGTGAGTGCTTACTTTCATAAGCAGAGCGGAGATCAAGACTTAAAAAGATGCGACATCTGCGAGAAACTGTCCTAATATTTCATTCGGATAGAGGCAGCTCAGTGTATAAAAATAAAATTTAAACGTTCCACATTAAACCGGGAATATTTTAATTTGCATTTATAATAAAGATGTATGGTTACAAATTTCTGTTTAGATGAAGAAGGCAAGGAGTTTGGCCAGAAATTCGCGTTAATTACACCATTCAGGCCGAGTATTTGATGGGGTGGTCGAAATTATAAGCGTTTGAGAGAAAAAATGTTTCGCATTTGCAAACCGTTCAAGAGTACACTAGGGACTTACACGCCAAAACTTCTAAATTATTGTCGATTGTGGAAAAGTTTTAGGATTACTCGCGAAAATCATATGGCAGTAATAGCTGCATGCTAAACTCGGATGTAATATTAAAGTTCTCCCAACTACGTCGAATATAAGTATTAGTGTGGCATTAATGGAAGAGAGTTTTTTAGGTACATCTTCCGGACGTCATTATCGCAAATAACATGCGATCTCAGAAATAGTTCAGACGATGCAATTCTTCGTAATTGTGTCTATCGCGAGGATTTTCCTTCAGACGTATTTTAATAATGCTTACAGCTTCAAAGTTTCAGCGTTCAGTGTACATGGATTTTGAGAAGTATGTCACGTTTGCCATCCAAAATCTAAAGTGTTTTCTGTATGCTCTACATTCGTAATTGAAATACCTTTATACAGCTTTTCGTATGCAAACGTCACCGACGTTATTTGATTGTTACTTTAATTTTTCTTTATCGAATTGACTTTCCATGCATCGACCTTATTACAATTTAATGATTAGAGATTATTAAAAGTAGGAAGGGTGAAATCTCGGGTGAAATACTTTATTCTCCTAACAACATAATTAACTTCAGATGAATTAAAAAAAATAAACTATTTTTTTAGGGGAACCCACGAAATTATGAACAAGGGATGTGCTTGACACCATCCCCTTAGTTAGCAAATGGTTGGTGTACTAGCCAGGGTTAGCAAAAATCTGGGTTTTTGTATGCTTTGGGTGGGGTTTTGGGTATTTGTGTTGGGTTTTTGTGTTTTTCTTGGGTATTTGGGTAATTTTTGGGTATTTGTCGAATTTCCGGAACAAATGGTGGTCAATTGTAAAAACTAAGATTACTACTACAGCTAAAAATTCAGATCGTATTTTGGTGAACATGGCCGCGTTTTTTGCAAACCTACATTCATGCCCTGCGAGTTCTCCAGCTCTAGAAAGGATCTTCAGTTCTTACTGTTTGGCGTTGACTGATCTTCGGAATAAGTAACTACCCGATAAAGTAGAAAAGCTTGTAAAAATAATAAAAATGAGCCACTTTAAAAAAGAGAAAAAGTTGTTTTAGGTTTTTAATTATTATTTTTATTTTATTTTGTTCCTAATGAATAAGCCGTTTTGTTTTTTATATTTTAATGTAAATTTTTTTTGAAACTAGGAATAAGAATATAAAGACTGATTTATCAGTACCTGTCTGTTTCCAAGTGAAATATATTTTATTTTGATTTTGTTTATGAAAAAGCTTTTTCGTATTTTATATTTTAATGTAAAATGTTCTTGAAACTTAGGAATAAGAATGTAAGACTGATCTATCAGTACCTGTCTGTTTCCAAGTAAACTACATTATATTTTGTTATTAAATACTATATAAAAATTATCTCGATTTTGTCTCATTTTGTGTCTCAAATTCTTTGAGCTTTTGTATGGGTTTTTGTCGAGGTTTTTGTGTGGGTTTTTGTATAGGTCGTTGGGTGGGTTTTTGGCACAAAAACCCTGTGGGTTTTTTAAATGGGTTTTTCGTTTTGCCAACCCTGGTACTAGCGAAGTTTGTAATGGTGGACAACACCTCTCCATTCACCTTATGAAACTTGCATTTACTACTAAAAAAGGGAGTGCCCAAAATATCCTAGCTGGAAAATCGTGTCCAACACGGTTTTTGAGAGTAGTCTTCATTCTGCTTGATAACATGGCTTTCACAGCTTAGTTATTAGCTTGAGTCAAATCTGGGTTCAGTGTGCTTCAGTGTGTTTGTTTTGCAGTTAAAAACCTGACGTTCTGCTAAATCTGAAGCTTAAAATCGAAATTATGGGAAAATTTCCAAAAAGCGATCTTACCATTCGGTTTAAGACCCAAAAGCAAAAAGATCCCCTTTAAACAACGGCTTTACCCTTAATAAAATTCAGCCATTTCATGGAAGTATCAAGGATTTTAATAAGATCCAAACATTTTATTTAATTGCGCGGCCCCCTGACGTCCTAAAAATCTGTGACATTATTCAAAATCTATATTAATTAAGCGTCTTTCTAATGCCACAAAACCCAATCCAATCATACGAGGTATACTGGAACTCAATTACTTAACTACGGTTAATTAAACTTACCTAAATGTCCGGATTAAAATTTCCAAATTCGGATGACTCCGTAATTTCAATGTTTCTGAGTTTTACTCCCTCAGATTAGATATCGTTATAATCGGACCTAGCTTTGGACACGCTCTTTCTGCGCACACAAGATTTTTTAAGAAAAAATACCATGCACTGTTGTATAGAAACTTAACAATAACTCCGTGCACGGAATTTAATGACTATTATGGTATTTGAGCGCAATTATAAGAAGCCAAGCCCATTCAGGCAAATTTTGGTCGCATTTAACAATTCAAGGCGACACAATTGCACAAATATGTCTTTCAAGCCCCTATTTGTATTAAAAAGTTTTATAAATCCCATTAAACTTCAATTCAGTAATAAAAAACAGTAATGGCAAACAAAATAATTTGTAAGCTAAAGTGCGGGTGAAAACACAAATAAATCACTTTTCATTGTGTAAATGAAAATGTGGGCGGGTGCTTTGCGGGAACGCGGAAAGATTTATTCAATTTACAAAATATTATGACAATATTTAAATCATCTTGAATATTCGAAACTGTATAATAAATCACGAAATCCGTTTGTCCGCATTTTTTTTTCCGTTATCTGTAACGTCGAGCAGCTTTATTTCTGTTTTTTTCGTTATCAACATCAAAGTATGCCTCAATTTTTCTTTCTAACCGCCATGCGAATCAATAAATTATACGCATAAATACTGTCATTTTACTCTATTGATTTGTGCTAGCATATTTGCTAAGTCTGTTTTTGAATATATCTACTTTTAACAGCGAAAAAAGGAAAGTAAGTTACTCGATTTATTACTGTAGGCAGAACAGCTAAAGAAAATGGCGAATATGTAAAAGTGGCAGGTCAGAATTTCATCATTTTTATACTAATGCATCCAGGTAAGGAAAAATTCTCGGAGAATTTTGCTCAAAATCCCAAAAGATTATGTTTGGAAACTTCTATTTAGAACGATATAATTATTAATTGTACTAGGGGAGGTCCCAGTCGGTGCCCCGCGGATTGTTTAACTACCCTTCAAGAATACATATCTGTATCTTTGACAGAGTCCGGGATTTTGATAAGGCGAACCATTGTTAGTTCCACTTGTGTAATTTTCTCATTTCCAAGTAGGCGGTGTATTCCTCACAATGGCAAATGACGTGGTGCCGTGCTTATTCTACCTGGCTGGTAGTCAGTCCTATTTTCTGCAGGTTTTATCTTCATTCTGCTTAGCTTTAAGGTGGACGATGCTAATTCCCTGTTGGGGGTTTCCAGAAAGATTTTCGAATGGTTCTGTCCTGGAACTTTTGACAAGTGCCTGCAGCGCTCTTTCGTGACTTTTGCTGGAATCTCCTTTTTGGCTGTGCTATAAGGTATGATCAACAAAAATTGGATTCAGGGAAGGCCGTGGAAATTTTAGGTCACATCTAATTAAGTTGATAGCTCGCATTCAAAGGTGACATTAAAAATGAACTACAATTACACATGACCGATACGTCTATCTTCTTCTTTCAGGGTCAACTCGAGTCACTTTTTTGTTGATCATACCTTTTGCAATCCCACGGACCGGTTCGGGTCTTATGAATGGTTTCGCGCTTACCGCTCTCGCTAGTTCGTCTGCAACCTTGTTACCTACGAGTCCCGAATGTAGGTATGAATCCCAGGAAAATTGTGGAGGTTAACAGGTCGAGACCTCGTTATAGTAGAGCGGGAAATATTCCATTCATCTCTGAGGATTTATACGGTCCTTACTGCCCACGTAACTTTGGCTAGGTTCACTATCTACGGAGCTAAAACCTAATCTTCCCTGAGAAGTGGTTCCAGAGTAATTGCTTTGCCCACGTGATTTTGATCTTTCATCCCGGAAAGTGTGACTGAACCAAAAGCTCCGGGGTTTCCTTTGCGGTCTCTGTATAACCTCCCTCAATTTTCTTCAAGGAACCGATTCTCTTTGCTCCTTTTTGTAGAGGTCTTTGGCACCTTTTGAAATGTGTTCAATTTCCTCGCAGTACCTCCTCCATGATTCGCGTTTTGCGTTCCTTGTGGCTTTATTGTGTTTGGTGAGTGTGGTTCGATATGAACCCCATTCCCCCGTGATTAATTCAAAAGCTTCCCCCGTGCCACAAAAGCACTTTATGTGAGGTTCTCCTGTCGGACACCTTGACGCATTAGCACCTTTGATGGTCACACGAAGGTTTGATTCCATGACCTCCAGTCCCGTCAAGTTATTGACTCCTGAAAGGACAGTTCTCGAAACCAACAAACGGCAACATAAACATCATCTGAACTTTTGTAGTTGTCTTCGCGACTTCCATGAAATTCGATTTGGTTCCTCGGAAATATCGCATTCGTTTTTCACTTAACACCTTGGAAGCCATCGTTAATGTTCATTTATAAATACATAACCTGGTTTGAATACCCTTCCATTTTGATGTAAAGTGAAGTGCCTTTCACTTTACAAACGGCCACAACGTTTGATACATTATGTAAATGGAAGACGTCTGAAGCGTCCCATTTGGATCTAGAAAAAGCAGGGCATCGATTGCGTAACGATTCGCAAGAGGTAATGCGGATAAAAGAAGCTCAAAATGTGGGTAGGTTGTTTCGATCAAAGCTTAAAACAGATTTCATGAAAAGTTAATGTATTGACTACAGGTGTCCTTTCCGACCGCAGCCCTTTTTGCCAACTTTTATGCTGCAAGTGAGGTAAACCGAAATTGTTTGGCGCATTTTGCTTGCCATCGTTGCACGTGCAATTACGTATCACGCAGCAATGGCATTAACATCAATTTGTTAATAATACGCTTTCCAATTAAATTAATTAACCCGAAAACCTGCTTTGTAGCATTTAATCCGAATATGAGTTTAACTCGGGACGCGCCCCTAACTCATGAATATTTAGGATATTCGAGGTTCTAGAGTTACATCTACACAGTGTCTCTTCTCTACAGCATACATAAGCTTCACGTTGTTTATGACATCTCAGAAGTGCGATAAACTCAAGTTCTGAAGTTAAAGTGTCCCCACACAGTTGGTTTAATAAAAATGTATCAACATTTAATGAAAATGGAGATTTCGTCCTAAACGAGTTAAAATGAATAAGCCAGTAAAAGGGGTTTATTATTTATTCCATTACGTAGTTTTCCTCTCCTTTTATTAAATTTAAATTCTCGAACCTGTCTAGAATTTAATATCTTAAACAGAAACCGTTCAACAAGTAAGCGCGACTTCTGTAAATATCAAGGCGTCAGATACGATTATGCCCATTCAAACTTCCAATTAAGCGTTTTATATCACTTTTAATGACCCCTTTCAGTTCATTCTGTCCATAACTATGTATTTCAGACCAAGGAGACAAATATTCCATTTTAGTCCCAACGACAAAACTAATATTTCCAGCGATCACATACTAATTGAGTTGTTCTGCCAATGAGATAGTGCAAATCGATGTTATCGTGTTATGTTTACACTTACAGATTACACGTCCTTACATATGAATTATGACTGTAGAACCGTAGAACGAGAAAAAAAAACACAAAGCTCAACTATAAGTTTACGAAAATCCAAACTAAAGTGTTCCTCACAATGGGGTAGTTAAGCAAGTAAATAATAAATACAGTCTTGCAATCTCACGAGACGCACTAATGACCAGACCAGTAGACTTAATAGATTGCAATATTAGTGCAATCTAGGAGTAATACTGTTTTGCCTGGAACAAGAGAGGGATAATAAATAAATAAATAAATGAATTTCGAAGAGACAAGCATAATTACCTACCGCTAAAGCAAGAATTTGAATGATTTTTCTTTGCTTTAAAGAGCTTTAAATTTTGACTCGAAAGTCAATATTGCAAAACTTGAGTGCGCGATGCCCCACGATGTTAAAAAGAAATTTCAAACTTCCTTAGTAACAGTAGCTCTTAATTAGGATTTATTTGTTCGCATTTTTTATTGAGATAGGTAAAGTTGAATTCCTGGGAATTATTTAGGGGTGGTAGGTTCCAAGCGCGATCGCTGTGCAGCTAAAAGTATACTTACGAGTATTAATCTGGTCAACATAAAACCAATTAACGAAAATCGTCAATGCCTAATAAATTATTCTAAATTTCAGTGCAGAACCAACTGCTATCGCGGACTTTGTTTAAACGGAAATATTCCCGTGAGTTCACAAATTTTATAGTGTCAATTTATTGCACCACGAGAAGGAATAATCGTGAAATACGCATGTCTTAGTAAGATACTTTGAGACAAATTAATTAAGCGCGCCAGTATATTTCTTTTCCACTGCAACGAACTAGTAGAAAAAAACATTTCCATAATGAGTTACTTGCCGCTGTTAGTGAACAAAAGGGGATTGAACTTTCGGGATTGAATAAACGTTAAAAATTAAACTTTGTCGCTTAGTGAAATGTGCTGTTAACCAGTTAATAAGAAACTTTATCGGGAACAAAACTTTTGCTCGCTAAACATTGGAGGTTGACGTTTGACAAATGGACAACAGTTTCTGAGAAGGAAAGGTATCCATCGGGAATTTCCAGTGTACATTTAGCATCATTCGTTTTTCTACGAAGAATTATATCGGCAAGGGACAACCGCTCCTAGCAGGTGGGGGGTTGATTAACATTTGGATTTTAAACGGCGAGAAGACTTTGAAGGGCGACCAGCCTTTGGGCCTCTATTTAGTTTTGAAAGTCTTTGTCAGGGGGACAGCGAGATAACATTTGACGACACCCGAATTTTACTTTATCGAATTTTACAAGTTTGAACTTCATCTTGGGCTATTCTTCACGGTCACCACCAGGTGGAGATCGACTTTGACCTGCTCCAGAATTAAGTCTTGTGAGTTTCAGGAATAATAATTGCTATAGCTAATTATTTAGTGCTGTACGATTGGACTTAATCCTATAGTGGTAGGAGCTAGCCGTTGGTCATTAATTATTTTGCTAAAGAATGTTAAAGTCTGAATTCCCAATCCTCCCCAATGGGGGAGTAAAGCAAACGACAGTGTACAGTAACAGAGTGAAACAATCGATGCAGAAGGCGCGACGCCAAAAACAGTCCAGCCACCAACGCCACCCACCAAAGACAAACCAACCATGGCCACAAGCGCACCCTACGTTACCCGGGCCGGCAGCAAGGTGCAACGCAGAGCCCTTCCGTTCGCCAGCAATACGGACGAGTAAACTACGCTCAAAAATTAGAACCAAATTAGCACCGTAATCACCAAAACATGAATGTTATTTTCATTGAAACAATTTAATATCAATAATAATACCACTTGAAGGATATGATCTACATTTATTATAAAATTTACATTAACTTACTTTAAGATCCCTCTAGTGCTACTAGCTGTTGAAATTTGGAGAATACGAGTGCGCCCTTTAAATTGCCTGGAAAATCTTCTTCTTCGAAGTTGACTGGTAAGGGAAGGTAGTCTCGCAGTTTGCAAATTCGACGGAATGTCGTCTTGTTTTGTCTTAGTGGAAATTTATGAGTGCTTTTCAAGCTTAGCTTAATATTGCACAATTTTACGATAGTTAGCACGGTTTCATAATATGAATTATTTTCCCACGATTTAATTTATGAAGCACTTGACACTATTTATTGTTATGCTTGGTCTTTACGGTGCAAGAAAATAGCAAAATACCACGGCTCACCTATGCTAAAAAGGTAAATAATTCAAAGCCGTATAAATGGTCAATAACTCTGAAATTAGCCTCATTAACTTTGCGTTGTAAGTTGAAATGAACAGAAAATGTGATTTGTCAACTTAGTGTTCGAAAATTCCTTACTTTAGTGAACTATAACTGTTCACGAACAGATTCAATTTACTAAATCAAGCCATTATTGGGCGCACTTTAATTATTCTAATATAGGTAGCTCATTTCGCTGTGCAATATTAGCTCAAATTTAATTACATCGCGTTGCTTTTATTAAACCTATACCGTTATAAACAATAGTTTCGCGAAGTTAGTTTAAGTGAACAACGCGAACACTCAACATGGATGTTCCTCTAAAACGCGCCTAAATTATTTATACGTAAGTTCAATCCTGTAACATTTCAGAGTTGACTGAATACACATGTGAAATAGGGGATGTTAATTAAATCCGGTAATGAGGTCACATCTTCATTAATTTTTAAATATGCACTCTGTGTCTACCGCATGACTAATTTAATTACGTAAATAATTTGTTAACAAATTGCTAGAGTGTTACCTGTTGTGGAGAATGATTGCTATCTGTGGCGTGTATCTGATTTGCCCAAACGTTTATAATATCCATCATCCCACAGGTCGTACATTAAAATGTCCAAAGTTCTTTCTGCTAATGAACTGTTTAATTTTACCTAGTTTCCGTGATTAACTTGCTCCCTGTCAATTTACTCCTAATTGCTTTTAGTTTCCTGTTTACATAATCAAAATTTCGTTAATTGCTCGCGTATTCCTCATTACACCGATTTCTACCGGTGGGAATTCTAATTTTGATTAAACGAGAATTACTGCTATGTTGTTTTGTGGACATAGAGAAACTGTCCACCCCTTCTGACGATAACGTCTTTTTGAGACCATACGATTCTTTCTTTTTTAGGCAGGGAAGTAGGAAGGGGAGTCACAACCATTTCATAACCTGTAATGGTGGTAACCGTTATATTCACCATTTTTTGCCACTTCCACTTTCGTATCTCTGTATTGAAGGAGACATAAATGTTTTTGTTAAATGTGTTACACAATTATATACACATGCATAAATATATTGACGAAAAAACTGATATGATCATAATCATAAGGACACATATGCAATAAAAAACTGCTTTCATTTTTTTTCTAGAGGTTCATATCTTTAAGAATATTCATAGATTTAGATTTTCTTTAATAATCTTTAAACGTCAATGAGTTTCAAAACTAAGTACAAAAATTTGCTTTAAAGATATAAAACCGTTAATTTGAATTAAATACATGCACACTACTGTACCTCGTAAACAGAATGCCCTCGAAGCTAATGTTGATAATGCTTTAAAAAGACAGGAACACTCCCCTTACATTGACAACGAACTTTTTTTGCCGCCATTTAAGGTCGACTCCCCTTGGAACTTTTAGACTGAATTCGTCTAGAAAACTTTCCAGCCTATTACATCTCTATTTACCTTTTTTTACATAACGTTTAATAATTACGTCCACCATCCTTTCTCAAGAAGGAATTGTATTGTCTTTCCCCGCGAAATGAATGAGTGTTGGTCCGTATTATATAATTAATCATGCTTTGATTTTTGTTGATTTGTATCTTTTTTAATGGGTAAGATAAACTCTTGCTTGCGTACTTTTTTTGTCAGATTTTTCTGCAACTAAACCCTATCCAGATAAGATTACTTCTTTATCTACGACTCTCTGGAGCCTAAGACTTCTTGTGCAGTATGAACACATTTAAAAGCATATTTCATAATGAAATATCACAAGTCTACTATACAGTACCTAAAGAAGGCAATAATTTGGGCAATCCAGAGACTTGTTATGGGCAATCATTTTCCGTTACTATGCTTTTTAGTTTTTTTTTTTTTTTTTTTTTTTATTTTTTTTTATTGAGATTAATGTGTCTCAGCATATCAGAGGCCATTGACACAGATACAGTTGTGTATAAGTTTATAGGCTAATGGTATATTACATTATATTTGTGAAGCAAGGGTTCATATTTTGGAGCTGTAATTGGTGTTATTTAGATATCTGAGAACTTTGTTTATCTGGTTCGGTGAGTTGAGGGCTTCATCCAGGGTGTTTGAGAGACCAAGCTGACTTCTCGTGTGTGAGTGAAGCTGACATTCCATTAGAAGGTGTTTGACGGATAAAGCGCTGTTGCAGTGATGACATATAGGTGGAGGTTCTGAATTCATCAAGTGTCTGTGTGTGAGATTTGTGTGTCCAATTCGAAGTCTTCGGATGATTATTTTATCTCTTCTTGTTAATGGAGGGAGGTGAAAAGGCTTGACAGATTTCCGTATCTCGTATAGCTTAGACGGGATTCTGGACCAGTGTTCTTGCCATGTTAGGTGGATCTTATCCTTGAAGAAGTTTTTCAGATCATTGTATAATTGGATTCCTTCGGTGCTATTGATTGATGCTTCTTTTGCTGCACAATCTGGTACCAGTTTCACAGCTAAAACTAAATTAATGTACAATTAGAATTATTCCATATCACTAATCAATTTTCTTTTTGTTACAGGTAAGCCCTCCGATGTGATGTCAGATTAAGGTAAATCCCAAATGCATATAGTCAATGTTACGTAACCATCAAGTAAAACCAATCTCGATCATTATTTTACGGTAGATTGAGCAAAAATAATGATGTTGCGGATGGATCCTATTACATCCAAAACAATTGTATAAAATTATATTAAAAGTGGCTTCCGACCGATGAAAATAAGGGTGGATTTCGATCCACCCACACTATATTACAGAATGGAGGTATTCGATTTGTCGATTCCCTTTTCGATTTAGTTCTTAACCTTAACAAAGGAAAAAGGTCTCCTATTCGTATTATGAAAGATTTCCCCACTCGAGAAATGAAACTATCACCTTTGCGTCGTTAACGCAACTCAATTTTAATGGAATGGCGCGAGGTATTTCAATTACAACGAAATTGGGGGCGTTTTGCACTACGCGAAGACGTTTTCGCGAAAGCTGATCGCTATTGAATGTAGTAGCGTAGGGTCAAATGTTAGAATATATGCCTGTCAAAATTTGTAGAGCACCTCATGAAAATTTCATGCTTTCTTTGTCGCCATTCGAGCTGTTTTCATCTATTCCCATTGGAACGCTCCTTTATTTACTTCAATATGATTAGTGGATGCTGAAAGTGTGGATCAAAGATCATGGTATATGCCTATACATACGTGGCGTTCTTTGAGATTGTGCATTAATTAATTACAAGGGCTTCGCGCTGTATTCATTCGCTTTTATTTTCCTTTTTATAGACGTGAATGATATTACCGCTTGGGGATTATTTCAAATCGTGCTATATTACTCGTAGTATAGTAAAAATAATCTATTTTCAACGTAACCGATAGTACAGTTTACTCACTGAGCTTTATATTAGTACAAGTTATTACGGTGGTAATGAAATACACACAATAAACTATCGGTAATATTCAGTGGCTTTTACAACGGTTCGTAACTTATACACTAGTGAGCAAAATGTACGGGGTGGTCAAATAAAAACGCCACACTCAGGAAGTAATCGAATTTCTTATGTAAACCGGAGCAAGAAAAAATCGGTCTTTACTCTTATATGACAGAGTTTGCTTTTTGTGGGTTGTCAAGCAGATTATTTTTTCGATTAATGTGTCAATAGTGCAATAATAAGGGAGTTGTAGACCCTCAAGTTTCATTTCGCGACCATTGCTCCGGACTTGCTCACTGGGTTCACGACGTGTAGCCTTTTACGTGGTCAATATTTTTGGCGCCCGTGACAGGACAATTTTTATGATGATCGCGAACCAACTGTGGAGAAGAAAGAGTTTTATTGACCTTATGGCGCCGGTTACTTATTTGACAAATAAATTTATGGAGAGTTGGAAAGATTTGCCCTTAGTATAATTAATGTACTGTATTGATCGCACCGTATTTCTAATATTCACTCTTTCCTCGAACCCCTCACATTGGAAACTAATTCTGCCCTTTTAATTAAACATTTACCCTTTAATAAAGTGTAACCACATTAAGAAACACTTCGGCAGACAGCGACAATAGAATTTAAGCGAGCAACGCCACCGTAACAGTATACAGAGCTCGATAACAAAATAAATTAACACACTCATTATCTAACGGCACCAACTTTAATCAGTAAATTTCGTGATTTATCACATCGAGCGAAGTTGTTTTTCATGCGAGTTAATTAAATTTAACCTAATCCCACTAAAAGGACATCGAAACGAGAAACGGAATGAACAAATTTTAAAAGGAAAAAAAGGGGGGAAACTTTGTTAAGAAATTAGCTCAGAAACGGAGAACTATGATCCCAGAAACTTTTGCTTTCATCCAGAACTCTTGAAAGCTATAAAAATTGCGGGGGAAGAAATTTTTACTGCTAATTTATTTAGTACAAAAGGACCAAAGCTCTACTTTGTTTTGCCTCTGTACCATTTAATTACGTTTTTTATTTTGTTTTTTTGATTTAATTTGGGTTTTACGGCGTAGGCGCGCTTATTTTAATTGATGTTTGCTTTTTTGGGTTTGTATTGATATAGTAGGGCGGATTTGAAGTGATCGCAGTGTTATGAAGGGGCATTGATTTCCCGTTACGCGGTTAAAGAGCGACGTGCTTCACGAAATTAGACGTATAGCATGTACGGTTTTAGTTTTTGTTGCCGAAAGTGGAGTGTAGTGTAAACTGGCGTGAAAGGTCTTCCGTTTATTATCCTGTCGAGCGGTTTGGCTTCGATTACGTAATTCCATAAAATAGAGTTTTTCGCTGATCCGATTACGTATAACGGAAGCTTACATAAGTGTTTTCGCTGAACAAAGGCTATTGATGTATTTCCAAAACGCTTTATGTTTTGCTATCTACGTAGGTGGATTGCAAGAGAATTCGGTCAAATTTGACCTCCTTAAATGGTGGTTGGCGTAAATTGAAATAAAAATACGTTAAAACAATTTATAACTTTAACTGCAAACTGAACATTTAGAAACAACGTTGACTCTCAGCTCTTTTTTCTGGTTGAAACTTCATTTTATATTCAGATCTTACAACAAAGTCAGTATTACTTGGTCTTCTGTTACAAGGAATTCATCCGAAATTTTAGTACATGTTAGTGAGGTGTCTTCTTCCAGCGACAGTCCTTTGAGTCCTATGAAAGATTATGAATCCAATCCCAACTAGATAAGATGACGACATCTCCTGTAAAAAAGTATGACTGAAAATTCGTCTTCAAGATTTCTAAATCATGGTTACATTACAGCTTTCTGATCCTCATCCAGAGGAAAGTCCTTCCACACATGTTGTCATATTTACGTTATTTCTGTCTAAACACCAAAAATAATTACAGGACATCCTGTGTATGACAATATTTTAATTTATTAAGTAAATCTGCGGGATTATTTACGAAATAAGCACAGAATTGGTTCGTCTCATTTGAATGTGTGTGTCAATGTTGTTCTTTTCCTTTTAGAAATTTTGCAAATGAGTAATTGTGTGTACTACTCGAATCGATTGTTAAAGTAAATTTGGACAAACTAAAATTCAACATAGTTACAGCTTGTGCTAATTTATGATCCTATTGTTAAACTTGTGATTGTACTACAGAATTTAAAATAGCTTCTAAAATTCTAAAATTCAATATGTCTATAAATGAGACCAATCCGTCTCTTCCGCCAGTTTCAAACTGAATCACACGTGTCGAAAATCATTAAAGTCCGTTCGGAAAGCTCATTCGTTGGAAATGTTAGGAAGTAACTAATTGTCCGGTTATAGTTAGTGAAACGCGTCCAGATCGTCCATGATTTTCCGTCAGTCCGTCTGTGTACATGATAACTCACGAAAGGTTTCGAATTTTGGTTTGAAGTAGCTTATTTATTGAAATATATGACAACCAAACCATTGGAACCATAGTTTTGATTTTCACTGAACATTAATCTTTGCTGTTTTAATCGAAATAGTTGTCACATGGTAAGATGATATCTGTGGGAGGTGTGCCCAAGCGCAAAGAGTAAGAGTAAGTTTACGGAAGTATGTACACATTTATTGATGAAATTTAATGAAGAATAACAATGGTAACAACATTAATTTAGTTTATGGTGCTTTAATAGTGATGATGAGCACCATGGTGACCTACAAGCGCAATTTTGGCATGGGTTTCAGGATGAACAGCGTGTCCAGATCGCTCAACGACTGCGTTGAAACCGTTCTTGTCATCGGCTGTGTACTTTACGGTACGGACGGTACCATCGGCTTCGTGAAGGGAGTATTCTCCATGGACCGCGTCTCCGTCACGTACTTCGTGTTGGCTGTGGATATCGTGTGTGTGAGCGTCGGATACGCCATAGTTGAATTCGTATTTCGGGTGTGCCTATAAGACCTGCCGTCAGTATTTTGAAGAGGCCTAGGGAGGGACTTACGTGATAGTCGACGTGGTGCGCAGCATGTCCGTGAGCAACAAGAGGAGCAGCATGGTGGACGATGGGAGCAGCGTGGTGGATCAGAGGAGCCGCATGGTGATAAGCAACTGGAGCGGCGTGCGCAACGTGATGACCATAACCCAAATTGAGCGAAGCGTAAGACGACGCTCCATGGTGGTGTTGGGCATACGACGCCACAAAAGCACACGCAATCAAAGCAAGCTTCTAAAATCAAAGTAATTACTCCTACAATTCTGATAAGGCACACTTACAAAGAACATATTTGGTAGGTATCTGTGAGGCACCGGACTGAACTGATCACTGCCCCAAACTTGCGCGTATTTATACTGTACAACACCTACATTTACTTTCGTTCCTAATGCATATCAACTAATTATTATTAATAGGAATTAGAGAGAATTCCAATCGTGAACTTGAAATTTTAATGAATTCGTATCTGTAACAGAATTGCGTAAACTGAGCGACAATTAAACAAAACTTTCTCATTCTTAGCATGCGAGCGTTCCACATATCATAACGATAATTTTATTCATAGTTTTGTTATTGTTTGGTGTCCTCCACTTTAAATCTTGGGATGCTTTACTTGTATCTTGTCAGCTCTTCCGAAACCAGTCAATGTGTACTTCTGTGTAATCCTTATACCTACAGGGTGACAATTTGAAAACTTACCACCCCTCATATCTTAGGAAATAAACGACATATTTTAAAAAATCAAAATCCGTTTCGGTAATACGGAGGGGGAATCACAATGACATAGTTGGCGACGCACCCCTCCAACCCCCTGCGCCCCAGCCACCCCAACTTTTAAATCTTAAATAGTGACCCCCCATGTGTGATACGTCGTTGGAAAGCTCTGAAAAAATGCTTTCCAACCATGCCAAATAGCATTACATTTAGGTTAGTAATTATCGTGCAAATCAAAAAATAAACTAATATGATACATTTGAAATCTATCGTATTTAAAACGCAACCGGCGAACATAAGACGAACTAAGACAGAAAATAATTCAAGAATGTCGAAATATTGAAAAACAAAGGAAAGGTTCGACAAGAGTTTGAGAATAGATTATAACTGACGATCAAAAATGAGTTGCTGTCGAGTCGGCTTTGGAAGTTCAAGTTAAATACGATTTTCCATGTTTATTTTTTGATTTACACGATAATTACTAACCTAAATGTAATGCTATTTGGTATGGTTGGAAAGCATTTTTTCAGAGCTTTCCAATGACGTATCATACATGGGGAGTCACTATTTAAGATTTAAAAGTTAGGGTGGCTAGGGCGCAGGGGGTGTGGGGGGTGCGTCGCCAACTATGTCATTGTGATTCCCCCTCCGAATTACCGAAACGAATTTTGATTTTTTTAAATATCTCGTTTATTTACTAAAATATGGGGGGTGGTAAGTTTTCAAATTGTCACCCTGCATATAGTAAGGCGCCATCATTTTACAAAAGGGTCGTATCGTTTGTACCCTATAGAAACCACTGACTCTAGAAAGCACTTTTACTAAGGTAACGCAAGTTTTTTGATTTGTATTAAACATTATTATCGGATCTCTTTAAGAATTCGCAATAAATTTTAATTGAAAGTACTCTGGATATTCTTAAAGAAATCGACCGGTGTAACGATTTGTATCTTATCTAATATTCAGTATTTGAACACATCTAAAGAAATTATGGTAGTTTCTTTTAGAAATTGTATATTCATTTTCAATGAGATTTTCCTCTAAATGCGTTCCGTTTTTTGTTTGTTAGCTATAAGATGTATTTTTGTATAAAGGTTGTCATTTTTCTTAGCCCAAACTTCCCCATAAAGCAAGGGCGTGAGAACTTGTTTGGGGGCTATCCGACGGTTAATCAATTTGTGTTTGACAAAATTTGCTATTGAAGCAGAAAGCTAATTTTATGTAGTACGAACCAGAGTGAATGTTTTAAACTTAAAAACGGAACAGTGCGTCCAACACTTAATATAATAGAATGCATGGGTGTTATAGTCTAGCTAGATATAAAAATACAGGATAAGCGCTCTTTACATGTAGATGTTCTATGCAGATTACACAGAGAAATTTGATCATCTAAAATGCTCTTTCGACAGCTTGAAGGAAGTTTAATGGAAGGTGAGGGAGGGAGAGAGTGACACTTCATATTTTTAACAGTATTTCTATTTCAAAAGTGCGTTTACATCCTCATTCGTTGTCGTCACATTTTACTATTTTTCTTTATTTGTGATTTTTGTTTTTCTGTATTTGCCACTTTACGAGTTAGTTAAAATCATTTAGTTGAAACCTAAGAAATAATTTAAGAATGAGATACACCTTAGCTGAAAGAATCGGAATAATCCTTTTGTGTGCATCTTAACCGATGTGCGCTCGAGCATTCAATACAACGCATTCCAATAAAACTATCGAGCATGACATGTCATAGAGTTGGTGGACACGCGATTAGTGTGTGATACAATAGTTCACACGTCAAAAAATTTGGGATGAAATGTGCTCAATTGAGGTCCTCGGTCATTTGACTGTAACAACAACACTTTTGTTCAAAATTTCTTCTTAAATGATACTCTCTTCCAATATATCTACTACAATAATGATTATCCCCAGATATTTTGAGACTAGGTATTATAATAAAGTTTATTTGAACTTATATAAACAAATTATATCCCTATGATATTCTCATATTTTAGTAAACGCAAGCAATCCCAAACGTCCTTAGTAAATGACTGGATCATTTCAATGCGTACCTCTTGTACTCAATCCTAAGAGGCGTCTTGGCTGATGGGTATACGAGTATATGTTTGTTCACCTGAGATTAAGTTGCAACCGATAAATAACGCATAACTAAATATTTTTAGAGTTTTGACCAAAATTGTCCCGCAACGTGAAAATTTCTTAATTATTAATATTTGAATTTGTATAGATTTCCGAAAATATTTCAGTCAGAAAGATTGACACAACGTGTAAGTACTAGGGTGACTTTATGTATGTTGAAATTATGAATGAAAAGTAAATCGGGGCATTCTCCCAAGTATCTATATTTATACGTGGCGATCTTTAACCATGTCATCATAACTATGGGGGAGGAGAGCACGCCACTGCCTGTCCGCTGCACTCATCACGTGCGGCCTGTGTATGAAATGTGCTTAATGAGGGGTTTTATGTGAATTACTTTTGCCTTACTGACTCTGACATCCTTTATATAAAGAACTTATATTGAAATAAGTGCTCTATAGTACAATCTAAACAGACGAAGTGATTACCAGTATTATCCTTGTCTATTTGATCGTGCTATTTACCATCCACGTAATTTGCGAAAATATTTAAAATAGATGTGCACATATACATTTTATTCTGAAAAACAAATTATACTAAAATAAATAAAATGTGTTTCTTCTGCGAATGCGTTCCGGTTCTGATAAGTATCTCACATGTTCCTTGACACATTTCGCAAAATCAGTCGAATAGGAACGCTTTACGTCCATCCAAATACTTTTGATTTTGAGCACCGTGTTCTGTAATCATTCAACTTATACAATATCGCAATTCTGAAGCTAACCTATCACCTAGTCGCTACAGCGACACCTGCACCTTTTTCACCATCCTTACCACCCTTTATAATAGTCCACCCAAATCGAATTAAAATTAAAACGCTAGTTACTCGATAGACCGATAAGTTACGAACTGATTTCTGTGATTCTGGTAATACAAAAATATACACTGAAAAACAATCCGCTGGGTTTGTATAGTACGCTAACGCCGTTTGTTCAAAAAAACACAAATGTTATCGCATTACGTAGGTTTCGCATTTAAGGTCTAATCTAGAGACTATAGAAGAGGTTGATTTGACTACTGATTTATCAATAAACCAGAACATATAGAGTTGGTTTTGCGAAAATGCCGAATAGTTTTCAAAAAAATCGGCTTCATACGTCGTGCCGTAGCATACCGCACTTTTCAAAAACTTGATACATAGCTCCTTGTAACAGTTTATTTTCATAGGTACGTGTTAGTTGTTTTTGGTTTACAGTCACTGCATTATTGGGTTGAGATTCGCTGGCACACCTAAATTATAACTGGCGTCGTTTTGTCTTTTGTCGTGAAGTGCGTAAAACGAGGTCAACCTCTCAACCACATGTAGCCTAGATAAGGAATGAAGCCAATGGGGAGAGAAATTATTTGGGACAATTCCTCTTAAAGGAAATTATATCAACTCATGTAACAGCTGTGGCATCATTATTTCTTTATGTAATTGATTAATGTTATCGAATGGAAACGTCGCCGATACTGAATTTGGTTACAAGGATGTAAATTCTTGTATCTCACCCTTGAGAATTGAGCACATGTTTTTAGAAACTGTTCTACTTAACAAACCTATAACATATTAACTAATTCCTCATGAAACACCCTGTATATAGTACAGTACCATCCAAATTAAACCGTACCGAAATTTAGACCGTTGTGAGAACCTATGTAGAGAAACGACAAAGAATAATAAACTATTAGTATCTAAAACTACAGCAATCTCTTTGTAAATATGTTTGATAATTCGTTGTGAAGCCCGTTTGTGCCGTAATGGTGCACATCATGTACGTTTCAATTATGCAAATGACTTCCAGTACTGATTTTGCTTATTCATTGATCCAGTGGCGCCGCCAGGGCCACGATCAAAACCCGGGGCAATCTTGGAAGACGACCTTGCACCATAAAACAAGGTCACGCTTTAGGTGCGTAACCCCTTCATCAAGACTACGACTTTTTCGTCGGGGGAATTTTAGGGGCACGACCTTGCACAATAAAACAAGGTCACTACTTGGTTACGTAACTGAGAAATCCCCTGCATCAAAGACACGACCTTGTGACTACAAAAAGTGGTAAGTATAGTGTGAGTGTTCTGTTTTCGTAATTTCGCGTTCATTTCACATTAAGCATTTTAATCGTACTTTTGACGAGATTGTTGTTTTTCTGATATTTTCCATACAGGAAAATGCTTTCCTTAAATGGTATAGCGAAGCACCTGCTTTGAAGTTCGTAACCCAAAGTTACGACCATTCCGTATAGTCCAGGGAATGGACTATACGGAATTACAACGGATTATTATTATTACGGAACTTGCAAAATGAGAAGTAGTTCTAATTTCTTTTGCATGTCATAGACAGTCATCTGGTGGTTAAGAATCTACGTTTTCGACCTCCCCCCTTTGTGCTTCCCCCGTACCACCCCCAAAACCCCTGAAATTTGGTTGGTTTCTTAGTTTTTCAATCATATCCTTTTAATGGTTCATTTTAAAAAAAAATATTGTTATCAGAAATTATAGACCATAAAATTCTACACAACTTTGATATACACTACTTTTTTGTAAAATGTTTATTAAAAAAGATATAGAGCTTGAGAGTTGGTTATAATTTTTTTTGTTTCAAACGTATATTAGAAAGCCCTACAATCTCACAGTGATTCAAATATCTCCAACAGCAAGGGTTGAAAGTTGAATCCCCTTTGGTAAGGGTGCAAGGTAGGGGGATTTATACCACGATAAGTTCAAGATATTTTTTCATAAAACTCTTAATTATAGAGATAAAGTCTAAAATTTGGTTAAAACATCTACATACAAATTTTAGAATTCTTAAAAATATAAGCAACTCTGAAGCTCTATATCGTTTTTAATAAACATTTCACAAAAAATTATCAAAGTCCTCGTGTGAGATTGAAGGGACTTCAGCGCATTTTGTGTGGCAGATCAGTATTCTATTAGCCACTTTCGACTCAACCATCAATAACAGATCTTGTCGAAGGCTACTACATTCACTAACCGTTTCCCACTTTCCGCGTGCACCCGCAATTCGCTTTTAAAGTTAAAATCGTGTCGGGGGCTACCACATTCCCATTGACGGTAGCCACTTCCGACGTCCCGTTCACCCACAATTCGCTTCTATTGGCGACACGAGAAAGAGAGACAGCGATTCGAGATTTACGAAACGTTAAACCGCGTGAGTTCGCAACGGAAGGTAAAAAGCGCCCGAAGTTGACTACTTCTCGAAGACGCGCGCGCGCCTCGCAAAAGGTCGTTAATTTCGCCCCTAGGACAAAAAACAAAATTCCGCCACGCAGGAGTTGTGCGCGTTTACAACATCTTTCCGCCGACACCAATTTGAAAAGAATCGGACCAAAACTGTAGTAGAAGATAGGAAAAAACTGAAAAACCTTCACGTTAGTATACTACGCTCGAGGATGACGCCCAGATGTCGCCAACCCCACATTATGTAGCCATGTCCCTAAGGTTGACAAATTTCACGGCCTTGTAGATACACGTACACCCGTTGCCTTTCTACAACAGTTCTTCTACGCGCCCACATTTGCCGCCAGCCAGCCAGCCAACCAGCCAAAGTGAGATTAAAAGCTACTTTTTACAAATAAATTTGCAAAAATGCGCTAAAAAGATATGATTGAAAAACTAAAAAACCAACTAAATTTCTTTGGTTTTAAGGGTGGTACGGGGGAAGCACAAGGGGTGGGAGGTCGAAAACTTGGATTCTTAACCACCAGACATTTTTTCATGACAAGCAACAAAAATTGGAACTACTTCTCGTTTTGCAGAAATGGTCCATTTTCAGTCTCATTTCCTGGACTAATATTTAGAAGCGTTTTTAGTTGAGCGCTTCGTTACTAAGTAGATTCTGAATTTACTTATTTGCTTATTGGCTTTTACCGAACTTTTACTACCGCTCCGTTAATTTCAAGGTAAGCTTTTTGTTACTTTTCGTTTCACTAATTATAAAAAATATTGTTCGCTTTTCTGTATTTGCTTTTCCGTCGCTTCCGCCGATTTTTGTTTTACTGCTTTCATTCCCGCTAGGGAGTTTGCCGTAATTTTTTTAGTTTTTTCTAAGTGACCGCGGCCATCTTCTGAACCCGTCCGATTCCTAGGGACGCAATTCTCCATTCGAGTTACCTGTAGCAACCGCCACCGCCGTTCCGAATCTTGGCCAGAAGCAGAGCTTCCGAAAACCTTCTGGTGGCGCCCTAAGCACTCCCGTTCTGCCGTCTTCCGCTGACTATCGCCGCCATTCTACATATTTTGTATTATAAAGTAGCGTGGAATGTGATTAAATTTCATTTTGTGATTATACCGTTTAATTTGTGTTTTTTGTGTTAGGGAGAACCGAAGCCACCCTTGGTCGCGAGCTTCCGGAGAATGTTTGTCGCAATAGCTACACATGCAGTTTCTTCCATCGTTTTCCACAACTGTTAGACACGGTTTCTCTGCTGCAACACAAAACACGAAATCGCCCGCAGTTTAACTAACCTTCCTTCTTGCGCTCTCGATACTTGTCCGGTCCACTGCGTAAAATAATTTTCTTTCTTTTCGTGCTTACCGCAGAACCCGTTTACTTTTTTCTCCATGACGCATCCCTACTTGCTTTTCTAACTATTTCGCGCCTTAAAAATGGCGCTTTATTAATGAAATCGGCCATTAGGTACCTCATTACCTTCTCATTTCATATACATCCGGTATTTTCCAAAGTACCGAATTTTCTCCAAATGTGTGACAAGTGTCAAATATCTCCCATGGGAAGAGTGAAGTTTTTCATACCACGATGGGGTAGTTTTGAGCCCTCCTCATCAAGCACATTTATAAAAACGCATCGAAGAATGAAGAGTTTTTAAGAATTTTTTTTCGATATTTAAATCTAAGCGGTACGCTTGAAATGAACATTCGAAATGTTTCACGAATAAATTCGATTATTTGGAAAAAGTTGATCGCACACCCTTTGTACAGAATAACACAGCTCACATACCTAAAAGAAATTCAATAATATTTACCCAAAATCGCCACTAAACCTTCATTTTCGTGCCCACTTTATACCAGGAAATTTTAGTTTCCATGACGGAGTCAGACCAGACTACGTTTCCTACCGCCTGCCACTTCACTCGCCACACTTGTCACTTTACCGTCTATAATGACTCCTGTCATCACTGACAGATTGACATGAAACAAAAGTTTTATATAAAAATTGAAATTTTGTATTTAATACCTACAAAACTCGTCAATAAAATGACATTACTTGACTCGGGAATTAAAGTACTCGGCCCCAAAGTACTCGTACTTCAATATTTCCCCGCTACTGATGTGCCATTTTCCTGACTTTTATGTACTCGTAAATAACTATTATTACTTCGATAGTCAATTACTCGTTAATCCCGATTTACCAAAACCAGATTCATATGGTTGAAATTGTCCAAATGTCCAGTGCGTGATTTGATAAACTAACCAATAGCAGGAAATCAGATGATTTGCCTACCGAAATATTTTATGTTGTTGCCTACCTATAGAGTTTTCTTTTACTGCTTAATAGTTTCTGTGCAATTACCAGTGTGGTGTCACCTGGTATAGTTAATATTTGCATTGATGTTATTGAGTAATGGAAGAAAGAGTTCAGAGAATGGGTGCAAAAAGAACGGATTGTAAAACGGGCAGGGTTTTATGAAATACATAGAAATGGTGTGATGGTTAGTTGAGAAAATAGCATTGTTTTACTAATCTAAATTAGCAACAGAAATCATATAATTCTAAGACATTCTGATTGGTTGATACGTTTTCAGGCACAAGAAAATGCCGTAAACGAATGATGTGCAAAATTTAATCGCTTAATTATTAAAACGGCGAAGCGTAAAATTCATTAAACCTAGTAAACGCTGTTTGATGCCAAGCAATTAAAACAATGCATCACCTTCTAGAGATATTAATACATAATAAGGATATAAACAAAGCAACGAACAAGATGTTTAATGAAACACATCTCGCTTCTTCCTCCAAGCAAATGTTACCGCCCTTCTTAATTTCTCGGTAAACTTGGACTAATTGTTTTAATTTTAATTTATGTTGTACTAAGTTCGGTTATTATTATTTTCTTCTTTTCGCGCAAAGTTTTCAAAAACCAGTGGGTAATATTTTTTAATTAAACGGCGGCATTTACACAAGTTTACCAAACTGCAGTTCTTTTTCGCTCGTAAATTAGTAAAGTAGAAGAAATTGCTGCGATAACACACTATCTCCGTTTTTAAAGTATAGGTAATTTAATTAACGTGTTTTTAATTGTGGAAGCGCGAAATTGTTTTAATATCACATCAACCGCGTAATGAAATGATCCCCGGGTAGCAATATGTTTTAATAATATCCCTAATGGCAACTTGTAAGCCCCAGTTACAATGAGTAACCCCTTTATTTCTTGTTGCAATTTCTACAATTTTATCTGCAACGATCGCTTATGAAATTTTGTCGTGTCTATAGCATCATGATCGATTGCTAATCATACCTAAATTCTGAGTCTATTTCGATCAATAACGCATATAAAGCAATTGTATCCCTCCAATAAGATTTTGATGGCACATGTCATCGCCAGGATAACACAAAGAGATGACTTCCTTTTATGCTATAATTACTGCCCTTCCTTCTACTTTCTATACGGGAATGGAAGTAAATTTAGAAAGTTTCGTTGAATATCCATCCCGTTATCTTGGGATAGGGGAGCAAAATTACATTTTTCAATAACTGTATAGGCATCCAATTAAATTCTTATGTGTATATATAATAACTAACCACTTACTCTGAGGGAATTTATTTTAAATGGTAACTAAATTATTAGTGCTAGACGGAACAAGGAATAGTATATGTAACACGAATTACTACAAAATTACATGAAATGGAAGTGAAGCTTAATACTTACATGGACGACTACCTAATGTTCGGTCCAGTGTTCGGTCGTCTATCCTTTAAGCAATAGCAACAATTTGATGTCATTACACTGGGACTTTGTGGCTGGTAAAGCATGGAACAAGCATTAACAAACTTTAATAATAAAAAAATCGCTTTTGCACAATTGCAACTATATTTTTATTACAATAAAATTCTCACATTCTTTTTTATAATTTCGTACTAATTGTAACAAGCGGTCGCTTTAGGCTTAGAAAGATTTGGTTTACAAATTTGCTAGTAAGCACTAGAAAATTGTATGCGTGTAGCGCTTCATAGCGAAAAAGAACAGAACCAAAATGTAATAGAATGAATCGCTTTCAGATAAGAAGCGAGTGTGCAAGTAGGCAAGACCCAGAACGCCAGCGTTGCCACAATTCAACGAAATTATTGTTGTTTATGTTTTTAGATTCTTTGCGAGATGCCGTCGCGTATTTTTGCAAAGGGGACCTTCGTTGTGTAGAGGAATCGACCGGCTGGCTGATGGATTACGATAGGAGGGTTTATTAGGTCCACACATACTTAGGCGTCACATTTGGGCCCCTTTGTACTACCTCCCTGACTAGATAGACCGGGAGGCAGCGTACATAGTAACTAAACCATAACCGACAAAATATTCGAAAAGTAGAAACTAGAAATAAAATCACTCGTCTGCCAGTCGTAAGTGGCAGCATTAACTTGGGGCGGCGCCGGCGCTGAATAAGGGGCTTCTTTAGGTGATCAACTAAATTACTAAATTATAAGGGTCACAGAAAAGATTTGTATCAAGAAATCCCATTTTTTCCGTAGCTTTCAAATGTGCTATGGCAGACGATTTCAAGTACAGCGTCGGTATTGAAAGACGCCCTTCAATGTAGGGAAAAACACCCCTAAACTAAACCATGAGGACCGTATAAAAATTATACATAAAAAAATTCCTCTTGTTGTCACTATTTTAAATACATCCTGGCAGACGATATTAAGTGTAGCTTTAATAGTGGCAGACGTCTTAGAAGTTACAAAATTTAGGTATAATAAATCCCAGCGAGTGCGAACGTGTGAGGATAAGCGTGCGAGAGCATAACGAACAGAGATAGCGATACATTTACACACCGCTTCGAGTTACCTACCAAACGAATTAAATTAGGGAAAATAATAAATTGTTTATTTCGCGATAAGATTGTTGGTATTTCTTGAATTCTTTTCACAATGAGAAGCAGAAAACCTGAAGAAAAAAGAAGATAGACCTTCAGCTTGTTCGACGATATCCCTTAGGTGTGGGGTAAACACCTTTGCCAGGTTTGGGGATGAAAACAATTTTTATCCTCCTCCATTGGGTAGGTATGTATCTGATAGCGATACAGCCCATATATATTCTCACTACGTAGATAACAATTACATCCAGCCCACATTCTAGGAGAGCTGGTATTATGCCGTCCAATCCTGGTGATTTGTATGCTGAGATCGATTTCACCGCCCATGTTATTTTTGTCATATCCGAGTAACCACAATCGTGGTTTGTTACGATAAAGCAGTTTATTAAGCAAATGTGTGAGCCTATCTTGCTTATAAGGGGCTATATTAAGATTCTATATTAAACGGCAACCGGTAAAAAGTTTAAAGACGATTAATTAGTATTTTTGCTAGCTGTTAAAACCCTAAGTATACAAGGGAAAAATTGACATTTCATTGCGGAATATTGGTAAGTTATTGCAGTGAATAAACAAACTTTGGACTATTAAAGTTGAAACCTGAAGCTCAGTTTGTTCCTAATTCAAATCGTTAACCATCTTTCAAAATTGACTTTGAACGAGTACTCAAATACACCAGTCGATACAAAAGGATTGATATTCTTAAACAATTTTTAGCGCTATTATATTCGTTATGGCTGGCTGGTTGTCCGACTGAGATCTCAGCAATTACAATAGCTAGGGACTTAAAATTTTCAATAAAAGCTTTCTGATGTAGTGTAGATGTGCTTGTGCAGGCTCTAGTCTATTTTGAGTTAGATTACTTGTGTGATCGATGATTGAAGAAAATAATTTTGATATGGTTTTTGGAGGTGCTATAATTTTACCGTTAGATAGCGCTACCCAGTATAACAACTTAATTATTAGCGCATTTTTAAAAAAAACGCTATTTCGTTATGGGTGACTGGTTGGCTGTCCAGCTGAGATCTCAGCAATTACAATAGCTAGAGACTTCAAATTTTCACTAAGAGCTTTCTGATGTACGTAGTGTAGATGTGCAGGCTCTAGTCTATTTTGAGTTAGATTAGTCGTGAGATCGATGATTTTAAACTTTGCTAATGAAATACTGATCTGCATTACCAAAAATGCGCTTTCATCATGCAAATTTATTAAAGAGGTCCCCAATATACACAATTTGCAAACTTTGTAACATGCATTTTGAAAACTATGCTATAATACATATGAATAGTTGATGTATACGACATAATTTTTAGATCACTTCTTTACCTACATATGATTTCTTTTCTTCTCTATTCTATCTATTCTTATTTGTTAATGATAATTGATAAGCAGTGTTTGGAATAGCTTTATGCCGATATGTTAATACAGTTCCTTTATATATCGTATTTTAGTTTTTGGTTATATAATGATTATTTTTTAGTTTAATGCACACATATAGATACAGCTCCTATTTCTATTCAGTTTAAAATATTAAGATTAAGTTTTATTTGTATGTTTATTGTGTGATTATTTTTAATTTTGTCATTGCTTGTTAAATGTAATTTGTTTTGTAATATGGCTTTGTCCAATAAGTGGATGTACCTATATCTGTTGGGCAAATAAATATTATTATAATATGCTGATTTACAACTTGCTTAAATTCAAGAGGTACCAAGGTAGGTTCTTTTGTAAATTGTATATGGCACTACGGTCAGGTTTCAAGAAGCCTTTAGGAAAATTAATTCAAGGAAAAGGAAGCACAACAGAAAGTTCGAAAAGTCAAATTGACAACATATATTCTCAGGAAAGTCACGATATCTTTGGAAAAAATTTAGGGGGGGGGAAAGTAATAAATGAATTTTACGCATTTCGCGTTTTGAGTATTACTGGGAGATTCACATAGCCCGTTCGTTAAAAGTTGTTAAACCTGCAGATGAAATGGAAACTTGAAATTTTATTCACGGCCATAATCGACTACTGCAAATTGAAATAAAAAAATAAAAATTCATATCTCTTAAACCGTTTAAGATAAGTGAGTCCTCTTTTTTAATCGAATCGTTAAAGTCTACGGATTTTTTTAAGTGACCGCTGAAAGTCTTGAAAAAGTTTCCACAGGGCCACTGCAATTTTTCAAAATTAGCAATCAAAGAATACCAAAAACTATTTCTGATGCCAGAAATTTTCTGGGTCATTAATTCGTAGAAGTTAGGCAATTCTCTGATCGCTGTCAGCTGTCATCTCCGCCCAATTTTTGTAAAACCTTGTATGTAAAAAAATCGTTCTTTTTCAGAATTTTACGTAATGACCCGAGAGATGTACGTAGGTATAGGTCATTTTTGAGTAGGTATTTGAGACCGTTGGAATCAATGACGTAAGGCACTTCATCCTAAGTTCTCGGCTGTACAACTTTTTTTTATTATAAATTGACCCCTCTTTCCCGAAACTTACCTACTCCTCTCCACCATGGCAGATCCATACAAAATGATTATTTCAGATCTTTCACTTAAAGTGTATCCAATTAAAATTATTTTCTTAGGTATCAACTAAACGATTTGAACTAACTCAAACAACAAAAGCAAAGTAGCAAGCACAGAACAACAAATACCATCAAAATGTTGTAGGTTGGTATTTCTGTAGAGAGAATTTTATGGCCTTTAAAATGATGTGCCACTCGATGTGGGGCGCAATTTATAATTTTGAAGTGGGGGAGCTGGGGACGCGGGGGTAAATCCTAAAACTAAGGTAAATCATCAATTAAATTTCCCCCTGGACTATGAACGTGTTGTTGCAGTTTTTGTTTGAGACAAAATTACAAATTACCTACAATCGGTTGTTCGTTTTGAAATGAAACAATGTAGGTATGGCCTTAGTGTCTATTCTTACACTATGGTACGGCCAGGGGTACGGCGTATACCTAAGCAAATTCAGATTTAGATAATGACAATCATTTTGTACTGATTGTGATTATAAATCCATGTACATTGCACACGCACAGAATCGCAAATGTGTTAACTTGCTCATTCGAGACTGTGCGGCTACAACAAATTAAATTAAAGTTGTCCCCGTGCGTGTATGCTCGATAATAAAATTACCGCTTTATTAAGTTTCACATAAGCGATCGTGCCCAAATAGAGTAGAATTCATTACGAAATAATGCAAATACCAAACACAAACTTAATAACTCTTTAATGCAGTGATCTATCACTGAAAGCGAAATCCGTATCATTCACCCTATCCGTAACCCTGACAAAGTCAAATCCTCTAAGCCCAAAGCTAACAAACACGTCCACCAAATAATTTAATTAAATCAAACGGAGGGGCACTTTTTAATTTCGTACCGAACTGTAAACAAACCTGATTATTGGAATACGGATTAGAAACGAGAAATCATTCTTCATGTCTATAAAATGGCAAATCTGGTTTAAGAAATAAATGGGTTTTGCACCATTAGAAAAATGGCACAAAATTAACAAAATAAGGAATCCCTATATCTACCTATAATTATAAAACACAATTGGGGTATGATCACGTTGTTCCTACAGGGTGATGGTCCTAAATATGATGTGAAATACAGATGGGGCTGATTCTATTAAGAATTATACTTTTATTTAGTCAACTAAGAAAATTGATTTTTGTTTCTCCATAACGGTCTGAAATACGAAAAAAACAACATCCTGTAGATTCTCATTACCATTAACATGGCCAATTATGTAAGAAAGAAGAACTTAAAAAATCTTGAAAGTTAATCACCCTGTAGATCGGTACAGAAGCGGTTGCGGACCTATGCTTATATGAACTTTTAGCCATAAAATAAGCCAAATTCTTCCGTATTTACATCATGTCTAGGAACACGTTGTTTAGTCTTAGTGCTGTATACCTACCAACGATTTTTAAAAAAAAACCGTTACTCAGTCTGGGGGAGGATGGTGCAGTGGCCGATCACGATAAGAGGTCGATGAGGAGGGCTATGGTTGGTAGAAATTAATTCCTTTCGTTGAGACCTTTCATTAGAGAACCATAAAACTAGTTACACTCTCCCCCACCCTCGCCCTTCGCCCCGTACTTTGATAAGAGGACAGAAAGAAGGACAGTAGTAGAAAACGGTTCCTTTCGTTGAAACCTATAATTAGAATACAATGAGAGATAAAATTAATCTTTTAACCCCCCCCTCCCCCAGGCCCCGTCGCACACTGATCTCGAAAAAGAGTCGTACGGGAAGGTTATAGTTTGTACAAACCAATTTATTTCGATGAGACTTTTCATTAGAATACCATGAAGGGTAGAACATGTGTTAACCCCCCCCCCCCTCCATTTTATAAAGTTTAACTTGGCACCACTTTTCGTGAGACTTTTCATTAGAATACCATGACCATGAGTATAACTTGGCACCACTATTCGTATGCAAAATCTGAGACCAATTGGTTGTCGTATGTAAAAGTTATGCACATTTTTCTTTCAAAAACAGCATCTCAGGAAATAAATTTAGACACCGAAATTTGATGGCCATTTGGCACACCTTCAAGGTATAGGATACCTACTGCAAAAAATTCCAGGATTCTAGGGCCATCCCCTAGAAGTAGATCGAAACGGCAGAAGCGAGTCCGGACGGACGGACAGACAACACGCAAACAATAGCACATTTTTTTTTATTCTTAAAAAAAATGCGCAAAAAAGTCGTATCGATGGTGGGAGATTGTAAATCGTGCGATGGAACACTTGGGACGCCATATTTTCCTGTCAATTCCCGCTCTAGCAACGCCACATGGCAACGAAATGTTACTAACACTGGCACCTCTGTTCTACCTACTCCACGCCAGTCCGTAGAAGGCATTTCGATGTGTTCTTCAAGTGACAATGATGATGTTTTTACCATGGCACTTGCCTTATATAATGAGGACAGTAAGAAGAAGAAACTGAAAAGTAAATGTCAAATGCAGCAGTTAGTTCTCACTAAGTGATCGGATATGATCGGACCGGATGCCCCCCTATCGTTGAGTGAAGGATTTATTACTCAATGCTCCTATCAGTAAAGCCCGTTTGTAACGCTCACTTATTTAGTCAAATTTTTAGTCCTTTTTTTCTTCAATAAAGATAATGCTATCCTAAAAATGTCATAAATGATGAAACTGTATGTAACATTCCATAATATTGTCAATTTTTTAGTACCAGTAAAATGTAAATATTTGTACATATGTTATATTAAATCTGGAGACTAAATATTTATCTTCTGTAAACTAAGGTCTCTATCTACTGTCAACGTATTATAGTGAGCTTTAAAAATGAATATAAATTTAATTTTAATTTTACAAATTCCCTATAATCTGTCAAAAGTTCTAAAAAATTGAGGGAAAATAGGACAGGTTCTAAACATTACAAAAATAGGACAATTTTCAGTTCCTAAAATAACTTCCAAAAAATTGATCAAAGTTGATGTATGAAATGTTCAATTTTTTTGTTCCTAAAAAAATTATTTAAAAATTGACTAAATAAGTGATCGTTACAAACGGGCTTAAGAATTTTGAGCATATAATATAACATAGGGTTTTGAGTGGCAATTTTGAGTTAACGTGTGAGGTTCCTACAGAAGAATTTTCTTGAATGTAACTAGACTCTAGAGACATCTATCAATGACAACTAGAAGTAGCGTGAGCATTTGATTAGTGATAATGCGAACATAGAATTTTGTATGCAATGTAATTTTCCTATAACGGGCGATCAAAAATGAGTTGCTGTTGAGTCGCCTTCAGGTTAAGTACGTTTTCCCGTGTAAACAAAAATTCCAAAGGTGACTCAACAGCCACTCATTTTTGACGGCATAGTATATTAGATTTTAAAAAACACGCATCAATCTATTTGAATCTATTGAGTAATTCAAATGAGTAGTAGATAAAATTGATAGCTGTTACATTTTTAAAAATTTAAGCAAAATGCTTACTTTAGAGATGAAGGTCCAAATTGTCAATTGGTACAAAAGTGAGAACAGTTTTAGGAGAGTTCGAGACTTATTTGCAATATACAGGGTGATTCCTATAGTACCTGCCACCGTTTGGGAGCGTATAGGGGGTGCCTAGGGGAGTATTTTGATATAGGACACTTGGGGTCGGAAATCTAAAATAAGGGCGCCAGAACCAAATTTATCTTCTGGAATTTCACGCCTGTATGTAGGCAACCCAACCGACCGACGTTTCGCGCGGAGCGATGCAGAGCGAGTTAGCGCGAGGAAGCGACATGGGAGGGAAGGAGGGAAAACGACAGTCAAAAGCAATAACGGTTACAAGTGTTCAACGTGGCCACCGTTGTTCTCAATGCACTTCCTACATCTAGCCAACTATTATTATACTATTGCCATAGTGGTTATTCACTTGATACGCGTCGTTGCAGACGGGATTTCGTGGGTTTAAACAAAATTCTGATCAAGTGTCAGCCACACATCGCCGCCTGAGATCGCTCCGTGTGCACCGCCGGCCGGTTGGGTTGCCTAACTACAGGCGCGAAATTCCAGAAGGTAAATTTGGCTCTGGCACCCTTATTTTAGATTTCCGACCCCAAGTGTCCTATATCAAAATACTCCCCTACGCACCACCTACACGCTCCCAAACGGTGGCAGGTACTATAGGAATCACCCTGTATGTATTGAATAGATCAAATTAGTAAAATACCAGATGCACATAACCTACAAATAATTGAAGGTTGGTTCACAATTAATTGTGAGATCAGCGTGTGCCTTATAGTATATTATACAATGCTTATAGAGAAGCTAAGGCTTAGACCACCGGCGTACGCAAAGGGGGGGCTGAAGGGGCTACAGCCCCCTCCGAAATAATCGACTTAACTACTCAGCGGCACATCCCGTAAGTCGTCAGTCATGGTATAATTATTTAAATGCCAAGCGACAATAAAAATGTTGCAGTTGCTGGAAAAACTACCTTACTTTTTCCTTCACTTACTTGATCTTGCGAATGTGTACGACATACGTGAAAATTTACATACTTTGGTCTTAATTCTCGAGTTTCAGCCCCTCCCGAAAAAAAATCCTGCGTACGCTACTGGCTTAGACTATTAGCGTTTTCGATTGGCAAAACTCGTACTGCACGAGTGTTGCACGAGAAACTGAAGAAATCCATGTGAAAATTGCTCTCAATGGAACATAAATATTCGTAAATATTTGCTGTCATTTGTCCATAACCTCATTTTAGATTTGTATTTATACAATGATTTAGGTAATCGACAAATCTGTATTCTAAAAAATGACTGAAACGATTTCACTATTATTTATGATAAACAATGAGGAATATAAATTTGAAATTCCTGTAAAGAACCAATTTTTGGCGTTCACTTTAAAGAGTAAATGCAACTTTTTGTACCTAAAGTAGAAGTTATATGGCTAGTTCATCATCTCTATCGCTAGATGACAACAAAAAACTCTCCAACGCAAGAAACAAATTCAAATTGGCGCACTTTTATTTTGAAAATTTGCTCCACGAGCTCTCCGACCTCGTGCGTCAAAATTTGCATTTAGTGCGTAATTGTTGCATCACATTTGCCAATGGAACACAGAAAATTGCCCTAAAATTACCAATAGAACGTAAAAATTGCACTCGTGCAGCACGAGTTTTGCCAATCGAAAACGCTATATGAAAGAAAGGGGACTGATAATATCTTATCAAGGGCAATGCTGCGCGTTGAAGCCTGGGGCGGCCATATTTTCGGAGCCAAAGTTTGTTTAATTTTTCATTTTCGTGTTTATGCGATCCTTAAGTATCGAAGTGTGCGATTAAATCATTCTTGGATAATGGTACATTGTAGTGCACGAAAGTGATAGCCAAAAAACACACGAAAGTATATCGTTTTACAGGTATAATAGGTTACTTTTCGGTGAAATAACAAACAAATGTGGGCTTCACTTTACGATCATTATTATCACTCCTCACTCTCTCCTTCTCTAAGGTCTAAGGCGTGTGCCCTGTGAGGTTAAGTTATTGTAAGTTTAAGAAAAAAAAATTATCCATAAGTTGCTATACCACGGCCTCACATGGCTTCTTTATTCATCATCAAGACTAGAAACGAGAAACCGTTGCTGTTCATAGTCACGCAAGTTGCGCGTTTTTCTGGTACGAATGTACACCTAATAGACTGATGCGATTTTTTTAAACGAACATAGGGAAAATATATTGCATATACAAAATCGTAAGTTCGGATTAAAAAAAAACTCACTGTATATTAGGTCATTGCGCGCCTCTTCTGGTGATCGTATCAAGTAAAAATAAGTGTATCCCCTCCACGAACTTAAGTTCGTGATCCCCTCCATTTGCGGCACGCTCTAAGCAGTGGCGGATTTAAATTTTTTGCTCCCCTAGGCACACCGAAAGATATGCGCCACAAAATAATCTTTAAATTTTAAAATGCTAATAAAAATCAAATTATAAGTTGAATTTTTAAAACTAATATGAAAAGAAATACAGTATACCTAATTTTTACAAACGTCAAAACTTGCATTATCGATTATCTTTCTTACAGTTACAGTTTGTTTAAACTATCTACCAATTCCAATTTATTTCATAATTTTAATTAAAGATTTTTGTCATTTGCAACTTGTTAAGGGACTTACTTTAAAACTCAAAATGTTACCTAACATAAATATAATGCAAAAAATGCCGCCCCTATGCACGTGCCTAGTGTGACTATATGTAAATCCGCCACTGGCTCTAAGTCAACCGAGACTGAGATTTTGTCTCATCAAGCAACGATCAGCATTATAGAATAAAAGATTGGTATTTGCTGCTTAATTTGACACAGGAGAATTCATATTATAGGACCCATACCCTGCTATAAACACTTAGTACAAATTTCAATAGTTTTTATTGTAACAATCCCAACACAATGAGTTTTACGTATTTCGCAGTTTTTATAATTTAGGAATACTCTTGTTAATTGTACCTTGTAGATATAAAAACAATTATGCAATAACTAAAGAAGCGATACAAAATAAACGCAATTAACTTATTTACTATATCTAACGTGGAATGCTGACAACAAAATGCGAAACTGTGTCAACAAGTTCACTACTCACAAGTCAGTCAAAATTTATAATGAGAACATCTATTAATACGATCTGTTTAACCATATCAACGTTTTTAACAGGAAATATGCAATACCGATTCCGTAAAAAATCTTTTCCTTTTGCAATCGGCTCAAATTTTCTAATTCTAATGCCATAACTCGTCTGTTCAACTTGGCCATTTGTCGACGGAGATGCAATATTTCGTCAGTTGTCGACATAGGATCCAAGCTAATGTTTAATGGAGGAGTCGATTCCCGATGGGGAACTAACTCTTCGCCACGCAATTCAGAGAGAACTTGCGTCTTACTTTTAACATGCTTATTTGGTATTTCCGCTGCCTTTGGCTCAGTATCATTTACTCCAGGAAATTGGTACTTATCTAAAGTTAACATTCTAGGAGGAGTTCCCACTCTTACATCGCCGGGATACGGATCCTTAGGAAGTATGGAGTTATCATATACGATTTCTCGAGGAGGGGCTCGCGTACCTGCAAATAAAATGACTCATAAATCTGACTGCCTGCAGTTGTATGACGTACCAATGTGTTGATCTTGGCCCACTACTAATATGCGGTCTGGCACTTGCATATTAAGAACTTCGAGTTCGGAACCCCAGGGATTTGTTGTTACGCCGTTTGTAGGAGCATCGGGATTAAAACTTATTTTATTTGGGACTTTCATGCGCTGGCCTATATCCACTTTAAAGTTGACATCCGATATATAATTCTCGTCGATGTCGGGGTATGAGAGTTCAGTAGTTGCAGACATTTCTCAAATGCTTATCAATATATCAATAACTTTAAAACTAAGAGTTAAAAATAAACGATTACCTTTTCAATCAATGAAAAAGTTACGATTACAAAATTGTTATTTTGACATTTTTCTCAGAAATAGGAAATGCGACGTTGACAATTCTCATAAAGTTGGAACTTGTAAAGAAACCATATGACGTATATACAGGGTAAGTCCGTTGTTTAGCATGGAAACTACAGAGTGAGCAACAAAGATTGAAGCGTGCCGCTTCAGCTAAATTGGCAATGTGCCGCTCATAGCATATGCTGATTTGATACAAGATACGAAATACGAATAGACGCACGTCACTGTGACAGCGCAGAACGTCATTTTCGTATACAACTCCATACAAAGAAGGTAGTTTTGATATTAATAGGAACAAGCGGTGATGACGCACGCTTCAATCATTGTTGCTCACACTGTATAATAGTGATAATGAGGCCATTAATTAGGGAAAGAATTACGGATTCAATGTAAGGATAGACACTACATGATTTTTATTTCAGAACGAAGTATGTAAAGTTGTCTTTTATATTGCACATTTTCCACCTGTATAAAACAAGCGGCGCGACGGAAGCTTTGATATCTAAGTATAAAGTTACTTCCCTATTACTGATGCCTTTGAGGTTGTCGGTTATGAATGATAAAGACAGATGTAGGTAGACGGATGACCGGATGACGATGTATTGTGAGCTGCCTATAATCGGCAATTAATTTTCGCTGTCGATTTTCCAAGACAACTTACCTACAAATGATGGAACAATTTCCTAAATAGCTGTATGTTCGTAATGTTAATATATAGGCAATAATGGCAGGAATTTTTGTTTCCTTTTTTCGATTTCAAAATATAGCACTCTAACAGCCTCCGACGTTTTAAAAAAATGTTTTCAAACATTTTAATAAACCTCCGTGTAACTGTCTAGCTAAAGCATTTACAGGAATATTCGACCTCTACTGCATCTTCACTCAGAATTCAGATATCGTGGAACGAAATCAAGCGTTTTCGGGTGCAACGGAACCTGCGTACTATCCAACCTTATGCATAACACTTGGAGTTAGAGCACCAGTTTTGCACACTTGTAGATGAAATGTACTTTCTGGTTTGCATCTCATTGATTTTTAAGATTTTGTATTTAAACGGATTATGGATGTATCTTATTACCACAGATTACTTACATCATTTGAAATTAATTTAGAATAAGGTACTATCAAAGAGTAGTACTATGTTCCCAGTTAAAATAATAAATACAGGTGAAAGATTAACTTTAGTTTCGTCTCAGAATTAAGCTCACATTGTCCGTGGGTACGAATTCCGTAACACCCTGTAGAATTGCAGTTGGCGTTTGTTAACGCTTTATTTATTTATTGCATATTGTTTTTTAGTTATTCCATTTGGAGTATGATATTTTCAAACCCCAAAACACAAGTAATGCTTCCTTCTATGCTATGTCGTTTATTGTAGGAAAAATGCACCTCAAACATCAGTAGAACGAATGTAACAAACAAAAATCAAAAATAGGGGAACTAATAATACATTAAAATACCAAACGAAACAAATTACAAGACCTCGGAGAACGGGGTTTTCCGCGTTTTTTCAAAAACCTTGAAAATGAACTCCGAGCACATTAAAAATATTTAAAAATATTAGTGGTACTCATTTTTTTGTCAAGAGAAATCGTTGTGATTAACAAACACGATTTTAAAATGAACGGCGTTTGAAAAGTTTCGAATGACCGCCACATTGCAGTGACGTCACTACGCGCGTTGGCGCTCAGCCGTAGCATTGCTTACAATCGATTCAGAGAAAGAAAACGTCGTTTTGACGGAAAGCGTCGAATAATTATTGCATTTGTACCTGAGCGTGATAGCAGACAGAAGTCATCGCGAACCTAATAAATTGTATATAAACGTCCCAACAGGAAATATACGAAAAAAGTTCGACGTGATACCGCGAATTTGACATCCCATTTGTATTGTTGTGAAGACGATTCTAATTAATTAAAGTGCATAATGTCGATTTACTTTCAGTCAGTTATCGACGAAAATCCATAGATATAATATTGTAATTGTAATTCAGAATATGATTTACTTCGAACTCTGTTCTGGGCATATCTGTGCCCTTACAGCGCACACATTTTTCTCTATTTTCACTTCCACATATCCAACACCCTAATTTTCTCGTTGAAATCCGTAAGGTGCATACTGTATTAGGTACCTACACTATACCTTGCACTATACACACATAACTTGATGTTATACTTCCTATGAACCATAACAGATTTGCTTGTGGGCTTTGACTCCACTCAACCGAGTGGCATGGAAAAACTCACTTTTCGAGAAAAAGGCGGCGACCATTAACACAACCTTTGGCAGACTATCTAACTGCCCCTTTACGAACCAGTCAGAACTCGGTTTATGGCAGATTGCCATAATAAGTCGAATCGAACTCCTATCAGTGTCATGCACTAATATAACTCCCGATCGGCAACCCGCGTAGTGACGTATGCGACGCTCGGCCAATATCGGCATGTCGTCGGTTGCATGACAAAATTTGAAAGTTTTACGATATTGTATGTTGTTTCCTGACATGTTGCAATTAGAAAAAAAAGTTTTGTATATGAGATGTTTAATTACAGGTTATAAACTTTACAGTAAGACACAAAAAAGTTACAATATTTTTTTTCAGGAAGACCCTACTAACAAACGTAAAGTGATTTATGCATATATCTTTGGACTTAAAAGTAAAAATGCAATCACGATAGAAAAATGATAACTAACTCGTTATCTTCGTCACCCAACCTGAATGTGAATGCGTTCCATTTTTCGTTGGGTCGTTATTCAAACAGTACATGACAAGTTTGAGCTTCATTCCTCATTAGAGCGACACAATACTCAACATCTGTGAAATAATTATAAATGATTAAATTAATAAAGCGCTCACAACGAGTTGCCATCGTTGGAACACCCTGTAATTGAGGTAGTTTGTTTATGGCAACACTGTTAAGGGGTTAAATGGCCACTACCGTTGACGAATGGCTGTGTCGCGGTACAGCTGT
The DNA here is from genome assembly GCF_008802855.1 of Photinus pyralis. NCBI lineage: Eukaryota > Metazoa > Arthropoda > Insecta > Coleoptera > Lampyridae > Photinus > Photinus pyralis. Next base: position 32,330,637 of record NW_022170596.1, on the reverse strand, counting down.
TAAATGTCAATAAATGCAAAGAATTCGGTTATGTTATTTCTCCATAAGCAAATGAGGTTTTTTTATGTTTAATCATTCTTTAATATGTAAAAATAAGCAGAATTATACCATAAGCAAGATGTTGGTGAAACACGGTTCTAAATTATAACCTATACATAGTAACAATGCTTAAAATACAGGAAACAGTTCACAGTTCATAGACCTTTCATTTTCATTCCCTCACAATGATGTCGAATTTATTATATGAGAAACGCCCTCTAAAAAAACCGAGGATAGGTCCCCCTGATGTCTATCCTCAGGAACCCAAGCAGAAGGAAGACGAGCTGACAAGCGTAAACGTTAAACATGGCTTTCCAACAATGACACATTTAAATGACGAATTCGGCACTGCACGTAATTGTAATGTGACCGCTGGCAAGGTACTTTCAGTTAATTTTCTTACCTGGTAGTCGCCTAATCGTGCAATTCTTTCATTAGATTGGGGCATATTTTAATGCGATCATTGCAAAAAAGGAAGAATTAAGTACACTTCCCGATTCTGGAAGGAAACGCCAGCAAATCAACCCGAAAGATAACTTCTGGCCGGTCACTATGAGAACTAAGAATGCCATCGAGGCGTGGTTTAAAGATTTGGCAGGTAGTAAACCACTAACGAGTTTATCAAAGAAAGCACCAAATTTTAATAAGAAAGAGGAAATATTTATGATGCTTTGTGAACATCAGGTTCCGATGTTACGTGCTGCGTGGTTTATTAAGCTGAGTTCTGCGTACACAGTTGCCGTGTCTGAAGCAAAAATTAAGAAGCGACAAATGCCTGATCCTACTACCGGTGATTAGCAAATTGTTTTGTGCAGGTATAATTTGTGTGTTTTAGAGTGGACGAGTACGTTACTTAAATTTTTAAAGGATCAAATACCTAAACTACAGGAGTATTATTCTCAAACTGATAAGACTGCAAATAATTCCACTACAGGTGTTACATCCATTGATACGGATCAAAAAGTTGCTATTAAACAGTGGACATACTGTACACAGCTTCTGAAATTCATGTATGAGGAAGGTAAGCTATTATCATTATCGACAATTGTGTACCTATACTGCATTCGCACCTCCAGATGCAGTCTTATGGACTAAATGCCTCTCTTGCTAATTTGTGTCATTTTGCGATAACGTTACCCTTCTTGCTACCCGCAATGATGCCAAACTGACATATGATTGAATTGAAGTATTAAAACACAACATAATCTTGTGCTGTCATTGTCACTTTTGTACTTCCTAGGGTTTTTACAACTTCGACCTCTAATTCTAAATTCTAAGGAAAATAATGGCGGCGCTCAAATTCCTTACATTCCAAAAGGATTACTTACACAAATAAAATTATTTTAAACACACAAGGTCCGTTTACAAGTGGGTTTTTAAATTTTTTTTGTATCTGTTCAAATAACATCAGCATAAAATAAGTTGGAAAATTCCGATTTTTCTGGCATATCTTCGTTAGCAATCGGAATATTCTGGTTCTCTTTTTGAGCATGATAATTACTCTTTAATTGCGCAACTTTCCCTAATTTGATCATTTTCTATGGTTTCCGAGATCCCCGCGATAGACATCCTTATCTTGGACACACTGTATATTAACTCATTAAATTGCTTTCAGGATTACTGGACTCGCAAGAAGTATTAAACTGGATATTAGAGTTATTAGAAAAATTTCGTACACATCCGTCCGATGATGGACTCTTACGATTATACCTGCCACTCACATTACAGTATCTTGAGGAATTTGTACAATCCGAACTGTTATCGCGCCGAATGGCTTATCTGTGTACAAAAAAACTAGGAAATATGCTAACTAATGTCGCGGAAAGCAACATAATCACATCTCCGCAAAGTGAACAAAACAAAAACGATCCGAAAGAGGGAGAGAAAGAGAAGAAAGATGTTGCACTTGTGACGCCGATTCAAAGCACGCTATTAGAGTACCAAAATTGCCCACACCACAGGGATTTAGGTAACTTACCAGTTTGAGTGCCTTATATTATTAATCCGAATTATTTTTTAGTATTGCAGCTTAGTACTATTATACAAACAATTACATTAGAATGCCCTAGCAGTATTGTATGGTGTGGTGCGGGTGTTGGTTCTGTGTGGTACGGTTCTCCTTTAGATTTATTACCTATACTCCCTTCCGCTCTACCGACCCCAACTCGATGCAATGCGGCTGTCTACAGGAAACAACTCCAACAAACTGAGCATAACATACGAGAGAGGAGTAAACGTGCTGAAGGTCGTTGGTGCAGCGAAAAATGGCAAGCCTGCTCTACAGGTATTCCAAGTGCAACGAAATGAACGTAATGATGATCTCTTTTAGGTGTTACAACAACATGCGTTTTGGCTGCGTTAGATGCTTTGGATCGGCATCGTTTCGATCGAATGGACGCTACAAATTCACTAGATACTCTTTATAATAAAGTAAGAAAGATCTGGGTTGTCAGACGTATCACTTTCCGCTTTTAAGGTTTTCAGTAGCGGAAATGACCAAGAAAGTGCAGTGGTGAAGCTTCTTTGTGAATGGGCCGTCTCGCCCGAAAGAACTGGTGAACATCGAGCGTTAGCTGTCGCGGCTTTGTTGGATCGTCGACAGTCGGATATATCGTCATCTACAGATCAGGATACAATCATTGATGATCGAGATTCGAGTAGCTCAATGCCTGGTGGACCTCCAATGTTTCAATCTTTGCTGATGAAGTTTTTGGATACTGACGCTCCTATACCGTCTCTTGACGACTCTCCACAGGTACAGTGTGTGTAGTACTATGCGTATCAGTCATTCTTCAAGCATTCTCTTGCATTACCGAAACTCATTATTGGTGTCTTATGTTTGTTTTACTGTATTGAAAGTAATTTAATTTTCAAATAGTTTTCTTCTTTTGTGCATGAATTTTCTTACAAACACATATATTTTTTGCTATAGCCTTTTAAAGTAATTTAAATGAAATGGCCACTTCCTTTTTTTAAATATAAATAACCTAATTCCTCAAATTTGAATAATACATACGTATACATACACACCTAACCAATTTTTTATTTTTTGTATAAAAGAAAAAATGAACCCTTGTTTTTTGGCTGATTGATTATTGAAATTATGGAACAAACTTTTAAACTTGTACAAAAACGAATTTTGAATCTACACCAAATTCAGTAGGCTCTTCAGTTGCGTTCGCTACAATGAAAAAAATCTCGATAAAGATTTAATTTTATTATGAATTGCTCCATCTTGAAAGTTCGGTGGGGTTATAATTATAGGAAGAAATATCTTTCGAACTAACGTTTATTATAAAGAATATTCTTTATAATAAACGTTAGTTCGGAAGATATTTTTTCCTATAATTATTAATTTTATTAATTTAGGAATCTTAGCAGCCTTAATCACATTCATCAACTCCAAGGAATTATTTAAACAAATGTTGAATTACACCTAGCATCAGCTACTGTATTGGCAAAGACAAAGATTATTTCTGTAAGACATAAAAAAATTAAATCTATAAGCTGAAAGAAAGATAGGCTTTAGATCCAGATTTACACATTCCACGCATGCAAGCGATCGATTCTCAATTTAAGAAATCTTAGTTACTTTTAAATAATTAAATAATTTGGTCGTTAACTGCAATTTTTGGGGCGCAAAGAACTAAACAAACACTCGCTGACAGCTTCAAAAACTACACTTCTTTTCTATTACACTTAATAGTGATATCATAAACTGGCTTTATTGACTTTGATGATTAAATCTTGTGGCTTCTCGAATGATGGAAAGAAAAATCTTACTTTAGCGCATACTTGGAGTACCTTGCTGTGCAATAAACTGCTTGGTTGACACACTTGAACTATTAATTTTTCTGTATACGGTTTAAATGCTTTAAATTTCTCTCAAACTTTATTAATTAACTTCGTACTATCAACTAACTTTTTCACCCAAAAAAACCTTTCTTTAAAATTTCGTAAACAAATAGCCAATCAGAACCAAATTTGATTAACGCCAGCTTCGACATTAACTGCACACCTGTTGTTTTCTTATTGGCGAAAAACACGCGATTATCTTGAAATTAATTAAATTTTACCTTAAGTAACGCGATAGCAAATGGTTTTACCCCGTATGTATAGGAACCTGCGAATTTCTTTCAATAAGTTTTTAAGCAAGTTTTTCAGTACAATAGGGGTTTACAGTATAGTTGAATTCCGTAATTTAATAGGCGTATACCTGAAACCATAAAACAATTTTTTGGACAGTAAAAGTTTATTTAAAAATAGTGACTAGAAAAAAATAATGAACATGTGCGGTATTAGGGGTTTAATCAAAACGAGATGATTGTGGCGGGCGCTGTGACGTAATAAGCCCGACCAATCAGCTGCTAGAACCATTCAGATGACATACGACTTGGCAATATTGCAGGAGAATGTCATTTGTAACTTGCGTCATCTGTCACAGGCACTTGTCGTTCACTTTCGCGAGATGCCTGTGAAAACGTCAAATCCGACAAACGTCAGACTCTCGCACAAGGTTGCCCGCTCACTTTTACGTGATTGGTTGTAGGTTTGTGACGTATTTCGACTGAAGCGTTTCAAATTCGAACCAAAAACACAGCTTTTTAATAATTTATTTTTATTGCCCTTTGTAGATCAGAAATAAAAAATGAAGGCGGGATGCCCCTATTGAGGATTGTTTTTCTCTCAATGGTTTTGCTTACAATAGCAATTTTTTGTTACAATTAATTACAAGGAATAATTTAAAGTTGCAAGAAAAAGCGTTAAAAAGTCGAATAATAGGTATGTAATAAAGCTATGAAAAAATCTTCAATGTATTAGAAAAATTATTCACTGGGGACCTTCTTCAAAATAATCTATTTATTTTGAAATTGCAATTTGGTATGAACATTTGGTGTTTGATTAACGTTTTTATTTTCTTTTTTTTTTTCAGAAAAAAACCGCCTTCACAAACTTGGTTCATTTGTTTTATGAACTAATTCGTCGAGATGTGTTCTCACATGATGCATATATGTGCACTTTGATTTCAAGAGGGGATCTTTTGGGACATGAAGAAAGCACTGACATGACGCAATCAAAAATGGAGGTAAGAATTGAGTAAGTTGGTCAGTATAGTGTAGTGTAGTGTTATTTCCTCAAATCAGACTGAGATGACATATTTCTTTACAAAAGAGTGCATTGCATAGGTTAGCTCAAATACCAACAATGGATGTGTCAGCTAATAAGTTTGTTTAAAATAATTAAGCGAAAACCACGGGATAATTTCTAAATGTCATTCTTCGGACCCTCCTGACTACAGAGAAACTGGAGCCAGGCTGCTTAGGTGTTCTAGAGCGGAGCTGAATTCGAATCATTTTGACGGATTCGAAGGCAGGATAGGGAATTTGGAATTCGGATTCTTGTCAAAGGATTCGTATTTCGGTGATTCGGTTGGATTTCTGCATCAACAAATCATTCTGCACCACTTTCACAATGCTTGTTCTTCATAGTACCGTTCACTGGTTGGCCATCCAGACGGAAATAAACGAAAACGGTACCAGTAACGAGTGCACACAAAATTAATCGGAGATACATATTAGCAAAAATGTTGTGTGAGGCCACCTCCTTATAAGAGCTGTACGTTTGCTAGAAAGCGTTTATACGGACTTTTTGTCTTATTTTGGCGTTTAAAACACGCCCTAGGATTTCTGCCGGATATTTATGAAACATCCTGTATTATTTATTCAACTCTACATTTCTACAGCTAGTTTTACATCAACAATTACTTGATGAAGTTATTTGTCAATTTATTGAACAATTTCTTGCTTTCCTTGATTTTACACTGCTGTTAACACATTGTACAATTTCACCACCATTTAATTATTTTGTTAGGTTTTCATTTTTGTGTAGAAAAAAGTCAAAATTTTCGAACGTAAGTTTTATCGCTAGACATACTTATATTCATGTTTCGTACGAAGCGGTATATGCGTCTATTTCCCTATGTTTACAAAAATATAAATTCGAAAAATTACTAGCGACCACCCACTTTGCAATGTGAACTTTGCTGTCTTCCGTTTAATGCTAATTAATGTAATAAATTATTATTATTATTACTATACCCGCGCATGCTTACCCAAAAACGAAAACTATTGAAGTGAAATGAAAAGTAAACACGCATAAAATTGGCTGTTTTGTTACCAAAGAAACGCTGTGTTAAGCCTGGTCTTGTATGTGGAGTCTATGTATATGGAGTTTCTGGAAGACTAGAATAGAAGCTTACATTTTTAGCGCATTTTCCGACGAAGTTGGGTGCGCTATTTTCAGCCACTTTCACTGTCCGCCCGTCTGTCCGAGGCCTTAACTACTCCTACAGTTTTCAAGATATTAAGTTTGTTCTTTTTGCATTCGGTAGTGTATAGCTCTAGCACCTGAGCCAAGGAAAATCTTGACAATTAAACTGTGCAATGTTTCCATATTTGTTAATATATTTTATTGAAATTTTAACCACAGATACTTCTGGTGGAGGTAAATATATCGCATTATAGTAAAAATCACTTGTGCGCATGCGTAATAGCAACTTTCTTATTTATGGAGGTATTTCTTTGAAATTTTACCCAAAGATGCTTTTAATGCAAGCAAACGTATCGCATATTGTAAACATCAGATTAATGCAGGATGCTCAATATCAGCTGCTATTTATCGAGATATCTTTTTGAAACTTTAATCATAGATGCTTCTGTTAAAGGCAAACATAACTGATATTGCAAAAATTAGATATTGCGCATGCGCAGTCAGTGCCGTCTTTGTTTATCAAGATATTTCTTTAAAATTTTAACTATCACATGTGGTAAACATCGAAAACCACAAATGTCATTAGGAAAGGTAAACATCGCACATAGTAAAAATCAAATCCGCGCATGCGTAGACTGCAAAATGCCAATTTTTTTACTTATGAAAATCTCTCTTTAAAGTTTAACCATAAACGCTTCTAGTAAAAACAAACATCACATACCTATAGCATAAATTAAATGAACTCATGCGCGAACTGCGCAACGCCACCTTTTCTGTTTATGGAGATATTTCTTTGAAATTTTAACCATATATGCCTCTAGTAAAGAAAATCACAGCGCACATAGCTATGGCCTTTTGGGAAGTACTGGATCATTCATGGAAAATGCCCTGAAGTTACTCGCCTTAGGGCGAAAACCTTTTTACTTGTTTTATATTTTGATGGATTTGTATAATGTACCTGTCTGTAGTTTGAGCCTCTATTTGCAAGGTTGGTTCTCTTTTCTGATTTTATTTCTACCTCTCTGCACTGTTTCTGTTGGTACCAATAATTTATTTCTAATTTGAATAACACTATTGCCAGACCAAGCTCATCGTTGTCTCTCGGTCATCATTAGATTAAACAGTTTTATTTTTTGTGTCCTACTTTGGCGTATGAGAAGTAGAATTTCTAAAAATCTTCAAAATATATACAAGTATAATTATTTTTATTTAATTATTTATTATTATTATTATATTATAATTTTTGTTTGTAGGATCATTCCCATGGAATGGATTATGACGATTCTAAAATAGACGATGATTTAGACAAAATCCTGCAAAACATAAAGGAGGATCAACAAAATTCAATGGACATTCCAGACAGTCCGAAAGATCATGACCACAGCCATCAACAGCATATGCCGAGCTTAATGGGACTAGCGCCAATGGAAAATGATCATAACGGTCACAAAGTAAAACCGTCACGTCATTTATTATACACCATACATTTTCCCCTTCCACAAGACGACCCCTTTTCACAACACGATTGCAACCAACGTCACGTATTGCTATATGGGGTGGGTAAAATCCGAGATGACGCTCGTCACATAGTCAAAAAAATGTCGAAAGAAATATGCAAATTGTTTTCCAAAAAGTTCAGTATAGACGTTGCCGAAGGAGGCAAAGTTAAGAAGCACTCACGCAACGAATTCAATTTTGAGGCCACCACTCAGAAGTGCCAAAGTTTGAGTTACTTCGATCAGCACGTCGTAACGTGGCAGTGCAGTGTTACCGTAATCGAAATGCTAAATTCTTTCGCAACTGGAAACTCAAATTACTTACCCGTTCAAGAGCATGTGGCCTTCTTGTTCGATCTGATGGAGTTGGCTTTAAACATCTACGGCTTGATTGATGTGTGCATACAAATACTGAAGGAGCTTCCCGAAGTTGAGGCCCAACTTTTAGCAAAAAACTCAATCTTAATGAAAAGTTATACCACATCGTTAAGTTTATATATAGTTGGTGTGTTACGAAGATACCACTGTTGTTTATTATGTAAGTAATTTTTATGTACAGTAGAAGATACACACTCTGCATTTTAGTGTCGCCCGATCAAACCTCGGCCGTATTCGAAGGACTATGTCGAGTTGTAAAGCATGTTTCTAATCCGTGTGATTGCAGTTCAGCGGAACGTTGTATTTTAGCTCACCTTTATGATCTCTACTCGTCTTGTAGTCTTTTAAAGGCAAAACCTCACACTGTCGAACCGTTTGGCAATGCGTATCCGAAAATTCGGCAAGCCTTGTACACAGCCCTTCAACCCATGCCTAATAATAGTTACGTTTACAATCCGCAATTTATGCAAGAAGTATTTACGAATCCGAAGAAAGGTGGAAAAATTGAAGGCTCGTGGGCTAGACAATTAAGTGAGAATGTGAATAATAGGTAATGTAGACTTTCTTCCTGTCACTAACTTTATTGCTTATGTCGTGTAACCACTGATGTGATAATTCAGTTCAACATAAGAAAATAAACATAACTCGTACAGCGTACTGGTATAATTTGGTATTGCACTCACAGTGTTATAAATCTCGTTTTCCTAACAATATTGCACGGACCGTTCTTTGTGATCATAATACAAACGCCCATCATATCGCCAAAATGATTATCTGAAACAAATGTCGGAAGTCCGGGAAGCCGGGAGCATGTACAGCTGAGTCAAATAGTACCATACCATTATGCCTAAAACAATAGGTACATTGATAAATCTAATTAAAATGAAGATCTTCATCTTGACTTATTGTTTTTTTTTGTTATTCTGCAAACCAGAAATTAATTAACCGCGCCACATAATACCATTGACTTTATACATAATAAAATTTATAAATAAAGTCAATGATAATACCAAATAAGTTAAACATAACCCCATTTTTGAATGGCGGAATTCCATGTAAAAAACCATTTCAGGAATAACAATAATTAGATTCGCGTCTATTACGTTATTATTGCAAGCACTGTTATTCATATTCAATTGTTAACGCATTAATCACATAATATTAACTGAAAAAGCCGCGCATCAGGTTTAGGGCGAATATTTGTGGTTAGAGTTTATCTCGCACGATCGCGACATCCCAGACATACCCGACGCAACGGTCTCTACACAAATCACCCTTGTGGATCTCTACATTTAAAGGCCAGTCCAGACTTGTTGCATATCCTCATATCGTATCAGGGTAGGCAGGGATACGTTGCACAGAACCGTATCAAAACTGTGATACATGGAACGCTACGGACGTGGATCGCCTAGTTGGCGTTTTTTCGCGCCGAGACCTCAAAGGGATGACATGCCACTAGTTTGGACGGCTATAAATTTACATGTTGCAACAACGTTGTTTTTAAATATCTCTGAATGTTGTATCCTTTTTTGAAATTGTTGGCCACAACCTTAAGAGACGAAAAACTGTGATACAAAGAATTAGCCCAATTGACTCTCCGTGTCTTTTTTTTATGCGGATACTTTGTGCTGTCTGGAGTTGCGTAGCTGTTGCACTGTATCATGTCAAATAATTCTCAAACCGCCATTGCTTTTTAGGTATATTGACTACGACATTTACTGAAGTGAGAAAGTCAATACCCAACAGGGTCTCCCTTCCATTAATATATCACATTACTACGTTACAATGTGCACCAAACAAAAAAAAGCCACGGTTCACGTTTTCCTCTGCTATATCAAACATTTTTCCGTCACTCACTTTTCGTCTGTACTTCTGTATCAAATTTAATGCGTCTCCGATAAACTCACACCTTTAGCGATAACACGCTTTACGCAGCGATAAACTTCTTATCGCAATGACCGGATTTAAAAGAGATAAACTTTTACAAAACAACACGCAATTATTTCCAAATGTTCCTTAACTTATTAACGCACGTAATTTAACTTTACAATAAAGTAAACAAATAAACAAAGCGATTATTTAAAGAAAAATATTCCTTTATTAAATAAATCTTAACCAAAAAATCAACATTGATTTCAATTAGAATAACATGATCGAAATTGAACATTTTTTACCGCAATGCAATACCTCCCTTATTTGCGGGTGGTAATAACTATTTAGTATAAAATAAAAGATCAATCAAGCCTGAAAAAAATGAGACTGTTACTATCTCCCAGACTATCACAACTCGATTTTTATGTTTATATGCTTTTAATTGTATCAGAAGTAGAGTGTAAGAAAATATTTGTTCCAGGTATTCATTTGTAAGTAACGCCATTATATATGTATGCCGTGAGACTGACAATGAACGACTTAACGATCTGGCTATTATGTGTGCTGAAATGACGGCATGTTGTAATTCGTTAGCCTTTGAATGGTTGGGTGCTTTACTAGCCCTATGTTGTCCTATGTCTCATCCCGGCTATTACACAGATGTTTTTGCGCAACTCGACATACAGGTTATTATTTTACATTCAATTGGTACTGTTCTGTAATGTGTGGTTTTCAGGATATCAGCATCCACAATGCCTTAGCAGTATTTACTTGTGTTCTTATCGCTCGACATTGCTTCTCATTAGAAGATTTTGTAGCCCGTATCGCTCTGCCGAGCCTTTTAAAGGTAATATCCTTAGTGTATTAGAAACAAGGTTAGAAATTATTTTTTAGGTTAAATCGTTGGATAATAGTGGGTCATCTGCCGAAGGTGGCATGCGACTAACGTGTCATTTACTTTTAAGACTGTTTAGAACTGCCGAAGGTCCACAACCTGGACTTTATTCTGTAGGATCTCCTCCCCTGACAGCTCCTAGACCTCCTTTAGGAGTACGATTAAGTTGTGATAGGCACTTATTGGCGGCCGCACATCGTAATATTCATGTGGGCCCGGTACTTGCCGTTTTAAAAGCAGTATTAGTTGTTGGCGATGCAACTGCGAAAGAGGGAACTGAACTGAGTATTTCGCATATTTTAGGTACAAGTGATTTGCTTAGCGGCGGAGATGGACCATCTTCTGATATAGTGTGAGTTCTTAGGCGGACGTTTTGCAAACTTGGAAATAAGTTGTTCACTTGTTACAGTCCATCGAGCACTGTAAATGGTGAAAGCACTGCCTCCTTATCTGCCTTCGCATGCCACGTTCTACGAGAAATATGCTCACAACAGTGGGTGTTGGAAAGGTGCCTGTCTCATCCCGAGGAGCTCTGCCATCCTGACAATTTACTCGATCCCTTATTATCGCATTCCCAGGCACAGAGATTGTTGCATATGATTTGTTATCCCGACGTGAGTTCAGCAATTGAAGAGTTGGATCAGAAAAGCATGATTGGTCGCATATTAGAGGTGACACAACGTTTTTTTTGTCCAAATTCCGTGAGATTGAATGTTTCAGAATTTGGAGCAGTGGAGTTTACGGATGTCGTGGTTGGATCTCCAATTGATGTTTAAACAATTTAATACTACCTCGTCCGAGCTAAATCAATGGCTGGATACAGTTGCTAAGGCCGCGATTGATGTGTTTCAACTGACACCTTCTTCAAATCCTCACAGTGAAGAGAAAAAGTAAGTTAAAGTATGAACGAATCTGCTCGTATAACTAATTTAATGCCAGAAACAAGCATCATAATTCGATATGGTTAGTCGCTCCACTTATTTCGAAATTGCCAAGTGCTGTGCAAGGACGAGTTTTGAAGGTTGCCGCACAAGTGTTGGAGAGCGGTGGGTGGTGTCGTGAACAAAAAAATAAACAGCGTTCCAATGTTGAAAACCAAAGTTTACTGAGCCATCAACCATTTTTAACGTTGGTTCTTACGTGTCTCAAAGGACAAGAGGAGGGTCAAAGAGAAGGGCTGTTATTTTCCTTACATTCACAATTGACCCAGGTCAGTATAATACAATTTTCAGGAGGGTAAAGGATTTATATTGCAGTTGGTGTCATTGGCCCGTGACGGAAACTTATTGGAGATTGTTAGTAATGAACGGACTTTGGATGGTTTGCAGTTGAGATTCTCTCTTGTTGGTGGAGTTTTTGAAGCTATCCAAAGAAGTTCCACAGCTTTAACTGATTGGTGTCTGCTTTTGGTTCAATTGGTAACACATGGCTTAATCGATTTGCACACCCACAATGAGTTATTCACAACTGTCATTGATATGCTGGCTACACTTATACATTCAGCTTTAGCATCCGATAGTCAGGTACTTTTCATTCAACCTCGAAAATGTTTAAAATATCAAAGGTTTTAGGATGATGGTAGAAAAATGTATCAAAATCTAATGAAAAAACTGAAAAAAGAAGTAGGGGAAAAGTATAGCGCATCTTTACAGCATATTAGACAACTGTTACCATTTCCTAGGCAAGTAACTGAAGTGATCGCTGTTGAACCAATTGGTTGCCTTACCGACAGTAAAGGAAATAAAATAAGTTTCGACAGTATTGATAAAAAACACGGACTACAAGTAAAAACGACCAACTTTTCATTCTCATTGCAAAATAAAATAATTGTAGATGACCGATCGACAAAGAGTGAGCAGTTGGGATTTACTTGAGGGTATGAAGAATCCGGCTCCGTTATCATGGGCGTGGTTTGGTGCGGTAAGATTAGAACGGCGTCCACTTGCATGTGAAGAAACATTTCGATTGCTGAGATTTCATACCCATAATTTACAAAGACCTGCCTCCCATTATCTGGATCCACCGCCTCTACCACCAGAAGATTTAGAACCAATCCCTGACAAACCTGTAAGTAAAGGAAGAATTAAATTTAGTAAGCTGTGACTGACAAAAAATTACTTGTCATTTTGATGTAAACATCTGTAGAAATTCTTGTTCATTTAATTTTTTATTTTATTGTGTATAAATCATAGGTTGATACACCATCATCGGTTGATCAAAGTCCGCACAGTGGCATTTTAAGCAAAGGACGTGGTAAAGGCCAACGTAGACCGCGCAAAGCAAAGTCCGCATCTGGACAAATGGCAAGTGCAGCAGCAATGGCTATGACGCAATCACCAATGGCGCAGACTCAACCAGGTATGGCAATGCAAGGTGTGCAAGGACCTTCTCAGCAAATGCAGCATATGGGACAGTACAATCAAGGCGCTACTGGAATGCAACAAGGCCAACAATTTGGTGCTGCAATGGGACAACAACAGTGGTATAATCAACAGCAGCAGCAACAGCAACAACAGCAGCAGCAGCAGCAACAAGGATATTACCCCCAGCAGATGCCTAATGGTAACACCCTTCCTTACTTCTTTATCTCTTTAAATGACGGTATTTTAGTAAATCGATTTGAACGCCCTCAACAAATTAACCAATCAAAGCAAGCCCTGTCGCTCATGTTAAAGCAACGCCATCCGTTAAATCAATTTTTGGGACCGGGAGGACAGAATTCGGGGCCCCCAACTCAAAATGCCAATTACGCAACTATGCAGAGACAGTTTCCACGTCAGCCAATGAGACAGCAACATCCGGGAACCATGCAATCAAATCAGGTAGGGCCAATTTCTCTTTTAGAATCCTACCTACAGTTTGGTTTACAGGCAATGTTCCAACAATACGGAAATATGCCCAATACGATGAACCAGCAGTGTAACAATTACGGCAATCCTGGTAATATGATGCAGGCGAGTTTGCAAAACAATCCTCAGCTTATGCAAACGCAACAAACTGGTATGTTTGGCGGGCAGCAACAAGGCTTCAGCCAGGCGCGAGCTCCACAGCCGGATTACAGGGGAATGGCACAGCATGCGCGACCTCAGTACATGCAGCAAGTTCCTAATGTGACAATGAACGCCAACCTCAATAATATGAACGCTATGGGCGGCGCGCAGACTGGACCGGCACCGCCATATTCGAGGCCTGTCGGACAGGGCATGCAGGGAGTACAGCAAAACCAGTTTCAGCAGCAGCAGCAACAGCGTATGAGGCAGCAGATGATGGTAATGCAACAGCAGCAACAGCAACAGAATGCAGGGTTAGGCGCACAACCTTCGCCTGCACTTGTTGCACAACTCCAACGACAGATGAATCCCAATCCGTATCCTCCTCAACCTCCACCCTATAACCCGCCTTATGGTTAATTTTCCTACTATAATTACAAGTGGTCAAATTGTCTTGTATTAAATAATTGATGTAATGTCTTAAGTAAATTTTGTGGAGGAGAGTATGCTTTTTATAAGATTTTCCAAATCGAACATGGTTTATCACTTTAGTATTACAAAACGAAGTTGAAAATGCGCGTTTCACTTGCAATGAAAATCCTATAAAAAAAAAATGGGACAAAAACCAGACGAAAATAATTCCACGTGAAACTACCATACTGGAACGACTTTAAAAGAAATTTTTCTCCGCTGTAACTGTTACTTTCCTATTTGTGGCCCGCCGCCGGACGGCGCGTTACCTATACGGGGGGGGGCTCTATTGTTATGTTTCTGTGTATTGAGTGGTTCAACTGTTTCCATGAAGGAAGTATCTAATACGGTACGTTACTTTGCTGTATCTCTTACTCGTGGCCCAAGGATACTATATAATATAAGGATTGCTCGATCACTGAATTTTTTCGCCGCGTGTAGTGACGTCACTCGCGGACCCAGTACCAACGCATGCTTTGATTAAGGCCGATTCCCATTATAGCAGCATCGAGCAGCGCGGCGCGGTGAAAAGCTGCTCTCAATTGTTCGCATGTAAATAAGTAGATCCGTTTTCACCTAGGCAGAGCGGTGCAGAGCAGAGCGGCGCGGTGCAGCGCAGCAAATTTTAAACGCGTCGGGAAGCATTGGAATATACGGCGCTGCTTTGAAACGCGCTGCTCTGCGTGTAGACGGACAAGTGGGAATCGGGGAGCGAAGCAGATCGACGTGGTGCTGCGGCTTGTGAAAAGCATTTATTTGTCTTCTGTGTTGAGCTTGCGTGTGTTAGTGGATTCGCTATGGACGGACAAAGAATAGAAAAATTAATTGTACTCGTCCGCTTTCTTTTTCTTCTTTTTTCGTCATGTACATGGCATAGTGCCGCTATAAATATTATGAAATCATCTGGTGATGATGATGATGGCTCTTCTTCGAGCGTGTAAGAATACATTCTCCCTTAAACTGAACAGACACGCTGCTTCGTCACGCTTTCAAATGGTACTTAAGTGGGAATACCCCTCTACAATTTGCTGCTAGCGACGCGCAGCGCTGCTCTGCGCCGCGCCGCTCGGGGCTGCTCTAATGAGAATCGACCTTTAGGATTACCATAAAATACGTTCAAATGGGTGTTGTAGGCAGGCATTTACCTAAATTAGAAACACTTGTCCATTAATCTCGCTTGCAGCACCATATCCATTCCTTGCGTATTAATCCATCGGTTTTAGGGAAGTTATGATAAATGACTTCCGGGTTAGTGATTTTTGTGCAAACACGGCTGTTGTTACAGTCTAATATTGCACATCGGCATCCTGGCGTCCATGCAAATACGTTCACAACTTAGCAAATTATAACTGTCAATTCTGACAGCCAGGTCCGTTGGTGACGTCACATATGACTTAAACTTGGGCAACATTACAAGTATAGGGATCGAGCAATCCTTATATTATATAGTATCCTTGCTCGTGGCCCACTGGTGGATGGTGCACAAGTTATACGAGAGAGATCCTCTAATATTAACATTCCTTCTATTTAAAATGTGTTGTGCTTGGTCGATAATGAACTTCAACATGAATATTTGCTATTGGCATTCTTATATGTACCTTGGGTGTCAGCGTGTTAAATTATTTATGGAAACAGGCTGGAGTAGAGCCCCGCCATTTTGATGTTTTCTTATGTACATACAATTTATCATTTGCCGTTGTTTTATCTCAATTGATCGTATATGTGTTTTTGTACCAAATTGATTAATCATGTTTTCCACTTGCATTTATGATATCTAGTGTGTTGTTTTATTTAGTGAATTTGATGTTTAACTGCATTTGATTTGTTACCTGATTTTTATCCTACAATTTGAGATGTTTTATTTGCTGGGGTTTTGTCCCATGGAGGTTTCCTGGGCATTACCTTGTGTGCGTAATCTTATTTGTTCTTGTCTTTTCGTACGCACAAAAGATTATACTCACGTTCCAACAACAAGAACTTGCCTGTCGTTTCGACTTGTAGGTGGCTCTGCTCGTAGTGTTTCCATATATATATACTTCTCTTATACAGGGTGTTTGGTAAACATGCGGCAAAAATGAAAGAGGTTATTCCTTGGACTATTCTAATGTTATTTTATCCTTTGATGATTTTTTAAAAAACGCTTCGTTGCGAAGATACATGTGTAATTTCTGCCCTTATTACTTAAACGGTTGTTTGTGAAATCCTCTATCATGGCTCATTATTCGAATGAGTTTTTTCAAAAATCATCAAAGGATAAAATATCATTAGAATAGTCCAAGGAATAACCTCTTTCATTTTTGCCGCATGTTTACCAAACACCCTGTATACATATATGGTGTTTCCCAGAGTTGGCAACTGTAAGTATAGGGTAAGTCAGCATTTTCACTATAGGCTTGGGGGACCTCTAGCATCATCATAAGTTCCATAATTTAGCTATAATGAACCATGAGATCGTCACCTTCTTGAGGAGCACCATATCCTATCCTGTCGCATTTGTGTCTGTTTTTTTTCTATATATAACGTATATTGGCTTTTTATTAGTTTCATTAATAGCCTGGGAATTGTGTTTATAGGAAGAGACATTCAATATAAGGAGTTTACTAATCCTTGGCGGTTTAAGCTAATCTTCTTAATAACTAATTACTACAAAAACCAAATAAATATAGAAATCGCCTACAAATGGTGGTGACTAATTCTTAAAAAATTTATACATGGATATCAGGACACGCGCCGGAATTCCTGGTAACTTGGTAGTTGACAAAGCAGCACAAGAAGCGTCTAGAGGTACCTACTTACCTTAATAGCATCCTCGTAAGACCAAATAATTTGAAAGGGTCCCTATATCAAACAATCGTTGAAAGATACATGGCGGACGAAATGGGATAATGTACATACTTACCTAAAGGAAATCAAGTCAATCATTATCCCATGGGAAAATAAGTACTACGGAAGTAGAAGAGAACAGGTTGCGTTATCAAGAATAAGACTTGGTCACACAAACTTAAAGCATTATTAATAACAGCAAATAAGCATTAAAGCTTATTAGGAAAGAGCCCACAACAGAAATGCAACGACTGTGATATCTATTTCAGTGTCAGGACATGTTCTTGTGAATGCCCAACGTATAACACAGAAAATGCAAATACCCAGAAACTGAATGAGAAATTTTTCTTGATGAGAAAAGTGCAATAGAAACATTACTGACATATCTAAAAATAACAGGACAAATAAAAAGAATCTAAAGCCAAATAGTAGGTACAGTAAACTTAAGAAATAAAAGCAAATGACCATAGCAAGCCTTAACGAAAAAAAAACGAATTAATTAACAGAAAGATGTGGGCATGCGCAGACTGCGCAATACTAAGTTCTTTATTTATAAAAATATTTATGATCTCACACATCAATCGTCTGTTAGGTACATGATCTTGGGAAGTCGGTACCGATGCTGATCAATTCATGGAAAGTGCTTTCATTATACTGGTTTAGGTCCGACTCGATGACTTGTTTGTTTCATTTCCGCATTGTACAGGGTGGCCCATGAAAGCTTTCGTCTGCGTAAAATTCAAACGGTTCCAATGCGCACGCTCGAACCAACGTCGTGAATATGTAGGAATCTCCTAATAACCAATTAATTGGGTGGGTGACTAGATTGCCGAATCCAGTTCCACGTATTAACCCAACCAAGAACTGTAATTGGCTTCTCCTACTAAACTTTTGGCGAGCAAGAATTTTGCAACTACACCGGGGAATGGTTTCATAACGAACTCTATCGGAACCGGTTTACCAACAGGACTGTTTAATAGCAACATCTGTTGAAACTGAAACAAGTCTGTTATACCTATTCGTATGGTCATAATAACCTGTCTATCCAAAAGAAATAGGTCGGTTTAATACAATCAGGGATGTGAACTTTAGATTCTGGTTTGGATTTGGACACATAATATTTGATTAGTAACTACTGTCCTCACGGCGAGTGTTTGCCCAGCGGTAGGATGCGCACTCGTCCGAATTTAAATTGTTTGAATGCGCGCGATTGCGTATCCTCGGTGGCGGCGTGAGGGCTAATTCATATAACGCCGAATCTAAATTTTGATGTTTCGATCTCCACAACTAACAATCTTAAAATTCCGGCGATGGGCATGTGTTCTATTTTGAATCATTTGACGAATATACAAACGTAAATGACTTATAAATAAAGATTGATATACGTATTATTTTTTTTTCTTGTAATTTTGCGGCGCCACTGGTAGGGTAGGTAATTTAGACAACCGACCGCTGCCGAGCGCACGATATACCTGCGCGACACGAGGCAAACACTTGCTGTGAGGACTGTACACTCCGAGATTGCAACAGCGGACATCTGTTTTGCCGTAGCCATAGCCACATTCAAATGTACTGCAGCATAGCCACTTTTATATTGTTAACTTTTAGGTTATAAACTATGGCATTTGGCGGGATTCCTGAATCCTGATTTGTTTCTGCAATTTTATAGTGTTGGTTATGTGGTGTGTATTTTCGTTATAATAAAACAGTTTAAAATGGAGTCATTTCTCAAGTCTGGAAAGTTGGGCAGTAGTACAACAAAAGTAGATAAGAGTAGTCATGCAAATAATGAAACTTCAAAGAAAAAAAGATCAGTTCCTTGGATCGAGAAATAGTGGGTAAGCAATCTGACAATGTCTTTCTAAAGCTCCATTTTAGTCGGCCACGAACAGTTTCGGATATAGTTGAACAAAATGAGGCCGTGCAAGTTTTAGAACAGTGCATTGCAGGAGCCGATCTGCCTAATTTACTCTTTTATGGACCTCCAGGTACAGGTAAAACAAGCACTGTTTTGGCAGCCGCACGGCAGCTGTTTGGAGACATGTATAAAGATCGTATACTAGAGCTGAATGCATCTGATGAACGTGGCATTCAAGTAATTCGTGATAAAGTGAAAACGTTTGCACAATTAACTGCTAGTGCAGTTCGTCATGAGTAAGAGAAATTGTGAGCTTGTATGTTTTAAGTTCATGTACATTTCTAGTGGAAAACCTTGCCCTCCGTTCAAAATAATCATACTAGATGAGGCTGACTCCTTAACAAACGCAGCACAGGCTGCTCTCAGAAGGACAATGGAAAAAGAATCTAAAACTACACGATTTTGTTTAATATGTAATTATGTGTCAAGAATCATTGAACCTTTAACTTCGAGGTGTACGAAATTTCAGTTTAAACCGCTGGATGAGTCCAAGATACTTGAAAGGTAGACACATGTTTTAATTTTCTGTTACTTATTTGTCCAATTTGCAGATTGCAACACATTGCCAAAGAGGAAAGTTTGCAAATAGATTCTGATGTTCTAAATGCTCTAGTGAAAACTAGCGGCGGAGATATGAGGCGTGCAACCACATCTCTTCAAAGTTGTTCCACATTAAAAGGGAAAGACACAACCATCAGTATGCAGGATGTCTATGAGATTACTGGAGTATGTTGATTTTTGTTATTTTCTTTTGGCTCAATTAATGATTTCTAGGTGGTTCCCGAACAATGGATCAAAAATTATTTGCAGGCATGTAAATCAAACGATTATTCAAAATTAGAGGTTTTTATTGAAACATTTATTTTGGAAGCATATACTGCTTCACAGGTAAGCACAAGTCGGGTTTTGGGTTCTTTGTGATTTGGTTTTTTAGATTTTGAAACAGATGAATGAATTCATTGTAAATACAGATGAATTTAATGATAAGCAGAAAGCGATAATTGGTGAAAAGTTAGGGGTGAGTTTTACATTTCAATGTTGAACAGCATGTAATTATAAATTTTTTTAGACTGTGAGTTATCGTTTACAGGATGGTGGTTCCGAATACATCCAATTGCTTGATTTGGGATGTGCCATTATGATCGAATATTCTAAAACTTGATAAACAGTTTCTTGGCATATTTATTTTAAACTTTGCATTTTTTTTGTAATTAATGAGTTTCAAAAAAAAAACTTTGGTTTAACCTTGTATCATTGATAATTATCTTTTGTATTATTATTTTCTATTGCCTGCGCCATGTTTCCTCCAGATACACCGAATTGGTAGAAATCTACCTGGAAACCAAGGTGCAGGCCTTTGCTGGAAACAATTCCGAAAATATTGTAACCATAGCAAAACCTACCAATTCTGTTAAACCAATGAGCTCAATAAAAAATTTGGAATTTTGCCACCGTCGCGATCGTGCTAGTGAGCAGTATAAAGTTACTGTTCCTCTAGTCAATTTTCAAATTATTACAAATGGTTAGACCACCAACAATACACATTCTTTGCTCTGTGATGTAGTAAGTAATACCACAGATTTAAACACTGTAATACCACAGACAACATGATATATCTAGAATAGAGCCCAGGGCCCTTCCTAGACTCTTGGCCGCCTGCGTGATAAAAATGAAATTGCCGCCCCTTTTTCCAAATTGATAGAATAAACTAAATTTTGTTCTATTGCTATAATTTGTCAACTGTTCTTGTGTAATTGACAGTCGCAAATATATTTTTATATCAACATTTCCTCAACTTAATAAATGACATTTTCAGTTCAAACCCCGTACGGATATAAACTTTTTCCTTAAAATCACCCGAGGATTCACACCCTGTATTATCGGCATTCAATTAATTAACAGCCTGTATAATCAATCAATAAGTGTATAATAATGAATCCTTTGAGGAGCGCTTCTTCTCTTGTAACTTCGAGCCGCCCTTTGCTTCGGCGGCCTGCGTGATTTTCACGCATCGCTCTATAGATAGGAACGGCCCACCGGCCCTGCTAGAGCCTGCACATACACACTATATCAGAAATTGTTAGTGAAAATTTGAAGTGTTTATAGCTATTGTAACTGCTGAGAATATCTCAGCCGGCTAGCCATATAACGAATATAATAGTGTATTTTTTTCAAAAATGCGCTAAAAAATTTAATAATGGAAGAAAGAAAAAAAGCCTTGTAATGACATGACTTATAGTATAAACCATTTGAAAAAATTCAAAATGGCAGTCGCACTCAAAAACCATGTGTGAAACAAATTTTTTTAACCTCAAAATACGTGAAATAATTTCAAATGGAAGCGTTTCATGTCTATATCTCTAATGGTTTGAGTGTGAGAGCTTTTGCTCCATCTTTAATAGCGACAATTTGCATTGTCATAGAAAAAACTATTTTAAAATGAAAGAAAAGGAAAGGGAGGCCCCCAGAGATGCATTGCCTAGGGTTAATCCGGCACTGCACTTGCCCTTTATGAGTACTCTCTTCCGATACTTCGTTTTAGATATTCGATTCGACCTAACCCATAGATATGTCTAGTGTCCACCAGACGATCCATTTTGCCTCCGACATACCGTTTTTGAGAGATTTGCTGTTAAAGTTTTGGGATCACCAAAATGGATATATTTTTTCCAATTCTCCCAATCGTCTATCAGTCTGGTTCTTTTTACGTCCACGCGCGAAGGAAGACGGAACCGATGATGGGGTGGTTGACATCCATAGACATATGATATGTCTATGTTGACATCACACAGGATGAACTGGCTCACTAAGTTTCTGGGATGGTCTAGGTTCGGGGACAGCAGCTTGAAGGTACGGTAGGTGTTGATGATACGGTCTCATTGGCAGCAAAAAGTTTATACTTGCCCGAGACTTGGCGATGTCGCGAGCTGAGGACGGGAAAAACGGACACGTCGGCTCCTGTCTCCACTACGAATCGGGTCGGGTGTTGGGTTTAACGTCTTTAACGAGTAGGCGGCAAATGCTTTTGGTGTCATCACACACTGCCGTAGACGGCGACGAGGAAATTAGTTTTCTGGATTGGTAGTCCTGTACGAACTGGGATCCGTGCAATTTTTTACTCGGACACCGAATATTCGATTACACCAGTATTCGCCTGGGCGTACGTAGGGGAGATTGCTTCTAGAAGATCGGAAATGCGAGCGTTTTCGGTGCCACTGACGGTTGTCGCCTGGATCTTGTGTATGGAGGGCGTTGACTCGAGCCGTCAAAGTGGTTTCCCAATTAAGTGGTGATAATTCCAATGGTTTATACCTCATACAGCTTGTCGGTCATAGTTACGACTTACGAGTTGATCCAGGTTATCGGGACTGACCGCTAAATCGCCTGGTGCTGATGTGGCAATCGTGAGAGCTACCGTAATGACTTGATACTGGCGTACCCGCTGCGTGGGAGCACCTAGGTTAAGAAGTTGTAGAAGTAATTGGGACGGTTTGAGGTCGCTCAGTTCAATTCCAATCAACAGTTTTTGCAGGCGTCGCTTTTCGCTGTCCGTGAAACGGGCCGTCGATCTCTTTTTCAGAACTGAGTACTGTTTTCGGCCGGGGGAGAGTGGATAATATCGGAGACCCCTCTGTTTTATCTTCTTATGCAAGCGTATGCTCGATTGTGTTCTTACTATGTTGAATGCTGTTTTTTCTGAGACGCCAGTTATTTAAGGAGCGACGCTAAATAAAATGTTGTTGCGTTTTATAGAAATATATTTACAATATACAATATACAAAGCAACAGTATTCAAATTAATGAATATGACAGCCAGATCTTTAAATGTTTTACGAGTTATTTTGGTTGCATAAAATTAGGCGCCCTTCAGAAAAGATTTTGTAATTTCAAGTAGACATAGGAAGAAACAATACACGTAAATCTCTATGTCTCTATGCTTCTTAACGAAGCATTGTATACGAAATGGTACCCGAAGTGTAGGGATCTACGCCCCCCCCCCGCCCCTCCCCCCCCCCAAACCAGCGAAATTTGATGGCCGTCTGGCACACCTCAAAGTGTAGGCCATACCATTGCAAACAAATTCCAGGACTCTAGGACCATTCTCCAAAAGTAACTCAACACAGCAGAAGTGGGTCCGTACGGACGGACGGACAAAACGCAAACAAAAGCAATTTTTTTTAATTCTTAAAAAATGCGCTAATAAACTATGTAGGTAGGTCGATCTTCAATTGCATTGCGAAGACTTGATTGGACCTAAGTAGGGGGAAACAACTTTGAATTTTTGGTGTACACTCCTCTTAATTTATTCATTTGAATTAATTGGAATTAACGTGAATTAATTAGAATTACCGTGTATTAATTAGAATTAACGTGTATGAATTAGAATTAACGTGTATTAATTAGAATTAACGAGAATTAACGTAAATTAATTTGAATTTGCGCGAATTAACGTGAATTACCATGAAATTACGTGAATTAACTTGCATTACAACGAATGCGGTTAATGTCCATTAATGAAATGCATTCACACAGTAACCGGACACAAATAATCTGTTGGGAAATTGTTTCATGACGATCGTTGAAGATGCTTCACGATGTGATTTCAAACGAAACTATTCGTACACCGTTCTGTCATACCACAGATGTAAATATACTATTAAATCTGTGGTCATACGCATGGCCTAATAAGAGTATATTTTAGGGTTATGGTCACACGTACGAAGATGGATCGATCGATGATGTTCGGTGGATTAAATTCTTCTACGCTTTCTCTATCTCCAGAAGGGTTTCTTCTAGGTGATTTGATAATGTCGAATTTTCCCTTCGGAAATAAATAGGAGTGTTATGTTGGCAAAAATGTTGAACTTGTGCAATTTGGCTTAGTTCTTGAGCCGACTGCTTGTCGACGTGACAACTAAAGCTTTATATACATACCTACTTATTTACTTTACATATAAGGACATAAAGGTATCCGTCAAACAGCCAAATATGACCTCACCCTTCTGGGACAAACTGCCAAAATTAGGCGATGTCCCATTCAGACTTTGCCCCTGGTCTCCAAAATTTTCCAAGGACAAAGTATGAAAATACCGTTATACCTACTCGTGTATTTTAAATACAAATTAAGTGTATTTTGCTCAGCGTTGCTTGTGGTTCAGTTAAATATTGTATGGATGTAAGTATTTATTGATTTATTTTACTTTCATAATTAAAACCTAGCATTTTAAATTTTGTTAACGCTATATAAACATGAAGGACGAAATCAATATAACGTAATCGTAAATGTCTCTGTCGTAGTGAGGACGTATAAAACAAACTTTCTCTAACAACATTGAGTAAATATAGTGCGAAAAAATATTCTTAGATCACCAACGGTCTATCTAAAAATGATCTAGATCACAAATCTTTAATGAGGAGCAGATAAGAAGGTGTGATTCTCTTTCTGACACCTTCGTAATGTGATTTTATCATTGTAGAATAGAAGACGGCACATAGGTACCTAGTATCTCATGGAATGAGAGAACTCCAGTCTAGACCATTTTAGATAGATCGTAGGTACACTTCCATCCACAAGAACAGCAAATCTATAAGTCTACAAGAACTCCCTCTAAGGTAATTCCAGGTGCTACATCAGTTACAACATGTACATCCTCCCCAAATGAAACTTTAACTTTTGGTGCTTCCTTCTTGATCCCTTTCAACATGTTCTTTTTCTCTGCCAGAGACTGCTCAAACAGTTCATTTTGGGTGGTGTCTTTATCTGAATCTGTTTTTTCGTCAAATTCCTTTCGGTAGTTAGTCTTTCTCAGCATAGCTTGAAAATTAAACGGTGGCTCGTCTTCGTGAACAAGCGACTTTCGTCTCCCTTTACTTTCAAGCTCATTGATTGGATCGGCGTAATCATCTTTCGGTTTAGGGGTTTTCTTTAAAATCGGCGCCTTTATGTATTCGAAATCCTTATCGGCCGAAGTAGTATTGTTGATACTATTTAAATGTTCCACTACTAATTTACGATTGATTAAGGGAGATTTGGGTACTTCGTTTTCGTTTTGTAATTTACAGACTTCGACATCGTTTGATAATGGGGTGAATTCGGAAGGTTGACGCTTAAATGGCAGCTTTGTTAATTGAAGTTTTGCTTCCACGCCCTTGTAGTAACCTATTGCGGATATATCGGAAATTTCGCGCAAATAAAATGGAGAGTCCCAATTCTCTTCATCTTCAGAACTGCAATGTAATTACGGTATTATTTAAAGTATTATTTTTTCAAATTTTCGTCCAAATCCACTTTGCCACAGTCTAATCTTTATTCTCCAGTAATATAAGTCTATATAGACCTTGTGGCTAGACGTTTTGTGACGACATTAACAGATGGTGCTACAAGTTGTAACTTACTCTTTCGTTGTCAAGTGACACAGATGCACTGTATCGTAAAAGGGTATGTTATCCAATCGAAACGGCAATTTCAAAACGGATGACTTATTCTCCCCCAAAAATATTTCAGGATCCGCATTTGAAACAACGGAACTTAGCTCCACGTCTTCCAACATGGTAACTTCATTCATAATGTATTGATTGTAGAGGTGGACCTTTGGGAACAAAAAGTAACTTGATCTAACCTGATCTGGCGTCTACACTTACCTGTTGGGACAAATTATATAAGTCTTGGTATTGAGATGCTCGGTATTGCAAAAGTATTTGGTACACGGATTTTCTCTTCCATTTATTGAAAAAGTAACTCGCTAACTTTGTCTCATCGTTATCAAGTGGAACACCCTTGTGGTGTTTTCTTCCGTAGTAGTTTCGATAGGCTGAAATAAAGCAGTCGTAGTTTTTCATTCACTTAAAACCTGTTCTGTTCCAGTTGGTTGTTCGGAAAGGACCGTGAAGCAATAATGTGAAGCGATCAGAGCAGTTAAGTAGGTTATCTGTAAAATACCGTAGGGTTGTTTTATTTTGAGCGAAATTCGCGTTGAGCCATAACCACCTGTAGATTATTCTGGGGTGTTTTATTTGTACCGAGAGAATTCACGCAAGAAGTGAGACAGGGTTACGTCAACAGCCTGTAATTTTGTTCGTTGCGTTGGTTGTTTCGATGTGTCTTTTGTTTCACCTTTGGTGTTGTTTCTTTTTGTTCCACCATGTTACATTACGTTATAGTACTATACGATCAAAAGTGAGCTGTTGAGTGACCTTTGGAATTTTTGTTTACATTGGAAATCATACTAAACTTGAACTTTCAAAGGCGACTCGACATCAATCCATTTTTGATTGCCCACCTGCTTAGCTACGTATACGTTATCTTACCATTCGTTACGCCACGGTTTGTTTCGTTTTGTCTCCAGTTTTAGCTCCTTCTCCCATCTGTTTTTCTTTAGGGAAATTTTTTTAAAGAAACTCCCATTTATATTATGGTTTTGTCCGTCCGCCTTCTGTCTGTCCGTCTTTTCCTCGTCTAACTAGAGACAGCAATATCAAACCTTTGCCAATCGATTTCTACGAGTTCAAGGACCAGTGCTATTGAATAGGAGTCGAATTAAAAAATCTGTTTTCGAATGGGAACCGAGTGTCAAAAAATTCCCCTACTGAAAATCGTATGCGATTCTTCGTGTCTTGTTCCTTTCACGTTATTTTAGATTTTTGTGTCGCTTTGCGTCATACGCGACGCTACAGCTACGTTATAACGTTACTGTACGTTACGCTACGGTTCGTATAGTCTCCACGCTTTGTCGTCTTGTTTGTCCTCGTGTAATTACCTTCCATTTGACATCGTTTCGTGTCGATTCTTTTTTCATTTCGCTTTAGTTAACATTCTCCTTTCGTCTTTTGATTAGTATATTGTTTCGGCTTTCGTTTTTTCCTGCGCTTGGCCTTTCGTTTCGCATTTCGTTTTGTCTTCCGTTCCGTCTGTCATTTTGGTTCCGACTGTATCTTCCGTTCCGTTTCCTAGTTTGACAGATGGCATTCAGAACCACGACTTTTAATCCGGCTCATTTTTCAATACTCATAGAAATCGATTCGCGAAGGTTTGACACCACTGTCTCTTATCGTTCTTGAATTAGACGAGGAACAAGCGGACACACGGACGGATAAAACCATAACAATTTTCTTTCTTTAGAAAAATTTCCCTAAAAATTGGCCCACATATATTTGGACGAAAATTCGGAAGTTTGGCTAATGCTTCAAAATTGTACGTCCTCATTAACGCTACGTGAACTCTATTTAGAAGAAGCGAGCGGGGTAGTACGCCCAACTCAACTTGCAGACGCTCAATAGACACGTTAATGGATCGTAAAAAAGTAGCGTATTGTTTTTAAAAAAGTTGCTGCGTTTTGTTCCTTTATGCTCGCGATTGTTTTTTAATGCATGCATTTGTCTTTGAATGAGACTTGGGGTTGGATGAAGGGGTGGATAAAATGAAGACAGGGGGGGTGCGACTGTCCAAGGAAAAAGAATCCACATGCTGCGCTTGGCAGAAGGTTGCTAGCTGAGACACAAGAAGAGTCAAAAACAAAAATCATACTCACTCTCACTCCCCTCCCCCTCCCCCTGTTCAATGGTTACATTGAAAAGAGTGTGGATGAAGACGAAACATGAAGACAGGAGGGGGAGGGGGTGTGAATGTCCAAGGAAAAACAATCCACATGCTGCGCTTTGCAGATGATTGCTAGCTGAGAAATAAGAAGGGTCAAATACAAAAATCATGGTGGCGAGTACACACGGTACAACGGCAGAGTGGTCACTAAGCGGCGATTGGTTAGAAAACGTTTCTTTTACGTACCTTGGAAGCAAGTTACATCGGATGGGAGATCAAAAACAGAAATAATAAACCGAATGCCACCTTTAACAACAAACGGAAACTGTTTACCTCCAACAATACTGACTTCTGATAAAAACATTTAATGGAGCGTTTTTCTGTACAGAAGTAAGACTTGGACACTTGCAAAGACTGACAAAAAATGGGTAAAGAAGGCGCTAGAAATGCCATGATACTATGTAATATTAAAGATTTCTTGGGTGGACAAAGTGAGAAATAAAGAGGTGTTGAGGAGAGTTGAAGAAGATAGACCTTGTCTGTGGCCTACTCTGAAAAAGAAAAGGGACAGTAGGATTAGACATATTCTAAGACACGAAGGTTTGCTAAAGACTGGAAGGTGCTGTGGAAGGTACAAATGCTAGACGGTTACTACTTAAACTTGCTTGCTTAGATTATTATTGGTTGCATTGTTTGCGAAGATTGTAAGAATTTTTCATTTTCATCAGAATTCAATTTGAGGTAACTTTTGGAATGTTTGTCACAGTTGTTACTGATTCACAAAGGGAATGAACAGGTTTCTTTCAGAAGAAAGCTAACTAAATGTACTGGAGTATTTAAAATATTCTGCTAACAGTGTGAGATAGCACTTTTCCAAAGTTATTGCTTATGAATTTTTAATTAGTAAGCGAACCACACTGTAGTATTACCGCTAGTTTGAGCTAGCTATAGAAAATCATGCACAAAAAAGGCTTGAAAATTTGAAAAGAGAGTACCTTTTTGAACGACTATAGCCGCTTCTTCTCTAATTAAGTCCACTCGCTCCTTTTCACCTTTACCTAGAAGCACAAGTATGAATACCTACGTCATGTGAATTTGAAGCTATTACTTTTATTATCAACTGTTAACTTTTTAGCCATTTTTCTTTTAATTAGATATGATCTTATAAGCGCTTGAATTTTAATGATCTTCTTCACCTGCTTTTCGTATAATCTACCAAAAATGCTTATTCGAGTGGTTCCTTTTCGTTTGTATCACAACATACCTGGAGAGGTATTCTTCGTGATAATATTTTAGAAATACCTTCGTCTTTCCTATAGCCCAATTTTCCATGTTTAGTCGAATTAGGAGGAGACGACAATTTTCCTTTGTGATGTCAACGGCTTCGGTAAAATCGAATGCTAAAAACTTATATCTGGAAGTGCAAATATTAATTTCGTATTAAAACTAGTGTACTGAATTCAACCTTTTAAGAAATTCCATAAATGGAATTCGTAGTGAAAAACCGCGCTTTCGAACGGTTGCCGTTTCCACCACCGCCAATGCTCGCAATTGTTGTTTTATAAGTTCTTTGTGAAAACTCTGCGGGTTACCAGCAAAGTCCGATCTGAGGCAGCGAACAAAGTGTGCCCCACCAGTACGTGCACTTATCGATAGTTCTTTCATTAACTCAAGACTGGATGCTTTAAATGTGGTTGCTGCCGAGTACAACTTAGCAGTTTGAGAAAATTGTTTGGCATTCTAAAAGTGAAAGGTTGTACTTAAAATGAAAAAATTAGACAAATTTCACTTTTTGCAAATATTGCTCATTGTTAATCAACTCCTTTCGATGTTTTAAATCCTCGTCAAACTTCACGCAGGAATTTCCCATTTTGTTTAATTTGCTCATGAATAACGTTTTTAAAATGGCATCGTTCGAACTGCGTAGTAGTTTAATAGTTTCTGCTGGCAACACGTCTCTGTTAAAAGCCGCCATTTTAGTTGCGTCGTATACTACACTTCCGGCGTAGTGATTTGCGCAAAACTCACTGTCGGTTTCTCTACTGACAAATGTTTTATTTTTATTAATTAGACCACCTGAAACACAGTTTGTAATTATGGGGTTACCCAAGTTTCACGTACTGATAATGTGAGCCCTTCCTTTATTCTCCTTGGTAGCCTCTTCGACCAAGGCAAGCACGCTGAATGCTCCCAACATCTCATCCAAAGCCTTCTTGTTATTGTAGTACAATACTGATTGGTATGGAATATTTTCTTCAACTGATTCCAATTCTTCCCACGAAAAAACGGCTTGGTTATAAAAGTACTGAATCTGTTCGTTTGTGCAATTAATCAAAAATTGAGAAAAACTGTTGGACTTAAACGATTCAAAACCATAAAAATCCAGAACCTTGATCGCATATTTATCCCCACTACAATTCATTTGTTTAGTAACGTATCTGATGGGGATTATACTTACAATATGGCCCGCCCATAACAGAGTTTACTATTGATGGCACTAACAATGTACTGCACCACTCTGGAGTACAAAGTATTGGCAAGGACATCTCTGAGATGCGAACTAGTCAGACCAGAAATAAAGCCCTCTTCTTCTATCTTTAACAATTGAGCCACTTTAGAAGCGCAATCTTTATTAACAATTTCGTTCGATTCAAAGTCTATATCACCAAGTACTAGTATAGCAGCCAAGGCGCTAAATATGGCTTCGATTTCTTCCTTTCCAAACAGAAACTCTCGCAAAATTTCGAGAATTTTTTGAAACTTTTTAGTGTTTGACTTGGGATCATCTCTTGGTTTACAACTACATTTAGCCTCGGGTGGTATACGAAGATAACGACATTGACGATCATCTCTGAGGAGATACTTGTTTAACTCTCCATTGGCCTGTATTCCGTCATAGAAATAGTAGAGAATATGAAAGTTCGCTTGCGATCTGCAATAAAAAAATATTGCTGTGTAAAAAATGTCGGTCAGGACGTTGACTTTTGAAATTAGGACATTTGGAATGAATTCGAGTGGCCTAGTTATTAATTAATGTTCATTAAAATTTTGTTTTCTCTGTTTAATGTCGTGGGCCTGATTACGTCTGAACACAAAACACTTTATCAAATCGTGGGGTCAGGGTTATATTTATTTATTCTCTGTTTAAATGATAAGGTATAACTGGGAATTGTGAGATTAAGAAATTAAAGTACCCTTAAGTTTTACTTGTCAAGTTGTGACAGTTTCGAGTTGATTTATTAAGTTTCTCCTGTATTTGTGAGAGATAAAGGTAATTGTTTGGAAATAACGAGGCTATTTTAATTATTAAAAAAATTGTAATATTAGGTAGAAATTGATCGAATTATATAAGAAAAATTCGTAGAAGTAAGGTGTACGTGCCGTATCGAGGTGTTATGTGTTGGTTATTATAGTTTCTAGGCAGTGTTTATTGGTTGGTAAAGTTTTACGAAAAATTAAGTGGGATTTTCATTCAAATACGAAAGACGTGAAACGAAGACACTTTTTGTTAAAATTCGGGGCGGAACCGCTGTCCGTCTGTAGTAGTATTTTTCGTCGTATAAAGTTTTCGAGTCCAAGTTTTTGGTTAAATGTTTGTTTGCCAGTTTCCAGTGCCTCTCGTTAAAAGAGAATACTGAGTTTAATTTCACCCAGTTTCGTAGCCAACTGCGTTTTGGGTTGAACAAAAACTGTAATCATGTTGGAGTTTTGTTTGTTAGTTAAAGGTCGGTCTGGATTTCGTTTGTGATGTTTTCGAAAGAGGTTTTGTTTGTGCGTGCATAGAATCATTTTTTGAAAAGTTGGGTTGGCGGTTTCAAGTTTGATAGATATTATACGTTAACATAAAATAAGTATAAATACAATTACGTGGGACAGAAGTCGAAGGACCAAGTTTGTGCGTGCTGTAAGTAATTTTAGGATTTAGTTGGCACTTTATTAATGAGCTTCTAGCGAGTTTATAATTTTACGGTGTCTGTCCGTCCGTCCGTCCGTTAGCACGATAACTCATAAACGAATGGACCGATTACGATGAAATTTTGCAGGTGGATTGTTTATCAAATTTGTAGATCGGAGTTCGTGAATTGGCATTGTAGACCAAAAACTAAAGTAGGTCCTTTTGACATCTCCGTTAGTTATGAACCGAACTGCATGAAATTCAATATGCGCATAACTTTAGCCATATAAAACATAATTCCAAAAGTTGAGCCTAATCGATCAGCATTCACAGTGCCCTTTGCGCATCTCGATCATTTACAGACCGAATTGCAACTTTCTTATTGATGAAGGTATTTAAATAAAATTTGATACATAACCACTTGGAATAAAAACAAATTTAACGCTAGTTTCAAAATTCCGTTTTGCGCATGCGTAGTGCCAACTTTCTTATTTATGGAGGGATTTAAATGAAATTTGATACATATCCACTTGGAATAAAAGCAAATATAACGCCAGTTTCAAAATTTGGTTTTACGTATGATGTGCGGTGCCAATTTTTTTATTTATGGAAGCAATTGAATGAAATTTCATACATATACACTTTAAATAAAAGCAAAACTAACATCAGGTTTAAAATTTGGTTTTGCACATGCTATAGCAATACCCAGGAGCTCGTTTGCTATATTTGTTTAATTTATTGTAATATTGTTTTGAACACTAATACCCATTTTAACAGGACTGTAATGGTTGTTTTTCTTTTATCTTATGGGTCTGTAAAATAAAAGTTATCTGTGTAATTTCACGCAAGTTGTGTGTTAATTCGGACCCTCTATTAACAACGAACAGAGAAGTTTCATATTCAAGTTACGAGTAATTTTAGTAGATTCTTGCCCAAAGTTCATTTTGAGTGTTAGTCAAAATTTAGTAACAGTCCGTTTGGAATTTAGAAGACATTTTCAATTAACACCTGATGTAATTCGGGGTACGAAATAGAAAAATTTAAGATGAAAACGATTCTCTTTTCTATTTAAAGCAATTTTTCTTTCGTTTCCATTTCCGCCTTCACTTCCTTAACAAATTAACGCGTCGTTAAACGATAAACTGCACCTGTGTTCTCCTATCTTGAAACTAATCAGCTTGCGCCGTGATGACAATACTTCTTATCTATGTACGACCGGAGATAATCTATTACAAATCCAACACCATTATTTCCATATGTTTAAATATAGTCTTTTAACGCATAATAAAGTTGAACAAATAAATAAAATACAAGGTGATTATTTTAACAACATTAACAACAAATAATTCTTATACAAGAGAAAATTGACGTAGCACTCGAATGACATGTACGGAATTGCGCTTAATAATTCCAAAGAATTTTTCAATTAACACCTGATCTAATTCGGGATACGAAATAGAAAAAAGTAACATGAAAACTATTCTCTTTTCTTTTTAAAGCAATTTCCCTTTCTTTCCCATTTCCGCTTTCACTTCCATAACAAATTAATGCGCCGTCAAACGATAAACTGCACCTGTGTTTTCTTATCTTGAAACTAATCAGCTTACGACACGATGACAAAACTTTTTATCTACGACCGGAGATCAATCCTACACAATTATTTCCAGATGTTTCAATCTAGTTTTTTAACGCGTAACAAAGGTTGAAAAATACATAAAATGCAATGATTATTTAAACAAATTAACAACAAATAATTTTGATACGCAAGAAAATTGACCTAGTATTCGAATGACATGTTCGGAATTGCGCTTTAATCCCAATGTACAACAAATTTAGCTGAAACAAGCTCTGTGAATAACTAATATGCACAACTTTGTGTGGCGCAATTCAGTTATAAATGTATAGTGGGTTGGGTTGGTAGAGCAGCTTTGGCTAAAACCCCTCCCACTCAAAAATAAAGGCAAAATAAAAAAAAATAATAAAAAAATCTATTTGCAATAGTGCAATAATAATAGTAGATCCGCTTTTATGAACACTTATGATGTGATAGGAGTTTAATAGTGTTAGCTTAGCACACCCTGATCCGGACCGAATTTCAAAGAGGCACTATGCGCCATAGTTTCCTATTACTCAAGAAGCAAAACTCCAGGTACTCAAAATATAGAGTCCAACCCTGGATAAGATAAGAACATGCCTATGATCGTCCGGCGGAGTCGAAAATCGACTTATTCTTTTGTGTTCGTAATGTACCCTACCACTAGACCACTCTCTCGGTATTTGCGTTAGTATTAGTACCTATTAGTTTCCCACATACTAATCAACTCAACTCGTCGTTGAACGCCCTGTAGATAATGTCTACTCAGACTAGAAAATTGAATTGAGTGAGATTGAGAAAAATGCGTTCAATATCTTACTGTGGGAAAGAAACTGTAAGAGCGAGATCAACCTACTAACCGCCAATAAACTCAAAAGTGCACTCAGAGACAAAAAAGCAATGGTAAAAACAATGTAAACTTACTCATCTAAACTAGATATTCTCCACTTCTCAATTTGATACACTTCAAAATGCGCGCCTGTATTTTTCCCAGTACCACTGTAATTTATTTCAACGTGGAAAACCGCCCTCGTAGAATGATCATTTGATGGCGTAGAAGCATGAGTGAATGCTTGCAGCAATTTAATTGCGTTCCGTATTCTTCCCTGATTAATATTCTTGTTTCTCCCCAAAAACAGTAGATGCTCTATCAGGTGAAGAAAGTTCGTCGTTTTACCAGACGAACTTTCTCCCGTCAAAATGATATGTTGCACTTTGTCCTGGTGTAGTGCCGCCTGATAGACGCTGTCCGCAACGGTGAATATGTGAGGGGCGCAATCTGATCGAGATGTAAATTGATATTTTGAATGTTGCTGCAACGTCACTGGGAACATTAAATGAAATTTGTCTCCGAGTTTACCTTTTCTCCATAAACGTCCTGTTGTTCATTGGGGTTAAGAATAAGCAGTACGTCACCAACAAAGGTGGAAGATTGGCCAATAGACATTCTTTTATTTAGTTCTTCTAAAACAATTTCTTCGTTAATTTCATCTAAGGCAGATAGATCTTCAACAAGCATTTGTTCCATGGGTTCATTGTAGCCCTTCTTGTATAGGTTGGTGTTTATAATCATCTCAGGTAGTCGATTCGCTCTTCCAATGGAACCAAATGCTTGATTTAAGATCAGCAACTCTTGGTTTAGCTACGGCATTGGCTAAATATGGAAAGACTATTGCACGGATTTGCTTACATAGTAGTACTTTTTAGGAACCAACTCAAAAAAGGGATGCTCAAGCAGTTCAACCATAAACGGTCGGTGTTCGGGATTTTTTACCAGGCATCTAAAAGGATTCGTATTGTAACCCTTTTTGTACATCAATTATTACTTACTCCTCGATAAAGTCTATGAAGGTATCCGACCAATTTCCTGGTAGATCAAGTCCCGGTGGAGGGTTTCGTGCGATTTGAAATATGGCTCTGGTGGGGTGCATGTTGTGATACGGCGACTTACCATTACTGAGCTCGAGCGCTAAAATGCCTACCGACCAGACATCGGCCCTACTGTCGTATCCGTTGAATTCGGGGTTTGCCACGCTAATGACCTCTGGAGCCATCCAATTTGGTGAGCCTAAGCAGGAGTTTGTCCTTTCCATCTCAGATTTTAATACACGACTTAAACCAAAGTCTGATAACTTTATATCACCTTCGGTTGTAAGCAAAACGTTGCTTCCCTTAATGTCGCGGTGCATTATGTTGTTTTCGTGCAGATAAGTTAGAGCCTAAAAGTGCTTATTGAGAAAACGAATGCTAAGTGGGATCTACCTTTAGAATTTCTTTTAAAATAAGCGAAATGTGTTCTTCTGCCATCCTTCGGTTGCTACTGACTACTCCTCTTACTAAATCCATAACCGTTCCACCTCCGCATAACTACAATCAGTACTGTTTCAAATATTATTCTAAATACCCCATTTTTGGTACCTCCATAACAAACCAAACTTCGTCCCCCATCTCGCCAAGATTCTTATAAGCGCCATAAAACTGCACCAAATTAGGGTGGTTTGAAAAATTACTGAGTATGTTGTACTC
Source organism: Photinus pyralis (assembly GCF_008802855.1). Lineage (NCBI taxonomy): Eukaryota > Metazoa > Arthropoda > Insecta > Coleoptera > Lampyridae > Photinus > Photinus pyralis. Next base: position 32,294,934 of record NW_022170596.1, on the reverse strand, counting down.
TTCTTGAATGAATTTCATATTGTCGTCAATGAAACTTTGTATCTTTATGGCTACATCTTTTCCGGTTTCCGAATCCTTCGATTTAAACACTTTCGCATGTACGCCTTCTCCGAGACATTCGCCGAGTGTAAATCGCTGGTTTGCCGAAGGCAAATCTTCGTAACAAAACTCTTCCTTCATGTTTTCCAGAAACTAAATCGCTGCAAAGTTTTGGTGCACATACAGCATTTGATCTAAATTACACTGTAGAGGGTTGAACTGTTTGCCGTTATACGTTTTGCACTTCGTAGCCTGAGTACCTTGTTGTAAATGGATTTATTTCACAGAAACCCTGAAGTGATCTCAGTAGGGTTTCCTTTAATTTGTCCTTCACCTAAATTACCTGCGGGAAATATAATTGACGAAATCGATAACGCTTCCAAATTACCTTTTTTTTCAAATATAAAACTTATGGAAGAAACGTTCGGATGGTATAAAATGTAACCACATTCGTTGGTGTAATGAAGCAACAAATTTAGAACTCGCAAACAAATTAAATCGCTAATGGAATACGTAATAAGTTTTCAAATAAAGGTGCTACCGTAATAAAATAAGGGAATTAAAAGCCGAATGGCAGTAACTGTAAATCTAACACGCTGTTTCATAAGATGTAATTCGTAAATTTTCAATATTCTCATGTTTAGGTAATAAAATTCTGTCGTTTATTTTTCCCTCTTATTTAAAACAAGTTTGTAAATTAGAGTTGCTTTATGAAAGATACGTACCCTTTGCATGGGAGGCATATTGTGTCAACGGAAACTATACATTATTATTATTACATGGCGAGTGCCTATTATACGCTCGGATTTTAATGATTATTTAAACTAGGTGTAAAATTTGGTTTAATTGTGTAACCCGATCAATTGAGTTGTTTGCGACAAGTACGTCGGTGGTCGTTGTAGTAATGCGACGAAAGAAAATAGCCTGGTAGGTACGCGAACTTGTGTTAGAAAAAAGATATAATGAAATTTTACCCTATAAACCACCTTTAAATTAAAATTTGACATTTAAATATTTTGCACGTAAGGTATTCAGCTTCTGAGTTAATTTAAAGTAGTATGATTGCCGTGTGAAGCTGGCACTTGTATTGTATTTTCGCCACTCTTAGAAAACCTCTCGACATATTATCGTAGTACTTCAGATTTTCTACTTTCCTGTATCACTAGATGCCCACTTGTATCCGTGCCACCTCCATTTTTTCCAGCTCTCTTTAGAAGACCATCTTGTAACTGTAACCAGTCTCACTTTTTTACGCATTCCCAACTGGACCGTATCGACATACCGCTTCCTAGGTTGCTATTCTCTTTCCAGACGTGAATCACAGCACCTTTTTGAGCTGTTCTTGGGGTGCCTAGTTATCATCCATATCCATATATAAGTCGTGCGGGTTGATATGCATATTTGTGGTCTCGTTTTTAGCAGGACATCAGACATGGTATTCTAGATAAGTCATCGGCAATACGATGGTTTCGTCCCGCGAAGTTGTACTCTTGCAGTCTTTCCAATCGTCTGGCAACTTGGCCTTCTGGACTTACAATAACCATCGCAACGTGGCATAGTCGGTCTTTACGAGAAACTTTAAATTGGTCTTAAAATTCCAATTAATTAAAAGCGCTCTTTTTGAGACCCCTCACGATTTAATCGGATGCTATCTACTGCAACTCATTTAATTAGCAACGGTTAAATGGGGGAGATGAAATTTCTAAATTCATACTCCTAATTAACCCCTCATTATCTCTTGAACTGCAGTTTTAATGCTCGTTTTCATGCACTATTAGAAACTAAAATCCATTAACAATTACTTAACGGAGAAATCCTAAAATATTACTTCGCTCTTGTCTTCTACATGACAAAAGGTTTCGAACGCTACAAAAGTGATTTAATTATTCTAAATGGGAACAGTTTACAAAGGGAATAATTAAATACGACCTCTTGTTTCTCTTATCGAACGGATCTACTAATTAAAGAGCATCAGCGAAATTACACATAGCTTGTCTTGCCATGTATGAATCAGTGTAATAGATGCGCAGGGAAGTCACATGCGAATTAAAAGTGAAAAGCGAATTTACTGCAAGTTGATAAATAATCATTTTTTTTGCAGTAACTTTTCAGCTAAATGACCTATACTGTGTTTATGTTTTTTTAACTAGGAGGACTGATTTAAAAAATATGAGTTACTTGTAAAATGATGTTTGTTATCTTGAATATGTGCTCTTTCGCCTACATAAGGACATATGCTGAGAAAACTCGCCATTTTTGAATTATACGCTTTCAAAGTGGGGGGAATTTTCAAATTTGATGTGCACGATCACATTCAAAGTCCAATAAATAAAAATTCGAGGTACTTTTGGCGAAGGGGCCTATTGATTTGTTATCTCGAATATGTGCCCTTTCGAATAGCCACTGACAAGGGCTAATAGGTATAGGTCACTGTACCACCACTTTGGTAGGCTAATTAAAAAAAAAAGCGAATGTAACTTTAACCCAGTGTTAGGGATTTTTTGTTTTCCGATGTAAGTTGGTACTATCCCCAAAGCGAATTTCCTTGAAAAAAAAAGCGAATGTAGCTTCAGCAAGGTCTTGTCGTATTTGATTAAGTAAAAATAAGATGTTTCGTGTTCATATTGAATTGTTCTAAGATATTTACTTCATGTTTACTTTCAAAAGGAGGCTAACTTAACCTAAAAACATATTACTAGAGTTGCACCCAAAAGATGAAACAGTGGTCGACAAACGACAACTACAAGAGCGTTGCGCAAACACACTTGGTAAGTAAAAAAGTGGTTGGAGAAAAAATTTTATTTCATTCGTACGAAAAATGCGGTTTCGTGCCTCGGAATGTTGGTTGGACCACCACCCTTTCTCGTCCCGAACACGTGCATTTTTCGTACTTTTGAAACAAATAACTATTTTGGGGTCTGTCTGCTTCAAAACGTCCAGAAAACGCAATATTAACATACCGAAAATTTATCACGATTACAATACTTTCTCCTTTATACATACTTCGTGTGTAGTCGAAAAGTAAAAAAATATAGTATCTACATAAGCTTTATCAGTGTTATAAGTAAATAGGTAAATAAGTCAATTAGGTCTAGGATATTACTACCCGCAGGCGTACTTACAACAATGCCAACACAAAGATTAGATAAATTAGGTTTTCAGTAGTACCATTAAATAAAAACCTCCTGTGGTTGTTATTCAATGGTAGTACCAGTGTAGGATACGATGGTGTAGTACGTAGGTTGTACATGGACTCAGTGTGGTTTCTGAATTTGAGGTACCCACTACCTTTGTTTAAAATGAATAAACAAAGCTACATACGACCTACGTATGAGCAACAATGAACACTTACAACGCTTCCTGTCTTGTACTCAGAATCATATATCTTAAAGATTTTGCAGAAATAGTAGGAAATTATTCAGAATGTGATTTCGTACTGCCTGTATGCTTCCGCTTCTTACACCTTCATTCATATCATGTGTTTTAAACTTACAACTTACTTACTATAAATATTTTATTTGGTTAAATGTGAAATTTGAAAAGTATCCTTAGAGGGACAAGAAAAGAACACGATGCCTTTTTCGATTTCAGTTTAACTATCAGAACGCCCATGCTTTATTCGAATGGATTACATTTTTTTTAGTTTTGAACATCACATTTTATTAATAAGTAGTGCCCACTAATTTCTGTTCGATCCTCGTAAATTTCCATCACTATAATTCTTCAGAAAATGAACAGCACCTGACTCCTTGTATCCCACCATCGTTACAATCAACCCTAGAAGGAAACAATACTTTTAAACATAGGGATAGTACAAGTGGAATTGTACGTGAAATGAAGCAAGCGTTTATGTACCTAGGTAACAGTAAGGCCTGATCTACTTTGTAAAGTATTTTTTTTAAATTAAAAATACTACTTACGTTGGTATACCGTCACATGGCGGTTGGATAATGCATTGGGCAGCGATCATAATTATTAGAAAAGTACGCTGCTTGACAAGCCACCAGTACTATCACAAGAGCCAACAGCAAGAACTTCATTTTTAAATGTTAGTATTGGGAATACTCTACTGCTTGGAACTTACACATATCCTACACTTTTGTATTGAAATTGAAGAGGGAACCTTATCAATAGGAAGCTACAGGACACGTATCCATTGATAAGAGTTTACCTTTTGAATAAAAAAGTTTAAAAATAACCTCAAGTGTCAAGATACTTATCGGAAAGTATTTATTGAAAGTAGTTTTAGAAATGCGAAAACGCGCTTTTTTTGAAATTTATTGTTCTTTACAGAAGCAAGTTGTTGCATTAATAAATATCCGATCGCATTAGACATTCGCAATGTAGGCAAGCAAAAGGTAGTAACGGTCTTGAGTCCATCACTGTATCCTGTATCTACTTATAGAAACTTCGCATAAGGAGGGTTGGAAATATTAACATTTCTCCTTGCTCCTTATAATCGAACCGAACAAGCCCCTCATTTTTTAATAGCAGATTGTTTTTGTCGACTTTATATGCCATCCATAAAGGTACATTATCACCCGCACTTGAAAGATATACACACGTGGTCATGATGTTTTGTCCATTGAAATAACCAAGGTCGAATTGCATTAGCGATTTGGCAGCACCAAGTGTTTTTGTCATTTTCTGGTAGATCCGTGGCGATCGTGTGGTTTTAATAATCTAATTATGTATCTATAGCGTTTGTTTTGACTCGGCTATGATCGTTCTGGATGCAGTATAGGTACATACATTGAAATCATCGAATCATGACAATTTTAATTTAAAGGTATTCTTTTATTTTTTGACGAAGAATGCAAAAAAACCGTTTATTTTGTACGAACAGAGTTAACTACGTACACAATTTTTACCCTTCTCAAGCTTTCAGGGATGCACCCTACAGTCAGATAAGCTCTATAGAGGTGCAACATGATGCAAGGAAGTGGTCCCAGGCCCTCTTACCAGAAGAGCTGGAAATATCCCGTTCGGTCCTGCCCTCTGCATAGGCTGAACGTGCCCACCTCCCGTCTCAAATATCCCTCGGTAACCATCCAGGCAGCTACTTTCCAGTAGATCACTGTGTTTTCAGGAGAAATGTGAGAATCTCACCTGCATCAGACAAACATCTACTGTATATGGAAGCCTGAGTGACACCAATCTTTGCCCCGGATCTTTTAAAAGCAACGAAGGCTCTCTATATTACCACAGCAGATACTCCATAATCATCATTTAGATAGTCCATATACCTGCGTTGAACAATGCTTTTAAAAGCAGTTAATAGTTATTTATTATACAAGACGATAAAGGGACAGTTTAACCATTGAGTGAAAGGCCACGAGTGAATTAACTTTCACAAGATGATTAGTTTTCCTTTATCGTCGTGTATAATACAAAGGTTTATTTTATAGCAGAAGTCATATAAATCATTGTAAAACTTCTGACAGTTCTGAATTTAATTTAGGACACCAAAAATAGCAAGCTTAGGTTCTAACGTCGCGATCGTTGCCATAGAAACCGAATTGTCATATGTTCTGAATGTCATTTTATATCGTTCATTTGAAATAAGAATGAGAGATGTCATTAGAATGCGCACTCTGTTTCACTTTATCTACCGTTAGTGTTTGTTTACAATGAACGTATACGTAAATATTTCATAAACCGTAACTCGTACATATTCGTATCGTTTCCGTAAATTTACTTCGCTGTTTACAATAAACCAAAGATCATACTACATAGTAGCAAAGAGTAACCATAATACTCTTTGGTCATGGCTACCGTGTTTTGAGACCGATAAGGCGTCCTATTTAAAGAGTTTAAGCCTTACGGGACCACCATTAATTCGAAACTTCATTGCAAGACCTTGGAAAAACTGAGATGAGCCATGCACAGTGATAATGTGCGTTGGCACATCTCTCGTCAAAACACAGACTAAATCGCCAAATTTGGCTGGGGTATTGCACCGAGTGATTTTTACTTGTTGTCAGAGTGGCCAACGCTTCACGAGGGAGGAAGAAGTGCAAGAAGGGGTAATCTAAATGGACTGACGGATTTCCAAAAGTGGGCCAACAAAAATGGGTTGTTTTCAGTATTACGTAGATACATAGGCTCATTGTCGTGCACAAACCAGGCTTCTCCCTATTTACGTTATCAATGAGTGGGGGGAGGTGGTTACTGACTTTGGAGTAGTTACTACCTTTGTTTAAAATGAATAAATAAAGCTACTTACTACCTATGAGCCACAATGAACACTTAAAACGCTTCCTGCCTTGTACCATTGAATCTTGTACTATTATCCTAAAGAACCTACCTGTGCATTTATTCAAATTTGTACAGAAATTATTCAGATTGTTATTTCGTGCTGCCTGTACCTACGCTTCTGCTTCTTACACCTTTATTGTCATGTTTTAAACTTACAACTTAATAAACATTTGGTTAAATGTGAAATTTGAGGGACATGAAAAGAACACGATGCCGTTTTCGATTTCAGTTTAACTATCAGAACGCCCATGCTTTATTCGAATGGATTACATTTTTTTTAGTTTTGAATATCATATTTTATTAATAAGTAGTGCCCACTAATTTCGTTTCGATTCACATAAATTTCCATTACTATAATTCTTCAGAATATGGACAGCACCTGACTCCTTGTATCCCACCATCGTTACACTCAACCCTAGAAGGAAACAATACTTTTAAACAGGGATAGTACAAGTGGAATTGTACGTAAAATGAAAAGCAAGCTTTTATGTACCTAGGTGACAGTAAGGCCTGATCTACTTTATAAAGTATTTTTTTTTAATTAAAAAAAAACTACTTACATTGGTATACCGTCACATGGCGGTTGGATAAGGCAGGGGCAGCGATCATAATTTTTAGTACAGTACGCTACTTGACAAGCCACCAGTACTATCACAAGAGCCAACAGCAAGAATTTCATTTTTAAATTTTAGTATTGGGAATACTCTACTGCTTGGAACTTAGACGTATCCCACACTTTTGTATTGAAATTGAAGGGGGAACCTTATCAATAGGAAGCTACAGGAGGACACGTATCCATCGATAAGACTTTACCTTTAGAATAAAAAAGTTTAAAAATAACCTCAAGTGTCAAGATACTTATCCGAAAGTATTTATTGAAAGTAGTTTTAGAAATGCGAAAACGCGCTTTCTTTTTAAATTTATTGTTTTTTACAGAAACAAGTTGTTGCATTAGTCGCATTAGACATTCGCAATGTAGGCAAGCAAACGGTAGTAACGGTCTTGAGTCCATCACTGTACCCACTTATAGAAACTTCGCATAAGGAGGGTTGGAAATATTAACATTCCTCCTTGCTCCTTATTATCGAACCGAACAAGCCCCCCATTTTTTAATAGCAGATTGTTTTTGTCGACTTTATATGCCATCCATAATTTATAAGATACATTATCGCCGGCACTTGAAAGATATACACACGTGGTCATGATGTTTTGTCCATTAAAATAACCAAGGTCGAATATATGGCAGCACCAAGTGTTTTTGGCATTTTCTCGCAGATCCGTGGCGACCGTGTGGTTTTAGGGTATGGTAAAATGTCGAATCTAATTATGTAAGTATCCATAGCCTTTGTTTTGACTCGGCTATCATCGTTCTGGATATAGGTACATACATTCGAATCATCGAATAATGAGAATTTTATTTAGGTATTCTTTTATTTCTTGGCGAAGAATGCAAAAAAAACCGTTTATTTTGTACGACCAGAGCTGGATACGTACACAATTTTACCCTTCTCAAGCTTTCAGGGATGCACCGTACAGTCAGATAAGCATAAAGAGGTGCAACATGATGCAAGGGAAGTGGTCCCAGGCCCTCTTACAGAAGAGCTGGAAATATTCCGTTCGGTCCTGCCCTCTGCATAGGCTGAACGTGTCCACCTCCCGTCTCAAATATCCCTCGGTAACCACCCAGGCAGCTACTTTCCAGTCGATCACTGTGTTTTCAGGAGAAATATGAAAATCTCACATCATCAGACAAACATCTACCGTATATGGAAGCCCGAGTGACACCAATTTTTGCCCCGGATCTTTTAAAAGCAACGAAGGCTGTCTATATTACCACAGCACTCAGCAGATACTCCATAATCAACATTTATTTTTTTTTATAGATAGCCCATATACCTGCGTTGAGCAATGCTTTTAAAAACACGAGTGAATTAATTTTCACAAGATGGTTAGTTCTCCGGCCTTTATCATCGTGTATAATACAAAGCTTTATTTTATAGCAGAAGTCATATAAATCATTGTAAAACTTCTGACAATTCTGAATTTAATTTAGAGACGCCAAAAATAGCAAGCTTAGATTCTAACGTCGCGATCGTTTCCATAGAAACCGAATTGTCATATGTTCTGAATGTCATTTTATACCATTCATTTGCAAGGATACTATATAGTATCCTTGGTTCATTTGAAATAAGAATGAGAGATGTCAGAATGCACACTCATCTGTTTCACTTTATCTACCCTTACGGTTAAAGTGATTACTTTAACCACTCTTACTGCTAAAGAGAGACTTAGCCTTCTCATTCAACCCTGTTAAAATGTCAATTTAACATACTCTATAAAATAAAGTAGGTAATTATTTCCTATTGTCCAAACCATTCTTATCGTAATCTACCTAAACATAAATCGTTCATAATGCAAAGCTATTATTTTATATATATAAAAACATCTAATAGTTTAAACAAAATCAACAATAAATTCAGATTTAATTACTATGAGTGAATTTGTGTTTAATCCAAATTAACGACCACATTTAGATTCAAAACATTGAGACTCAAATTAAACAGGTTGACCCATTACAGGTGCCAGTAACGTCCAAAACAAGGTAGTTTACGTAGCAATATCTTCGTGAATGAAAATTAATCTTCGGATAGTTGAATGTATGGTATTGACGGATTAAACTTAACTGTAAACAGTTCAATGTAGAGAATTATTATGGATTAATTGGCAGTCGACATCTAATTGATCATAGCACAAAATCACATTCGTCTTCCAATTCATCCCTGGAACAAAATAGTTATCATATATTTTGTATTTATGCACTGTGTCCAAGATAAGGGGATGTCGGAAACCATAAAATTCCCATTACTTCCGAAGCTATGCCAATAAAACCGAAATATTGGGTAGCATTTTTGATTAGGAATAGGTACAACGATGTATGACGTACACAAAAAAAAAATCAAATGAAACTGTGAATCGGTACCGGATTTGAAAACTGATAATGTCTATTGGGCTAATATTTGCAAAGGACATCGTAATTTGCTAGAATATTCATTGTAACACTGACATTACGTTACAAAGCGTCACATACACATTTATGATAGAAAAGTGGCTACATTTGAATAAGTGCTTACCTTTAACCGAAAAATATGAATTAATAAATAACTGTTATTAATTTCACCTTTCCACAAAATCTCCAAATGTCGAAAACTGACAGTGACATATTAAAAATCAAACACCCGACCACATTATGCCGCATTATTAATTCACACGTAAAGAATCACGAAATAAAAGACCGCAAAATAACTGCAAATCTGTCTGCAGGTTAAAAATTATGTTTATTCCTTCTGTGGTTAATACAAAATCAAGTCATCAATGATTTGGGTATAATAACATAATAAAGAAAATAAATGCGGTAGGCTTGGGTGGTCTACGCGTGACGACCTGCGCCGGCATCATGACCCATCATTAAGCCATTGCAAAAGGCGATCTAATTACACGCCTGAACACCCAACATCTTTTTACATCACACCTTCATTTTTGTAATTTAGAAACAATATCTAGCTCCCTTTGTTTCGTGCGGACCACCAATTTTTTATGCACACATTTGTTTGCCATTAAAACTTTTAATATTCTCTTAATAAACTTCGAAATTTATAAAGACGACTTAAAGAAACGACCATAAAAAACGGTACATAAAATCTTGAAAAAAAGGCAATAAAATATCTAATGAAGAACGCTTTATATTAACGACGAGATCGGAAGTTGGAATTAATAGCATCCGCTAATGGGAATGCTTTACATAAATATTTATTCGTGAACTTGACATATTGGTAGCTTATACCAAAACTGGTTAATTTTATTTCAAACATTAAAATCCGCACATTTAGTATTGGTAGCGATATAAAAATGTGCAGAATTAATTTTACTCTTATTATCCTTACATGCAACATTTCATGCAATTTGGGTAACGGAGATGTCAAAAGGGCCTTCATTATTAATTACCAATTAACGAATCCCGATCTAAAAATTTGATAAAGGATCAACCTGCAAAATTTAACCGTAATCGGTCCATTCGTTCTCTTTTAAATCAAAGGACATGAAGCCATCGAGCGAGCTATCGATCAATCGTACGATTGGGAGAACACAATAACCATCTCGTTTAAAATCGACGCTAAACAATGACGAATTGCGTCTTCAACTAAATAGATAGAGCTGACTGCCCAAAATTTAGCGTAAACAAATTTAACATACTTCAACCGTTGCAAAACTAGCAGCCTTGTTCTCTTGTTGTGTTCAATATTTAAGGAAACACCACTTCCACCATAAAGTTATCTACTTCTTTGAGAATTTTCAAATAAATCGCCAATCACGAATCCTAGATGAACCACTTTCTATATGCGATAGAATTTGGCGTCAAAATGCACACTGCGTGGGCACTCGAAAGGGCACTGGTGCCGAATAACAGTGCATTACGCGAGCAAACTATACGTGCTGTTGACACCGCACTCGTTGCGAATTATTCGCAACACCTTTCTAGCTCTCTTTTTATGTTGATTGAGGTTGTGTTGCATTGTTGCAAGTACGGCAGACAATTTCATTAAACTGTAAACTTTTTTTTGTATTTTTATGAGCTTTGGAAATTGGAAATTTCAAAATTTCCACTGGCAACCAGGATTGTAATATTTGAGAATGATTCTACAGGAGCTAAGTAATAACGCCACACAGATTTGTCAAACCTTAGAATTTTAACGTCTTGGATAAAGTGAAAATTTTCCAAATCAATATGAGACTTTAGGGACCCTCTGATTAATATTTCCTCTAAAATGTTTTACTTAAGCGATAATCGACGTTCACATGAATACTTGCTATTGGCATTCTCATATGTGCCTTTTGTCTTAAATTAATTTATGTTAACAGAGGCTTGAGTAGTCCCGCCATTTTGATGTTTCCTATGTACATGCAACTTATCATTTTATGAGTTGTTTAATTCAATTTTATTGTGTTTTTGTGCTAAATTGATTTCTCACGTCCCAACGCGTACAGGAACCGATTACACAACGTAGGAATTCATTCGTGCCATCCATATTGGGCCGACCGAGATTTACATTCAAAGGTGTCGCGAAGTCTGTCATTTTGGCTTGAAGGGTGGCTTTGTTAATAGTTTTTTTTCCAGGGTTGCCAACGATAAGTATAGGGTAAGTCAATATTTTCAGGGTCGACTTGGGAGACCCCGAGGATCATTACACATAAAAAAACAGAAAACTGCTATTAAACGATAACATCACTATTCCCTATATTATGATTATTATTATCGTTCCCATTTCTTGTATAGTGTTTATAGGTTATGTACAGTTATTGACATAAGTAATGATCGCCGAATAGGTAAATTCTGCAGCATACGGAATCAACACTTGAATATATTGCGCAACTCGGAAATGTGAATCGTGATAGGCGTGTTGGTTGCTTATGGCGCAGACAAGAGGAATTTTTAGTCATGATATTGGTGACCGCCATCAATTTTGGATTATTTCATCGTAAGATTTTCCTGTTTGTTATTACGGTTGTAAGATTTTATTTACAAATACGAGTTGTAGATTATCTATGTAACAGAAACTAGCAAAATGATTCAGTGGTAAGTAGGTAAAGTCCTGACAAAAGTAATTTTTAGCGCATTTTTTAAGAATTAAAAAAATGTGCTATTTTTTGCGTTTTGTTCGTCCGTCCGGACGCACTTCTACCGTTTTGAACTACTTCTAGGGGATGGGTAGCCTATACCTTGAAGGTGTGCCAGACAGCCATCAAATTTCGCTGTCTAAAAGGGCCCCCCCCCCCCACGAATTATTTCCTGAGATGCTGTTTTTGAAAGTAAAACGTGCATAACTTTTACATACGACAACCAATTGGTCTCAGATTTTGCACACGCATGCTTTTAGTGGTGCCAAGTTCATGGTATTCCAATGAAAGGTCTCAACGAAAGGAATTAATTTATACTAACCATAGCCTTCCTGCTCGATCCCTTGTCGTGATCTGTTATAATTCCTTATATCTTAAGAGTGAATTGTCAAAGGAAAGTACCTACAAAGGGCGATTGGGACGTTTGGAAGAAATATAACCATTGGGCATTTAAATAAAAGTTAACACATAGCCACTTGGAATAAATGCAAATGTAGCGCCATTTTCCAAATTTGGTTTTGTGCCAACTTTCTTATTTATGGGAGAAATTTCGTAGGGGTGTTTAAAAAAAATGCGCTTTACCTGCACAAGGGTTGTGCACAATTTGTACTTGTTTTTATATGTTCGCCTATTAGGTGGTAATGTCTCACAGTTGATTTATTTGCAGTATCGATTGGTAGCATTACGCCTAAAACAATCCATTAACAGAACTAATTAAAATAAAGATCCACAACTACTAACTAATTTTAGAGCTCGACTCGACCTCGCGCCACACTCCATCAGCCAGAAGACCTGCATCTGGGCTCACCCCAACGACAGAGCTCACCGTGTGCACCTCGGTTACCATTTTGTACATACTATAAATATACATGTTCCATAAAACGCAACAGCACTTTATTTGGCGTCATCCGCTAAAGAATGTTTAGAGTTTTAATTCCCATAGCCTAGGTATTAATACATACGGGTGGTTCCTATTTTGTAGAACGCGGAATTTTATCCATTTCCACCTCTAAAATTAATTTGATTACATTTTCACAAGTCATCGTGCAATGTAAAACAGCTTACGCACCACACTCATTTTTTCAATACTTTGATTGCTTTCAAAGGTGGAAGTCGATAAACTTCCAAGATTTGCAATATAAGATCCACCCTTATATACATATACCCATATAAATCCAAAAATATACTGCAGAAACTAAATTTTTTACCCCTTTTATTAGTATTGTAACCTATGAGAAATTTTAAATGTGTATTCTGGATGACGTTTTCCCGCCTGCAAAATGCAAGCATTCTATTGGTTTAGAGTTAGCAGACAACCTTTCTAATTAAACAACCTTGACCTACATACTTTTCCTTAGTACCTAATTATAGTGACGGCATGGGCAATTTGATTTTCAGGATGGCCATCAAATTATTTTTTAGCTATAACCTTTTCCGTCTTTTGTTTAATATGATCAAATTGTGTCGCTTCCTGTAAAGATATTAGCATGATTATTTGTGTTTTACTTATGTGCATGTCTGTTTTTGCTTCAACAAGGAGTATAACGTTATATCTCGAAATATCAAGTTTGTCATCGGACATAAAAAATTAATGTTGAATATAAATGTACCTAATATTCAAAATGTCCCTATCCAATTTGAGTAATATTTATGGAACATATCAAGCGAGTACGAATGTTAATTGATATTAAAGTTAATTTACTTTAGATGTGTATGCGTTTATAAAAAATTGTCTTTAATTCGCCGTTACTATTATTGTTAATAATCTTGTAGGTTTTCATGTTTTGCGTAAAATAGTACGTTTCGGAGTGGCATAACAAGCAATTATATCACATAACTTGATATTAGAGCTGTACGTTTTTGTATAAGTGATCAACGCGCTGTAGGTAAATTATAAATTTTATAACTTAAAATAATTAACATGTCAAGATGTCATTTTACTAATCGTATAATACCGCTTTTTATATTAGATTAAGTCAGTTGGCTTCCTGTAGAAGATCTAATTTTTTTACATATTATAATTCAATAGAGATCTCTAAATTACTGTAATGGAAAAATCATATAACGATTTAGTCATCAAATAGAATTCCGGATTTCAATAATTTCGTTTTTATGATAATTTACGATGACAAACTTAATTAAAATAAGTTCGGGAATATCTATAATGCCTGTGGTTGAGCAACACAGGTGGTGATCAAAAACTTGGAAATCGTCCGACGCTTATCTTTTGTTTTTGAGTTAACCAGAACACCAACGTTGATAATCGATTTGAGATTTGAACATCGACATTTAAATAACTATAAATTTAGATAGTCATCATCGAGAATACATCCGCAAAATCACCGAGAACAAGTACTACCATTTATAATTGTGTTCTTTATTGGATCGTTATCCTCCTTTAAAAGTTGAAAAGAATGTAAGCTTCCACTTAGGTATATACCAACCTACCGAACAACCGCATCGTTAGTCAGTGTGTTCGTAAATATTGAAAAATATGTGAATTGACTAAATAGATCGCTAATTAGGTATAGAGGCAGGTAGATACCAATTTAGAAATTTGTATAAGTTTGATGTAAAATATTTTACTGATTGTGTCGACTGAATGTTAATGTTACCATTTAACACGATAAGCAAGAGGCAACAAAGAATATTTAAAATATCAAAGAAACGTAAATTACTGAACGCCTTGCATTAGATTTCCTTTATCGAATAGGAATAAATTAACAAGCAATTAACCTTTATAGAATTCTTACCTACGTACTTGCTTTGCTTCTCATATGCGAACTTGATTAATTTTCTTTTCTAGTACATCCTTTTACACCGCATAGGTAAAGTATACCAAATCACAAATTCAAAACTCGCAATAGACTTATTGATCTAACGCGCGATCAAAAATGAGTTGCTGTCGAGTCGCCTTTGGAAGTGCGCAAGTTAAGTACGATTTCCCATGTAAACAAAAATTTCAAAGGTGACTAGACAGCTACTCATTTTTGATCTCATGGTATAATTCTATACATTTGATTATTTTCAATATGTGGGCCCATTTCACCCAAAACTTGTATCTGGAGATTTCCTAAATTGCCTCACTGATGGGTGACAATTGCCGCGGGGGCTTTATATTGTAATTTTGCTACTATTTATTGATTGACAATTTACTATGTTTGGATTAAAAATGAAAATTGCAATCAGAAAACTGTGACACAAAAACATAAAATTGAAATAAATTGCTCCGGTAACTAGTTCATTCGGGACGCTTCTTTACTTTACCTTTTTCTTTACTATATTTTGCTTAAGTGACCTCCCACAGCTGAAATAATTACTACAAATGTGGAATACTGGTAATTCGCACTGTCCAATTCAATAACAACGGCAGAAATGATTAACTTTGGGAATATTGGGATCTTAAGTGTGCATCTGCTTAGCAACAGTAATTTTTAATTAAATAACTTAATCTGAAATTCCTATCTAGCACCACAGAGTTGTATATAAGTAAATAGAGAGGCAGTACATACGACCTGCGCGTGGAAAAATAACTCCAACTACAGTGGCCGACTTTTAATGGCGGAGCCGTTGGGACTCATGCGCAGTGCGTGAAAGGGAATCAGCACGATTTTTGGGTGCATTCAGTTACATAATCACAAAACAAAACTTCAATAACTTTTCAGATGCTTCAGCTAATAAACAGACGCTTTGGAGCAATAATTTAAGCATGCTCATTACATTATACTCTTTACCGCCATTTCAATGTTTAGTAGGCGACGATCTGTACATAAATAAAGGATATTTTAAAATGCTCCTAGAAAAGTGCAAGAAAAGATCAAATATATGGGTGGAAGGAAAACTCTTCCAAGCAATTGTTGAAACTTGGTTTTCGATACAAGAAGTGTCGGGACAAACGTAGGTTGGTAATGGAAAGAAGTGACATTGTAGTATGGCATCTCGTTATTTAAGAAGATTAAAAGAAAATGAACAACCTGAATCCTGAATGTGACAAGAAACCCGTTATATACTTGGACGAAACCTAAGTATATTCACCCATCGTACGGAGTGAGTAAATGCTAACAATCAGATGAAGTATCGGAAGTTTATAATAGGGCTGGTCAGATGTACATCGTAGTATGCTGGTAGTCCTTCTGGTTTTGTAGAGGATGTCGCACAGTAAATTGGGGGATTATTACGATGATATGAATCATACCAACTTTATGCAGTGGTTAGAGAAGCAGCTTATACCAAATTTACCAGCAAACTCATGTACCTTATTAGTGTTCAAATAAATAAGCCACCAACAATGAATAATCGTAAAGTGATACGTTCTTGGTTAGAAGCAAATAACATTCCTACGAGAAATGAATTTATTGACAATGTACAATTTATTGTGAACACCGGCAGTTCCGATGATGATTAGTGGTCAAGTGACGATAATGAATGAAAAAAAGTTAAAAGTTGTGTGTTAATTTAGTCAATGTGAGTGTTATTAATTTCAATGTGATTGTTTCAATAACTGTCCATATTTACACAGCAGAAGTGCATCAGAATTGTAAATTGTGTTGAACATGAACATCTAACAATCTTAAATGTGTTTACGTTTTGTAGAAATAAAATTATTAATTTTACTGTTTCCCCTTGAAGTAATGCAACTCATATCGCGTGGCCCACTTATTTATATTTAGTAGAGTCAAATTTTGCATGAGAATGTAAAGTCTAAATTTCCAACGTCCTCGGACACGCCCTGTCAGGAACCTTCTGAGCGTGGTGCCACTGTACATACCCTCTGCCGATGCTCCATTTTTGAGATATTTGAGTTATTGGCATTTGATGTTTGTCGACTTTGTGGCTACCCGTATTCAAACTGTGTTTTCGGCATTGCACACCTGAAATTTTGTCCCGCACCAAAATAAAATTTCAACTTATTTTATTCTTTCATTGCTTATTTTTATACTCACTGAGTGCATAAATAGATCTTTAAACTCGATCGCACGACAAATATACGATTTCCTTTATACCAGAATCTCAAAAAATCTTTTCTCGATTCTGATGTTGTAAGCCCCTGACCAGCTTTGCATTGTAGTCCACTGTATTATAAGTTCTTAACGATTGTAATGTTTCTTATTTATTCAAGACACAGTGTTAACAACATCATTCACCACACATTGAATTTCTTTTCAATTTTTGTTGCAATGAGAAACCATATTATTCTCAAGCCGAACCTGCTTTAAGGATCATTTAATTTGAAGCCGGTTCTGTTGTTGATTACTGCGCACACTCACCAACGGCCTGCGCAAGGTTCAATTGGAGTCAATTTTTCGCTACAAGACTGTCTCTCTATTTACTTATATACAACTCTGTGTCTAGCACGGACATAAGGAATTACTTTCTAAGCAGAAATAGCCATCTCTTTCTTAAATTTAAATGGTTCAATAGTTTGCACTGCAAAAGCAATACATTTTGTTTTATATTGACGCAATACCTTCCGAGTTCGGTTCCCTTAACATGGAATTCGCTTAGATTCCAAAAAATATAAAAAAGTCTGAGAAGATTGGCTGCAAACTCAGAAATTTCTGTCAAAGAGAATACAAATAAATTGATACAATTTTACATAAGTTTTTCGACACCTTTATGATTTGGTTCTGAATTTAATTGGTCTAGTAATAGTTATAAATTGGTTTTCTTAAAATACTATAAAGCTGCCGAACGGAATTTATAATAATAATACAATATGGTAACGAACCGGGTTGAGACCTGGATCTGGATGGTTTACAGTTCACGGTGATGATTCATTACATTAGTGTATAGTTGACAAGTGATTACTGGGAATGTATTCTTAGTCCGACGGCATGGATATGATTGACTCCAATAACATCTTTTGGAAAGAAACGGCATTGAAGCAGATCGGTTTATCTGCAAATTTCGGTTGTAATTCTTTTTGGTCAGTGCACAATTTTTACTAATTTTTGAGAGTTGATCAGAAAGACGGGTCCTCGTATAAACTTGTCTCTTAAATGTTTGTTCTAAATGGGACTTTCACTAAGGGCAGTGACAACAACTAAAACGCGCGATTGTTTTAATAGTCCAATATGGGAACTTGAATTCCTTTGAACGCAAAACTTTTCCACTTGGGCAAAATGCAAACTTCCAAAAAACTACTCTTAGAGCTCGGTTAATCCCGAACGCTGGATTATGGGACTCTAAAAGCCTCTAAATGAAAACTCTTACTAGCACCACGGCTCGGGCCAGAATCTCCCTGGTTGACTGAATGTCCATGAACTTGGCAGGCCTACTACAGCAGACCATGGTTCTGCTTACTCATATCGTTAGTGTTCCGTTAGTGCACATTAGTGCCGCTGAAGAAATCGTTAGTGCACAAAAGGAAACTTACTATTTTTAAAAAATATTTGTGGGCCTGCTAACTTAATGCCAGCAGACCCATCTGAGAAAATCGATTCAATCTTTACACTAGTTAAACTAGCAGCGTTAGTGCTCGTTAGTGCCGCCAATATAAACGTTAGTGTTCAAAGTGTAACAGCTCAAAACCTTGTAAAAAGGGGTCTGCTAACTTCATGCAGCAGACCCACATTTGTCAAATTGGCTCTGTCCTAATGCGAATTTGAAGCGACTCGTTAGTGCTCGTTAGTGCTTCACATGCGAACGTTAGTGGTTAGGGTATTTTTTAAAACAGAAATATGCTAAAAGGCGCGATGATAGGCTAAAACGTCAGGACCTACCACAACCAATTAAGGAATCAGGAAGTAAACAAAATGACACAGCAGGTACAATTACAATATGCAATGAAAGAATGTGCCAACTCAAAGAATTAGAATGGAAACCAGAAAAAATAGATGACGATGAAAATACTACGGGTGTTGTGATTACTGTTTACCCCCAATGACGGAAATAAACATAGAAGTGCACTTAACAAGGGCTAACTGGAGTGTCTACGTAAATTATGGAAAGGCCCAAACAGAATTATGGAAAAGAGAGGGGAAACCAATTTCAAAATACGAATGGTTTTTAAGAATAAAGAGCCAACCGTTCATGCGAATAGGGTAAAGAAATAGAAGGGCCAAATAACATTAATTTACACCAATGGAGAATGATGATCCGGTGATCCCGAGGAAGAGCCTATTCCCGTCGAAATATTAATCGTACTTATGATGAGTGGTGTGCTCAAAGAGTATATCGTTATATACTCTTTGCTGTACTATATTTGGTCAACAGGTATAAAGAATTTGAACGAGCGCCCAAAAGAAAAGTACGGGCAGACGACAATTAAGATTTAAAGGAAAGCAAACCAAACATGACATTGGGAGTTCACTTCATTTCGTCGAAAACGGAGGTTATGTCACTCATATTTCGTCATTCTTAAGTTCGTGTAACTGAAAAATGCGATTCAATTTCCTAATTGAACGAGAGTATGATCAAAATTGTAACTGATAGAGTTCCACTTTGGCCTAACTGAGTATGCTAAAATCGACCGTCTGCCGCCTTAGGTCATGTTACTTGACACTCATGCGGTACTTCTTGCGGTACCAATTTTAAATAATTTCTTAAGAAAATAAGTTATGCACCAAATGAAAACGTTGCTCTTAAAATAATATTTTGAAAAATCACGAACATTTGATAACTCCGTAAAAAACAATTTCTTGGTCGGTTTTTCACGAACTTTCTACGGATATACCTAGGTTAAGGCCGATTCAGAGTTCCGTAACGGTATGAGGTATGAAATAAGAAATTAGCGGTAACGTAAATCCGTAAGAGGTAAGGGAAGACCGTTTGCGTCATATGTTGTCAAACTGAGGTTTGAGATTGTAGTACCAAAGGTTATTTTGCTTTTCATAGACGTGGGTAAACGAATATGGATAGTGACATCATAATCATAGCGCTTCTAGTGTTAATACACCTTCAACACAAATGTTTAACGGTCGAATACATTCTCATTTTAATAAACAAAACATGATTCCGTAAGAGATAAGGTATGAAATGAAATAATCCATTTCTTACCTCTTAAGCTGAATTTATAGTTCCGTACCCGCAACGCCGTACCGTAACGTTTGGAATTAAACCCTACTTGTTGCGTGTGAACATTTATAGTTCGCGTTAACGTTGCGTTAGAACGGTTACGGTACGTAGGAAATGCCCAAATCTTTCTTACGGTAAATCGTGCTAACGCGTTTGTCGTCGGCAGTACTCGGATAATTCAAACAGTTGAGTTTATCCTGACGTTCGTTTCGTTTATTTACAATAATTATTGACACTTTGTTGGTTATTATTATTTTGAAATGCACGTTTACTCTTACTGACAGATGACATAAGTTCGTGGCGCAAGCTCATCTCTTACCACTACGGTAACTATAAATCTTATAATTTTGGTTAACGTAAGATTTTACGGTTCCGTTTTTACGTTCTTACGGCTACGGAACTATAAATCCGGCTTTACTACTAACGTCTTGCATCTTACGGAAAAACTCTGAATGTCTCCATTATAATTTAAATGTTTATTTTTCTTATTTCTTATCGTTACCTCTTACCGCTTACCGTTACGGAACTCTGAATCGGCCTTTACGGTTGGATGAATGAAGCTGATTTTTTATACAGATTAATGATAGGTTCTGCCAATGACTAGGACCGTGTTTCTTTTTTCAATTTTTTCTTCTAATTATAAGATATCTTATAATAATCCGATAAGATTTTAGTATACTCGGATAGGCCAAAGTGGAACTCCATCTGTTAAAACTTTGTTGCAGGAAGAAAAAGGTTGAAGTCCAGAGACGTTTTGATAGAACTTTTTTGGGATAAATTTAAACTTCGTTACCGATTATAACGGACGATCGAAAATGAGTTGCTGTCGAGTCGCTTTTGGAAGTTCAAGTTAACTACGACTTCCCATGTAAACAAGAATTCCAAAGGCAACTCATTTTTGATCGCATAGTACTTTTAATTCAAAAGTCCCTACTTCCATCTGTTGCTGTATGATGCATGTAACTTTATGAGAAAATTCTCTCATTGCACTCGAGGGAATAGTTGTATGCCTTACGTGACGCTTGATTTTATGCAAACGTTGGACACCGATGGTTCTATATTAGAAATGAGCAAAAAAGAGCGGTGAACTTTTACTTTGGCAAAAGTTGCTTAAACGTCGTTGTGATTGAGGAATGAGGATATCGTCAATGAAGAGGGAAAAAATTCTCACGACGGCTTCGCAACTGAGATGACATATAAGGACGGCCAAAAAAATAGAAATCAGGAAAGGCAGAGAACGGGTGGAGTAAACAAGAGTTGTGCTGACTGCTGGTATTCAGCCGGTAATTTCAATCTTTAATTGTTGCACTGCATTAAGTTTAGATTATTGTGTAGCTTGAAAAAAGTATGAATTTTTTGTAAACTGTAGTTGCTTTCGTAAACAGGATGTATTGTATAGATAGGTACTAAGATAAGTAGTGTTTTTGTCAACAACTAATCTTGAATCTCTGATAATGAAGACATCTCCTATATCAATGGGGTAATCAAAACCCTCAAAGATAGCCGTTATTTTTTGCAAAATAACTACTGTGACATCTTATCTCAAACGGACAGCTATTAAGCTTAATAATTTACCGGATGTGGATTGAACAGAATTCAGATATCTTTCTAGTGGTACCCTACTTGACGAGAAGCAGTTAAAGTAAAATTGCATCTCAAATTTTGCCATGGTCTTTTTAAAAGGCGTGAATGGAGTAGGTATATTGTTTACCTACTTTTAACTGGACTTTTAGTTAAGGGAATTCAAAAACTGACAAAATGACATGTTCAAAGTTTCGTTATTTAATTCCGGTTGAAAACATGAAGTGACGTAGATCTTATTTAGGATATCTCTTTACCAAAATGGTGGCCGGATCACGGATGTCGTGAAGTAGCGGATGATTAGCTGGAACTGGTGGCAGCAATAAGACGGACAGTTTCTCTTGTTAAAATTTTTCCAAAATGCTATGAAGTTCGATTTACACTCCACCGCGACGTTCTAACCCGATTTAAATTCATTCTGGTATATTTCAGACCTCAAAACAGGCTTTAGACTTTTAATAATAACAAAATTGAAACTCCTTTGTTGCCTTGTTTGGAATTGCCCATTTTTACAAATTAGCCTCTTAGGGAGATGTACCGGATGATCCAATAGAACTGAGAACAGTTCGAATTTCCCGCAAAACTAAATTTTATAATGTTGGTAACGTTTATTTAAAAGCAGAGGTGGATCAGTTTAATGGATACCGGCTTTATGGATCAGTGGTAGAGCGTTGGGCTATAAATGTGGAGGTCGGGTGCGCCAACCTGGGTTGAGGTGAATTTTTCGTCTGTAGGAGAGATTACCTTAGACCAGTTTCGAGCATTTTGCCGGTTATTCTGAATTAGGTTTTCCTGCAGTTTTCCTAGTTCGTAAGGTAAATACCGGAGTAGTATAGGACAATTTTTAAGACCTTCTGCAAACGTTGGACACTAGTTCCATTACACACACTACATCCAAAATGGGCAATGGACGGTGATTGGCAGCTTTTACTTTGGGGAACAAGATTGTAAGTTGAGCACGTTCGTTTGGTCATTTGCCTAATTTGTTTATTAAAATCGGGAAAACTGTTGGGACGGATAAAAAACGCCGGGAGCTAGTGGACCGTTTCCCGGGTCGCATGAACTAATTTTATCTTTGCCAGAATTTTGGTTTATACAAAAATTGGATGTAGTGTACAATCCACCCTTATGGTTAGGCAACACACCTTTACATCTGAAACAAAAATATGATACGCTCTGTATATAACGAATCGACCGTTCTGCGCAGATTTCGAAGACTAGGGGTTTTCTATGATCATTGAATTTCTTACCACAATTTGATATTATTTACATTTTGCTGATTTATTTCTGTATTCACGAGGAGTTGATTGTTAGTGCCATGTTGCTCTGTTCGATTGATTCGTAACTATTCCGTGAGAGAAGTACCACTCCAATTTGATTGTTCGCTGTGTCTGCTACTTTCTTATTCGTGGCGCGTTGCAGTTTTGTGCGTTAGCTATACGAAAGGGGGGCTCTCTTATTTGATGTTTCGATGTTTGTGTGTGTGAGTGGTTCATTCTGTCCCCGTGGAGCAGGTACCTAATACAGTTCAACCGTTCGCTGTATCTGTTGCCGACTCGTCTCGTGCGGATTGCAGTTCTTGGTAATTTAGCAATGCGAGACATTTAGGGGCCCTCTCATTAACATTTCCTCTATTTAGAATATGTTCTGCTTGAGCGATAATCGATTTTCACATCAATACTTGCTATTGGCATTCTCACATGTACTTTTCGTGTTAAATTAATTTATGTTAACTGAAGGCTGGAGTAGAGCCACACCATTTACATGTTTCCTATGTACATGCAATTTATTATTTTACGAGTTGTGTTAGCTCAATTGATCCTACAGGTATTTTGATGTACTTTTGTACTGAGTTTATTTATCAGGTTTTCCACTGCATTTATGATGTCTTGTGTATTTTGATTTTATGAATAATAAGTAATTGGTGACTGTATAACAAACGTTATTTACACAAGTCAAGAAGATTGAATGAACAGTAAAAATTCCTCAAATGAATAAAAAGCGTTCGTGATTAAAATCTTTCTTACAGAAGCTTTAAATTGGGATAATTCTAACCTTTTCATATTATCATCTAACGCATTGTAAAACTTTACACCCCAATAGTTAGGACCGTTGAGAGATTTTTGAAGTTTAAATTGATTTAAGCGTAGGAGAGAACTGTATCTGGTCGAATGTTGGTGGTTGATGTTGTTTGATTCATATAAAAGAATATTCTTTTTGATATAAATAAGGCATTGTAATATGAAAATACACGGCAGGGTTAGGATTATTCACCGATAAGCTATTACGTTTAAACCAATCAAATGCACACGAACGTAGACAGCTAGATTTCTCAAATGCATTATTGAGTAACTTATCTCCAATGCTGAATGTCGTGTCATCCGCAAACAACACCAAGTTTGAATTAAAAGTTTGTGAATTGCGAATGATCTCAAGATCATTCACATACATCAAAAACAGCAAAGGCCCCAATATTGACCCCTGCGGCACACCAAGTGTAATGAGGCGTTTCTTGGAGAGACTGTTATTCCACTGCACACACTGGTACCTATTCGACAAATAGGATTTGATTAGATCTATACTGTCGTTGGAGAAATGCAGAGTTCGAAGTTTCGCTATTAATGCGGAATGAGAAATACAATCGAATGCTTTGCTTAAGTCACAGAATGTGGACATTGAGAATTCGCCATTTTCGAAACATGTAATTGTAAATGAAACAAAATCGATAATTGCATCGACAGTGTTCATGTTCTTACGAAAACCATACTGTTTATTAGAAATTAAGCTATTTATGTTTAAAAATTCGTTCATTCTGATGTACATCGCTTTTTCCATTATCTTTGAGAGGGCTGGTAATAACGAGATTGGCCGATAATTGGATATTTCGTTTACAGAGCCACTTTTATGTAGGGGTATGACTTTTGCAATTTTCAGTTGATCAGGAAAGTATTTAAAATGAAAACAATAATTAATAAGTTTAGTAATTGGTAATACTAGATTATTAATATTAGACTTGATAATAAAGGTACACAAATAAATAAATAAATCTCTGCACTTACTTGATTTCAAGGAATTAATCAATTGACGGGTCTCTATTGGGGTAAACTTTTTAAACTGGAACTTAGGTGTATCAGTAATATGGAGAATGCCAATATCATTCGTGATATTGTGAGTAGATATAACTGATTCGGTTAGTTTTTGTTGTACTAAAATCTTTAAACTAAATAATTCATTTATGTTTGATCTAAGGTAGTTTTTTGTTGCTATATAAATAATTTAGAGTTTGTCATTAGAAACTGATACAATAAAAAACGTTGTTCATATTGATGTTTAATAGCAGTTCTTATTCAATTTAATACCATCAACATGGTAGCAGAGCGTGGTTCTTTCTAAATATTCGTTGGTACGTCATTCAAAGGAAATCTTGGTTGCTAGCGTGGAATAGATAGCGCAGCGGATCGATAAAATCGGAATCAATTTTTTTGACAAGAGACGACACGAAAAATGGAAATTCAAGGAATAGAAAAACTACGAGGTATTGAAAATTGGAGTATTTGGAAATGTGCTATAAGAAATTTGTTACGAGGAAAATCGGACGCGTATGAAGTTTGCATCGGGGAAATACTGAAGCCAGAGCAATTAGCTATTGAAGATAAGGACTTTAATCAGGCAGAATACGATGCAAAATTCAAGGCTTGGGACAGGGGAGATCGCGCAGCAAATCAGATAATTATTAAATCTCTAGAATCAAAGGTTATGGCGTTGTTGGTTTCATGTGAAACGGCACGGGAAATTTGGCTCAAATTGCATTCTATTTTTGAGCAACAAACTAACAAGCTGCGCATACTGTTCAAACTGAATTTTTCAATTTTAGTAAAAATCCTGTTGAAAATATGGTGACTCACATTGCTCGATATGAGGAGCTGGTTCTGCGCATGCAGCAGCTGAATGTGAAACCGGACGAGTCTTCACTTGTAGTAAAGATGCTCGATTCTCTCTCAGATGACTACGAGGGCCTTCAACAAGCTTGGTGGGCGAGATCTGAACAACAGCAAACATTTGCGAATTTGGTGGAAGTGTTGACATCGGAAGAAAAACGTCGGCAGCAGAAAACAGGAAAACAGGAGGAGTTAGTCGCACTTTTTTCTAGTAAGGCCTACATAAAAAAGAAATATACCAATAATGGTGGCAATAATTTTAATAAAATTAAATGCTACCGGTGCGTACGTGTGGGGCATATCCGGAAAAATTGCAAAAAGGGAAAAGAAGACAGTGAAGAAAAATCGAAAGACGAGGCGTTCGTATGTGAGGCTCTCAGCGCGGAAGATGGCGATGTTTGGATTGTTGATTCCGGAGCTACAGATCACATAACTCGTCATCGTGAGTGGTTTTTGTCTTATGAGCAGTTTGGTGTTCCCTTGAAAATTTATGTCGGCGACAAATCAACAATGGACGCTCTCGGAAAAGGAAGTATAAAATTTCAGGCTTATGTTGACAGAAAGAAAATAGAATGTCACATGGAAAATGTTCTTTTTGTGCCAGGGGCACGAAGAAATCTTTTTTCGGTCACGGCTGCGTTGGACAAGGGCATGAAGTTCAGATCTTCCAGCGAAAGATGTGAATTCACTAGGGATGGAGTTGTAAAAGCATACGGAGTTCGAATGGGTCAATTATTCAGGATGGTGATCCAAATAACATTTCCGAAAGATTATGTAAATGAGGTCAATCTAACGACGAAAATTACACTTCAAAATTGGCATGAAAAATTCGGACATCAGAACAAACAACATGTCAAGAAAATCTTGAAAAACCAGAAAATCGACTTCATTGATGACGAAACGTTTTGCGGAGCTTGCGTGGAAGGAAAACAACACCGGAGTACTTTTGAATTACGAAATCAGCGTGCTACGACGACTGGAACAATTCTACATGTTGATTTGTGCGGACCAATGGAATGCACTTCGTTGGGTGGCGCTAAATATTTTGCGTGTTTTACTTGTGATTATTCAAGAATGCGATTTGTTTATTTCCTCAAGGAAAAATCAGAAACTGCTGGAAAAATTGTAGAGGTGTTACAAATCATAAAAACTCAACTTGGTAGATCGATGAAAACCCTGCAGTGTGATGGAGGAAAAGAATTCGACAACAGCGAGGTTCGAAAAATATTGAAGTTGGACGGGGTGAATTTGGCGGTGTCAAATCCTTATACGCATGAACAAAATGGATGCGCTGAACGAACAAACAGAATGGTGGTTGATTTGGCTCGAACAATGCTTTTGGCTAAAAAATTGCCAAAATATTTGTGGGCGGAAGCGGTCAATACTGCTGTTTACATTTTGAATCGCAGTGGACCAAGCGGAGTTGAAAACAAATCTCCTTTTCACTTTTCACGGGGAAGAAGGTGAATTTAAATCGTTTCTATGTTTTTGGCACAGATTGTTTCGTGCACGTACCGAAAGAAAAGAGAAATAAATGGGACCCAAAAGGCAAACGAGGAATTTTTGTCGGATATTCTGACAACATTGACGGTTTTCGTATTTGGTATAAATCGGAAAATCGCATCGTTCGCAGTAAATACGTTGTTTTTGAACCAGAACAGTCTGAAAAATTATTGGCATTATTTCCGGAGAAGACAGGAAGCGCAGATAGTCAAGGTCCCGAAACATTTCCAGGAGAAGATTTCATCGATCAAGGGAATTTGCAAGATCATGAAGAAGATTTTGTCGATCAAGAGACGAGCACACCAACTCAAGAAAAGGAATTGGAGTGTAAAGCATCGGAAGAAATCTTGGAAAAACGACATCTCAGAAATCGGAACGATCTCAAAGCACCAAACAGGTTGTTATATGCAATGCTTTCGGAAGTTGTTGAACCAAAAAGTTATAACGAGGCCATAAAATCGGCAGAAAAGCAGAATTGGGTGACCGCCATGAACGAAGAAATGGCATCATTAAAAGAAAATTCGACGTGGAAAATTGTTGAACTGCCGGAAAAGCGAAAAACTATTTCTAATCGCTGGGTATATCGTGTGAAACGGGATTCTTACGGGAATGTTTCGCGGTTTAAGGCACGTTTAGTTGTTGATTATAATGAGACATTTAGTCCTGTGGCACGACTTGATTCAATTCGGATAGTTTTGAGTATTGCAGCGAAAGAAAAATTGAAGATTGCTCAATTTGACGTCAAGACTGCATTTTTTATATGGAAAAATTGATGAAGAAATTTACATGGATCAACCTGAAGGTTATGAAGATGGAAGTCAGCGTGTTTGTAAATTGCAGAGGAGTCTTTATGGTTTAAAACAATGTAACATAAATGAAAGTTTAAAGTTTGAGGGGAAGTGTTGTACTAAAATCTTTAAACTAAATAATTCATTTATGTTTGATCTAAGGTAGTTTTTTGTTGCTATATAAATAATTTAGAGTTTGTCATTGGAAACTGATACAATAAAAAACGTTGTTCATATTAATAGCAGTTCTTATTCAATTTAATACCATCAACAGTTTTCTTGCAACATTGATGAAGTACTCATTGAATGCTTCAGCACTAAGATGCGGTATATCTGCGACCCTACCATTATCTTCATTTTGTCTATAAGAATTTATAATTCGCCACATCATTTTATTCGGATTTTTGGATGATTTAATAATTTTTTCATTCATTTTTACCTTAGCTTTTTTGATTTCTGCTCTATAGGTATGCTCTTTTTAAAGCCAAGAATTGGCTTTGTAATTTTAAGGGAGGGCAGTTCTTTTTTAGTTCGCTTAATAAACGTACTTTCTCACGCATGGTATGTAATATGGGGTTAAACCAATTCAAATGAATACCTTCCTTATTGCACTTGACCATTTTTTGTGGGAACGAATTGTTAAAAATATCAAAGTATTATGAAAATAGTTAAATTTAGTTTCAACATTTAAATTCGTATTGAGTAACAAATCCCAGGAACATTGCGTGAGATTCTCGTAAAACTTTGAGCACCCCACCATCGTTAATGGTCTATGATGTTTATAGGTATGTGTTTGTGTTACCATGTTCGGCGTAATGTCGATACGAAACTGTAAATGAATGCCCAGATGATCAGATGTTATATGATTTTATATGATTTAAAGTGTTACATATCTTGTCTGACGAGAAATTTGCAAAAATGTTATCTAAGCAATTTAGTCCTCTTGTTTCCGAGTGCAGCAATTGTTCAAAATTGTACGATTTTAATAAATCTACAAGTTCACTTGTGTGGCTATTTGCAGTGTTAAAATAAACGTTGAAATCCCCACATATCACAATCTTACAATAATTCTGTTTAAAAAGACTGATCAAAATTTTATCCAGTTGCACCAAGAACCTTTCGAAATCAGCGGAAGGGGCTCTATATACGGTTAATATGGTAACACCCAGAGAATTACTATGAATAGCTGCAACTTCACAAGTTTTTTCAATTGACAGTGATTTAATTTTATCAAGCGATGTAGCTTGAAGGTCCATTTTTTGTAATATTATAACGCCCCCATGTTTGGAGGTTTGTCGACAAAAAGTGCTTGCAATCTTGTAATTGTCAATTTTAAATCCATTAGATATGTCGTCATAGCTCAGCCAGTGTTCAGAAAAGCAAAGAAATTCATATTGATGTTTACTCAACAACAGTTCAACAGTTCATTCAGTTCATTGCTGTAGGTGATTTATTTCATGTATTTGTGTGGCCTATGCCGGGGTTTTTGTCCCGTAGAAGGTTTCTCTGGTATGGCTTTGTTGTGTGCGTAAAATATTTATTTGTGCTTGTCATTTCTTACGCACAAAAGTTCTGTCTTTTATTTAATTCCCTTCCCGATTATGTCTCACGTACCAACACGTGCAAGAACCGATTACACAACGTAGGAGTTCATTCGTGCCACCCATATCACGCCGACTGCCATCCAAATTCAAAAGTGCCTCGAAACGTTCATCGTTTCGACTTGAAAGGTAGGTGGCTCTTCTCGTAGTTTTTTCCCAGAGTTGCCAACGGTAAGTATAGGGTAAGTCAACGTTTTCAGTGTCGGCTTGATGGACACCTAGGACAATTACAATAGTAAGTGACATAAGCGATACAATTTAAGAATCCAGGTTCCGAAAAGTAGGTACCCTCAAATATTCATACATGCAACACTAAAACAAATAAAAAAAACTTGGGAATTGTCCATTTGGTCGCGGTTATTTCACAAAACGCACTTTCCTGTTCTATCTACTTCTTTCGTGGGCGGCACCTTCAGTCGTGTTTCCTGGTGGACTGGGAGCTGATTTAGGTGGTATTCGAACGTTATCAAGGTTGTCGTCTATGAGAATACAGGCTGGCTTTACAGGATCTAGTGACTCGTAACGTTTTTGAACAAACGTTAAAAACCGGTTTGACCTCTTGTCTAAGAGTTTGACATACTGTCTACTGAAAGTTATTTCATGAAAGTCGAAAGTGAAATAACTTTCTGGAACTTTTTAAAGCGACAGATGTGCCCTACATGCTGCAATTCTATTTTACTTTCCAATGAAAGTTTGCTAATACCAACCAACACAAGGTACGTCTTTCATAACGCTCAAAAACCTTTCTTTACCGCCCGTCAACATCAATACAAGCCGGATTCAGACAGATACTATGAACTTCTCCAATTCTTTATCAGTCTCTTGGGAATCTGCCAGTGTCTGGTAATCGATGGTCGAGGTCACTTCGTCGATCCTCAGAGGGCGTCGGCTATCACGTTTTCTTGTATGGTTATTTGTCGTATGTCCGTCGTAAATTGGCCGATAGAATCCCGGTAACGGAATCCTCTCGGCGTGCATTTGTCGAGTTTTTGGTGGAAAGCGAAGGTGATCGGTTTGTGATCTATGAAAAGCGGAAAACACCTTGCTGAGTTACTGCCACCATATCCTCGAAGTATTTGATAGTCACGGATATTGCTAATAGTTCCCTGTTGTAGGTGGAGTACCTATTTGGTTTGTGTTGTGTTGGATAAATCCCTGAAAAGTTTGGCAGGCGTTGCATGACCGACATGAACCCAAAAGTGTAATTTTTTGTAAAATTAAACTGTAGTATAAAAATATTTGGGTGACTAAACCATCATATCAAAATACGTATTTATTCCTATTGTTTACAATTTTGCAAAGATTGTAACAAACACAAATATCACGTTTGGATCTTGGTACTTGAGACTATATGGCGATGTGTTTATTGGAATGATATAATACTAGATCTGTGATAATACTATGATGACGAGTGGATATATTACGATACGCGTTCTGAAATCTAGTATTGATAAGATTTGTGCTTTTCAGTTTAGTATAAAACCGGGGATATGAACTGGACATAAGTAGAGCGAATGCAATACTAAAATTTTAAAATGAAGTTTCTTCTTTTTGCTTTTGTGGCACTATCGGTAGTTTTTCAAGTAGTGCACTGCAGAGTCTGCCTTTGTATTTCTCCACTTGTTTCAAGAACTTGTCCCGCGGGCTATACATACGTGTAAGTATTTTTTTATTATTACATAATGCAAATGTACACCAACAAATATCGACAACAAGATTACAAAATAATTAACAAGATTCATATCAGACCCTTTGTATATTTCAACAACCAGTCCTCGTGGACAGTATAATACCACGCACTACTTCTCTAGTATTGCGTGATTTGCAAAAGCTAAAGTGAAAAAAATCTCCTTCCACGACTGCCATTGCAGAATCCTCAACCTTTTTCACAAAGCCAGGTTTAATATAGTTTACATGTTTTTTTAAATTCTATGTCAGGATTTTAGTCCAGTAAGTAGGGATTTTTGCCCTACAAAAGATGATGTAGTAGTCATTTCTGAATATGTAGTTGAGGTCTGGGCCTTGAAACAAAAACCATGTTTTCGACCTTTGCGAAGGCGAGGTTCATTAATAATAAAACTGTTCAAACAATCTTATATCCAAATATCAACAATAATAAAACTGTTTAAGAAAATGTTCCACTAGCTCTTTTACTATTTCTCAGAATCCTCGCTTAAGAGGGAGAACGCACGAAAAAGGTAATTTACTCCCACGAAACATCATGGCGTCAGATCAAAAATATACATAGTAAAGGTGGGTAGTTTGGGTTGGAGCGCTACGGTCGAAACGAACTTTCTTGTTATGATTGATGCTGAGGTTGTTTGATTGTGAGCAATTAATAAAAGCTTTAAAGGAAAGCATTTTAAGATAAAAGATATTCGTATCCATTTTTCTATTTTATTGCTTCAGAAAATCATTTACACTACATAAGTATTTCTAGGTGTTTTATTTGAATTCTCTTGTATTTGTAAATCGATCACATTCTACCCGAAATGCTTAGATTTCAGGGATGTTTAAAAGTGGTATCTAGCTAGCGACAATGCTCAAGGCAGTGGGCTGGTTAAAAATTTGTGTACGTGCTTACGTAGTATTCACGTTGCAATCACCCATTGATCTAATTCTAAGATATTTCGTATATTATGTTCACTTTTTCGCCGCCGTGGTGACATCAATTTGTGTTTGAAGCTTGCATTGTTTAAGTTAGGAACAACGATAAAGTTACGTTTTAATTGTCGCATTGTGTACTACTAGTACAGGCGGTAAGTGCATCGGTCTAAACATTTTGGGGGGGAAAGCTGGACTTTGTTGAAATGTCTCAGGTTAGGTGTCCCGAATAACGTACTAAAAGTCCAGACCCCCAACTGCGCCGCTCGTCGAGCTGTGGCACGTTTTTGCCCCCCGAAATCAGTTTTTCGTTAATATCTCGAAATGTAGCAGGTTTAGAGAACAACTTTTGAAACAAAAAATGTTCCTCGTAAAATTTCCTACACGAAAGCTTATTTGCAAGTTAGCCCAGGCCTAACCGTTAGCCTACAGCGTTCTCTTGAGTAGTCTAATATTGAGTTCTTTGATGATTTTTTGTACTTATGGTTGTTATTGATGAAAAACATACTTCTCACTTATTGTACCATAGGATAGCCGATTTGAACGTTAGTTTAAGAAATTTCATTAAGATTCTGGAAGCATACGTATTTTCTTATTTACAGTTCAAAATTATAATCACTTAATTCTATATACATTTCATCGTTCGACTCAACAGCAATGTCATCATCCGAATGCAGAGTAGTTTCGACATCGGAGTCCATACTGTCGTCGAAGTGTGACTCTTCCTCAGCTTGTACCTCAGCATTGAGGCATGAAAGATCCATACACCCGGAGCGTAAATTGGAACATTTCAGTCCTGTAACACAGAGAAGAAAGAGAAATGAGTACGTATCTCTGAATTTCAGAACCTCGAAGAGAACTGAACAGAAATCGGTGCTTAGTCTTCTATCAGGACGCACCTGCTTTTCTGTACGAACATGCAGATAAGCATCCTTTTTGACAAGCGCATGAAATTAAATTCAGCAACTCGTCAGGAGTAGTTAGGCGCAGCGGTCATCGGTGTAGGCAGAAGTTCTGCACTGTGTATGTGCCAACCCCATCCGATCGGAGAGAAATTGTTTCCTCTCCATTTTTGCACCTGATGACAGCATCGGTAGGCGTGGAGACTGAGTGCAGCGTTTTTTTTTTTCGACCGCCTTATGGAACGAACCGATGACGATCGAAATGTCTGCTTGCCTGACACAATATTTGACTCCGCTGACGTAGCTAAAGTAATTCGTGTTGAAATAGTGTATACTGCGGGTAGACTGGCGAAAAACTCGATATTAGACTACTCAAAAGAACGCTGTAGGCTAACGGTTAGGTCTAGGCTAACTTGCAAATAAGCTATCGTGTAGGAAATTCTACGAGGAACATTTTTTGTTTCAAAAGTTTTTCTCTAAGCCTGCTACATTTCGAAAAACTGATTTCGGTGGGCAAAAACGTGCCACAGCACGACGAGCGGCGCAGTTGGGGATCTGGACTTTTAGTACGTTATTCGGGACACCTAACCTGAGACATTTCAACAAAGTCCAGCTTTCCCTCCCAAAATGTTCAGATTGACGTTTTTTGTGTACTTATCGCCTGTGCTATACGTTAACCCTTCTTTATAAATGTACGTCGTGTTATATTGATACCAGGGACCGAAAGTTGAGGTAAAGATACTAACAGTTTGATAAATTGAAAAAGGACCTTCATTTCAGATAATCTCGTTTGAATTAGTGATCATTATACCTATACAGTTAAATACAAAACTGTTTCTTTCTAGGGGTCATTGCTGGACTCGCGAGGGAAATGGAATCGAATGCTGCTAAAGGAATTGCAATAGGATGCTGTATACAGTGTATAGGTACACTCACTGCACAAACTGTAAACTGATTGAATAATGTTACATTAAATGAAAATTTTCAGTGAAATACATCTCGTCTATCATTAAGATTAAGCTCGAATAAAATGTATGTCATCCTCAGAGATGCTAATCAAAACCTTAGTAAGCAATACCTGAAAGCCTAGTATGGCCTACACAATAGAACATAAATGTGTAAATCTCACGCAGAATTTTAGGATTACTACTAATAAGAATAAACCGGTACAATGGAATATCGAAGGATCCTCAGTGCTACCACTTAACGACTATTTATACTATGCGATCAAAAATGAGTTGCTGTCGAGTCACTTTTGCAATTTTTCTTTACATGGGACCTCGTACTTAACTTGAACTTCCAAAGGCGACTCGACACCAACTCATTTTTAATCGCCCGTTGCAACCTTGCAACTCCAATCGATATAATAATTTTTTTTTTTTTTGGTAGGTGGGGAAATGCTCCTTATGCACACTCCAGGTTGAAAGGTCTGGAGTAGTGTGGGGCTCTCCCTTACTCGGGTATGCCCACTAAAACCCCACCTAAGGCTTCGGCTTCTATGGCCATTTGCCTATTTGCTCAAAATATCACAGACTTCGTTCTAATAGAATATTACATACAGGTAGGTCGACTCACATACAATACAATATTTTCGATATGACAAAGTTGGTAACTGACAGACAACAATAAATAACAATTAAATAGACAGCCATTATATCACAGTTTGTGCAACATTTCCACACTTTGGAAAAATCCTGTCACCCTTCGACACCGTTCATCGCTGTTAAAGTTACCTTCCCATATCGGGCATATCCCGAAGTTGTCCCGTATATCTTTGTATCGTGGACAGTTACAAAGTATGTGCTCTAGTGTTAAATTAACTCACAGTTCGCACATAGGGGTCTAGGTTTACCTTCCAGCAAGGCGCTATGGGTTAATGCGGTGTGCCCAAGTCTAATTCGAAACATCTTCACGAATACAAACCGACCCTCGCCAAGAAGAAATAGCGGCCCCAAATCGGGTTTGACCCTTTTCAAAAATGAATCGGACCTCGCCCATAGGTCGCCCCAACGCTCATACACCCGAGCCCTGACGAGTGTACGTCGGATTACTGTTGTCTCATTTGCAACATCAAGGTCATTTAGTTGTAGATACGTTAGATCCTCTCTAGCCCTTTGGCTCAGCGTTCTGCACCTATTCAGTCGTCGACGTGGAACTGCGCCTGCCATCGATACGTGATTCGGATGTCGTTCATCCGAAATTACTTTAAGATAATAGTTTACAGCAGCCTGTTTACGACGGAGGGCTAGAGGAAGGATGTTCGCCTCGACGTGAAGCGCAGCGACCGGACTCGTTGGAAAAGCTCCGAGGGAATACCGTATGGCGAGGTTTTGGATTTTATCGAGATTCCCAAGCATCGCACTGTTGTCACATGTCAGATAAGCACAGCACCCATAATCAATTCTCGATAAAATTAAGGCCTTGTAGACGTCGAGTAACGTCTTTGGGTGAGCTCCCCACTTATGGTGGGCCAGGACCCTAATGACATTTAATGATTTCCTACACTTTGTGACAACATTCTGTAGATGCTTGGACCACCGCAGTTCCCTGTCAAAGGTAAGTCCCAAAAATTTCATATCTTGGGACACAGCTATTATACGGTCTTTCATAAATAGAACGGGGTCATAGTGTGGTCTTCGGAGTCGACAAAAATGAACCACCTTCGTCTTTTCCTCAGACAAAACGTACCCCACTGCATCCGCATTATCAGAAATTTTATTGATAGCCATTTGTAGTATACGCACAGCGGAACCAACGGTTTTTCCGGCACAATGAATCATTAAGTCATCGACGTATAGGGATTTATCGACTGTGTCGGCAACACCCAGGGCTATTCCGTTTATGGCAATTGCAAACAGTGAACAGCTTAAAGTCGAGCCCTGCGGGACCCCGTTTTCTAATACGCGCTCGTTTGAATACGCCTCTCCAATTCTAACAATAAACTTTCTGTCTCTTAAAAAAGATCTAATAAATTTGGGCATGTTTCCGCGTAAATTGTATTCAAACATTTTTTTAAGTATACCATACCGCCATGTCATGTCATATGCGCTCTTGATATCAAAGAAGACCCCAATCAAATGCTCGCCACCATCAAACGACTTTAGGATGTTATCAGTTAATTTAACCAAATGATCGACCGTCGACCGACCTCTCCGAAAATCGGCCTGATAGGGGACGATGATCTCGTTTTCTTCCAGAAAGACCCGCAATCTCCCATCAACAATTTTTTCCAAGAGTTTGCCTAGGCATGAAGTCAAACTAATTGGACGGTAGTCTTTATTCAACCAAATAACGTCAATAATAAATAACAATAAAAAACTAAAATGAAATTTGAAATTTGTTGATCCATCAAAACAATTATTAATAATTTTTTAATTATATCCAGAATATAATATAATAAATTAAACGAAAAGAAATGGAAATAAAATGTGTTTGAGAATACAAAAAAATTTAGACATGTTGCGCTCTTGGGTAACATATTATTCTACAAGTGATCGTTTGAATTTGGTGTGTGGTAATGATTTGATATGACTTGGAATGGCATTATACATTTTTGATATTGCGTACAAGAACGACCTTCGAAAAAATGAAGTACGGGTATTATGGAACGGTATTTCTATTAGCCCTCGATGCCTCAGATTAAAATTATGTATATCCGTTCGAAATGTTATCTTATTGTAGAGATACGGTGGAGATTTTGTAATTAACACATATGATAAAAGCAAATTGAATGCACTAGGTGTCTGTCCATATTCAGTCAAATGGCTACTTTAAGTTTATGTGATACGTGTTCCGTGCGCCTGATGCCATAAATATAACGCAGACAGGAATTTTGTACTTTTTGGATCCGTTTCTGATCATACTTGTCTATGCAATGATTATAAAGTACATCACAATAATTAAAATGCGACAACACAAGGAAATCTGTTAACCGAATTTTGATTGACGTCTTCAATAGGTGTCGGCTGCCGTAAATTAATCTGAGGTTAGCATAGGCCTTTTGCAAGCAGTTAGTAACATGCCGATGAATCTCATATCTGTGTCAAAATAAAGACCCAAGTTACGAGAAACATTTCTGCACTGAAGAATAGAATCGTTTATGGTAATCTTTAAACGCCCTACAACACGATCTCGAGCCTTCTTTCTACCCAAACACATTAGTGTAGACTTATTAGGGTTTATCAGCAAAGAGAGCTGTTCACTAGCTTTCATTAGTTCAGCTAAATCCCTATTCACCCTTTTGTTCACGTCGTCAATGTCCTTTTCATCAAAAGTGTAGGTAAGTTGAGTATCATCGGCAAACATATGACATTGACAGTATTTTAATGCAGTATGTAAATGAAAAGTATAAATTATGAACAATAACGGTCCCAAGATTGACCCCTGCGGAACTCCTGAAGAAAGCAGCAAATGTGTCGAGAAGGACATAGGTACTTAACCTGACAATTTGAGACCTATTGGAGATGTAATTAGACATTAAGTTAACAGCAGATTCACTGAATCCAATGTATTGTAAAATTGCAAGTAGAGTGTCATAATTTATAGTGTCGAAAGCTTTGCTGTAGGTAATCTAACATGACTAATAGAAACAGTTTATTGTTGTCTACGGCACTGCAAATTTGATCAGAACTAGTTGCAATTACAGCTATAGCCAGTTCGAAATCCCGATTGTACTTCCGGTAGAATATTGTTAACGCATAAAAAGGTCTTTATTTGTTCGTCCATAATCTTTTCTAAGACCTTCGATAGAACAGGTAGGATACTTATAGGCCTAAGGTCATTAAAATCCGTGGCGTTACCTTTCTTTGGAAGAGGTATAATCAATGCTGTTTTCCATGAAGTTGGAAATAGACACTGTACTCTAAACAAAAGTTATAATCATGTGTAATATATGGGATAAATGTTGGACACAATAGGGTCTTCCTGAAAAAAAAAATTGTAACTTTTTTGTGTCTTACTGTAAAGTTTATAACCTGTAATTGAACATCTTATATACAAAACTTTTTTTCCTAATTGCAGCATGTCAATAAACAAGATATAATATCGTAAAACTTTCAAATTTTGTCATGCAACCGACGACATGCCGATATTGGCCGAGCGTCGCATACGTCACTACGCGGGTTGCCGATCGGGAGTTATATTAGTGCATGACACTGATAGGAGTTCGATTCGACTTATTATGGCAATCTGCCATAAACTGAGTTCTGACTGGTTCGTAAAGGGGCAGTTAGATAGTCTGCCAAAGGTTGAAGTGTTAATGGTCGCCGCCTTTTTCTCGAAAAGTGAGTTTTTCCATGCCACTCGTTTGAGTGGAGTCAAAGCCCAGAAGCAAATCTGTTATGGTTCATAGGAAGTATAACATCAAGTTATGTGTGTATAGTGCAAGGTATAGTGTAGGTACCTAATACAGTATGCACCTTACGGATTTCAACGAGAAAATTAGGGTGTTGGATATGTGGAAGTGAAAATAGAGAAAAATGTGTGCGCTGTAAGGGCACAGATATGCCCAGAACAGAGTTCGAAGTAAATCATATTCTGAATTACAATTACAATATTATATATCTATGGATTTTCGTCGATAACTGACTGAAAGTAAATCGACATTATGCACTTTAATTAATTAGAATCGTCTTCACAACAATACAAATGGGATGTCAAATTCGCGGTATCACGTCGAACTTTTTTCGTATATTTCCTGTTGGGACGTTTATATACAATTTATTAGGTTCGCGATGACTTCTGCTATCACGCTCAGGTACAAATGCAATAATTATTCGACGCTTTTTTCCGTCAAAACGACTTTTTCTTTCTCTGAATCGATTGTAAGCAATGCTACGGCTGAGCGCCAACGCGCGTAGTGACGTCACTGCAATGTGGCGGTCATTCGAAACTTTTCAAACGCCGTTCATTTTAAAATCGTGTTTGCTAATCACAACGATTTCTCTTGACAAAAAAATGAGTACCACTAATATTTTTAATGTGCTTGGAGTTCATTTTCAAGGTTTTTGAAAAAACGCGGAAAACCCCATTTCTCAATGAAAATGTTCAGTTTGTCGATTCCTGCCGATTTAGATGAAATACTATCAATACGCAGAATTATTTCTTCTTTTATCGCCATAAACCTAAATTCCGTTAAATCACCTTTGTGAAAACTATGGTTCAAGTAAAAGGTCAAGTGGTCTGTATTTCCTAATTGACTGCAGGTTCGAGTATTCTGAACAAAATAATAATTTATTTTGTTAACGTCCTCAAGATGCACTGGTAGGGTTGGAGATTTCTTGTTGTAAATGTTTAACTTCCTGACTGTATTCCATAGTGTCTTTGGTGTGCCGTTTTATAGGCTATAAACTATAAAAAATATAAAATTTGGAATAACGATTTTAAGGCATGTTGCAATGTCGCGCGGACACTGAATTACCTAATCAAAATCATGTCTTGGCCATCGAAATAGTGCTCTTGGTCTTTTTTCCAACGATCTCGTTGCAAGAATAACGATTTTGACATGTTTTGATCAAAATACATGTTGCTATAGAAAAACAATTTAACATCTTTTGAATCTAACACATAATACAAGACTCCACATATGGTCAACCTTCGGCCATCTGTTTTTCGAAAGAGAAATATTTTTTAAGAATCTTAATGTTTAAACAAACACATTGCAAATAGGTAGCTTAAAAAATTATGTCAATACTACCGTTAATTAAAATTAATACAATTAATATTTCTGGCTGCTTCTATCATATGGAGAGAGCGCATGCGCACTCTATTACATGCGATGCCTACACCACGAGCAGCTGTTACGCTGACACAGGCAGAAGAAAATGCTGTTGAATTAAAAGTTGTATAAT
Source organism: Photinus pyralis (assembly GCF_008802855.1). NCBI lineage: Eukaryota > Metazoa > Arthropoda > Insecta > Coleoptera > Lampyridae > Photinus > Photinus pyralis. The sequence goes on along the minus strand of NW_022170596.1, from coordinate 32,255,183 downwards.
TTGTGAATGAACCTTAAACATTTACTTATTTAGTCTTATGATGTAACGGGTTTACCAATAAGAGCGATAGGATTTTAAATTGAAATAAAACACAGTCAATTTGGTCAAATTTAGGTTTGATTGGTTTTATTAGATGCTGTATTTCATGCCATTTATGATTTAAACAAAATATTGTTCAAATGGCCACCGCGGCTCTTTTTGCACTGGCTCATCCGATCGGACCAATTTTCGATGACTCGGTGGATCATATCGGGTGGAATGGCAGCTATGGTCGCTCGAATGTTGGCCTTGAGCTCGTCAAGAGTCTTGGGTTTATTCGCATAAACCTTTGACTTCACATAGCCCCACAAAAAGAAGTCCAATGGTGTTAAATCCCATGATCTTGGCGGCCAATTGTGGGGGCCATTTTGAGAAATCAACGATTCACCAAACTGTTGACGCAATAAGTCCATTGTAGCGTTCGCTGTGTGGCATGTTGTTGGATAATTTCCAAGCGTTGAGGCAACGTAAACTTGTTCATGATGAAATGGCAAGCCTTACTGATGACAACTGACAGCATATGTCAAATGTTTGGCATCCAACATAGCCGCCTTAAACGTTTAAAATCCTATCGTCCCTATTGGTAAACCCTATATCAAATCGTTACAAATAACGGACCAGTTATGACCCAAAATAACCTAAGATTTCGTATGATGTATCAGGTTGTAAGCATGGTTATCTTAACCGATCCGTACACGTTGCGCGGTTATGGGTAAAATACCGGACGGTCGGAAACAGAACGAAAATCATGGAAATTATGCGTTTAACTGGGGTCAGAGTAAATAGGTATTACAACCGACACATCTACTTTAATGGAGGGACAGTTAATTTATTGTTAGAGCGCGATGTACAATCGCTTCTCTAACCAGAAAACAGGACCGTGGTACTTAGGATCAGGACAAAGATTCTAAGACCCCCTTCTGGTTCGGTTTCCGCATCGTACTGCTGCTCATATAGTTTTTTGGATTTCAGTGGTATCAATTCTTTACTTACTTTGGCTGCTCTTTTGTCACCCACTACCAAAATTATGACACTACCAATGACAGTTTCCAAATTATTTTTGTTACCATAGCATAGGGATTGTCGTACCAACGCAACGTTCCTATGGTAACTTGTTAAGCAGCGATTTTTTGAAAGAACGCGTTCTCTAACTCCATGCATATTAAGTGTTTCAGTTTCGGAAGTACGAAAAATATCGTATATACCTTGCGACTGAAGTAGTGGTCTTATTCCCTCAGGTAAATTATGGCCCTCCCTTCGGTCGGGCCATAAACTTTACCTTTGGGATTAAAAGTACTACTTCAGTCCCGCGGTATATAATATACTATTTCCTTTCGTAAAAGGAAGCGATTATAATAGTGATATGTCATAACTTCTCCGTTTAAAAGTAGGATAGGATACTCCGTTAAAGTTACGTAACGGATTGCGGTTGTTAGTAAAGGATCTGATACATCATAAGACTGGAACTGTCAACACTTTACAGTACAGCGGTTTACTTAATCGTCAATCATCAGTTACTATTCTACATTTGATCAACATTCCATCTCCATGTATCTAGCGATAGCCAAAAAATTGTGTGTTAAGTTATACTGTGGTCTGTAAACAATTGGTTAATCCCTGATAGGAACATTTAATTGTAATTTAGGTAACATGACAATAAAGTTAGAATAGTTGTGCTTGACTTAAAAATGTTTATTTGATAGACCCATTTAATCACATTAAAATTTTTATAGTATGAATGGTGGTAATCTTCCAGTTAACAGCAATGCATTCCTTTTTTTCCGCCAGCGGTACATTTTCCTCTGTAGAAAAAATTGTGGTTATAAACTTCATGTATTAGGTAGGATAATAACAGATACAATGTTCAGTTCAATTTTAATTTGATCAAACCTCCAGTATGCTGATAATACTTGATTTGACTAACCATAAATTATAGTTAACATAGCATAGGTACGAAGTAGTACTATAGATCAACGGAATATTGCAGTTGGATACTGGGAATATGGGGGTTAAACTGGAAAAGTTCGGTTTGCGTTTAAATAAGTTGGTTTACGTTTGTTTATACTTTTGTCTATATTATGTACTAATAAAAAAAACTTACAGATGTTTAGTGTCCTTGGGGCAAGCTTTATTATGAACTATGCAAGCACACATCTTTTCTTCGCAGTGCGCTACTTGGAAAGCCACCAATACTATCAAAAAAGCCAAAACCAGGAACTTCATTTTTAAATGTTAGGTTGTCAACGTTACCTGGACTTGTTTGAAATTTGCACGTTATCCACGGTTTTATACTAAATTGAAGCGCAGTAATCAGTAATCTTATCAACACATACGAGATTATACAGAACAAGAACATGTATATTTATTATATACCCAATCGTAGTATGTTATTACAATAATTGCGCCGAAAGATATCTGTATCTGTACTTTTTATTTTGGCCGTAAATTGTTTGAGCAATAATTCTGTAAGGTTTTTTTATAGCTTGACAGAATTTTAGCGTTGGAAATGCTTATGTATTGTATGGGTATGAATTTAACAGGTTTGCCGAGTAGAAAAGAAGACAAGTGGTGTCGCGTCTAGTGTTGATTGTACCGTACTCGACTGCAATCGGTAGATTCCGGAAAAGTCGCGGATACTGTCGATACGGTACTTACTTAACAGTGCGCAGGGGTTTTGTTGATTCGAATTTAACATTCTCGCACATCGCCCATGAAAGTATTAGCAGCATGTTACGCTGCTTATTATTCAGAAGCTCGCTCGTGTCGCAAGATTATTCTGTGGAATAAGGGTTACCTATGCCTTTATAGGATATACGGCTATCACTTCCAATGTCTCCGATGGTTGCAAGGATTGCGAAATCTGTGAATTTTTTGTTTCTAAAATGGCTTTAACTTGTTATAATCGTCGTCGTAGAAGCTGCAACGCTTTCGTTTCGCGAACAACAATCAACGCCTCGTCGCCATGGAATTATCGCCTTCGTTGTAATATTGAGGTACTTCGAAACAAGAACAATTAAGTTCCTTTATGCCTATTTTCCTATCGTAACTTTTGCCTAACGTCAACCATATTAAGAATATTTACTTTATATATTTTTAGTAATAAACACGTTTAACATTCGTGTCTGTATTCTTTTATCCGAATGCATAGTAAGTAATTCATAACTTCAGTCCATTATATATTTTTTTATTATTGAAGCCCTTTTGTATGCTCCATAATTATGGAACTGGTGCCAAAAATTACATGACGACAAACTAGTTCATAGAAAGTTATTCGAATTTTAAGAAAGCAAGAGAGTGAAGATGTGGAATTAAAAGTTGTAATTTGACGTCGTATTTATCGGTCAACAGTAGTTGCAGTCTAACAAATTCTCGATAGTGGTCACATTAGATAAAGGACTATATAATTAGCTAATGTGAATGAATGCTGTTGATTTGAAAATCATAATGTCACATATTCCTAAGACGAAAAGTGCACTAAATGGATATCTATTATATTGTAACGTTATTTATAAATTCGGGTTCGATTTATATCAATATTTATTAAACAAAACTAAAACACTATAAAATCCGTACAATTTATATCGATTATTTATATCACACACTTCGAAATTTATATCAGCTTTTCGCGCTCGATGTTTCCGTACTCGTTCGATAGTAGACTAACTAGCGCGATGTTCGGTCCGCAACCATTTATACACGCAAGCAATGTAAGTCCCGAACATCCGCGTACCTTCTCGAATATTCCTACAAATTCCACTATCGCGCGCGTAGAAAATTCCAGAACGCCAAAGGCGACGTCATGTCTGGAGCATTTCCGTTACACTGCCCCCTTCTTAATTCTGGACGTCTCGTTCAGAAACTGCGTTAGTATTACTTTTTAATGCCTCGTGTCGGAATCTGCAGTCAGAGCCTGCTCGACAAACACCTTTCTTGAAAAAGTAACAGTCCACAGTTTTGCGGAGGGTCGTCCCCTGTGGGTTGAAGCAGCATACTGTAATTCGAACGTTAGTGTTTCTAAAAATCACTTCGATCATGGTTCGCACTATCTTCCAGTCCAACCCATCTAAACCACATCCAATCTTCGGGATCGCCAAGCTATTTATGTCATAGAATGCCATGAGTTTCTTTAAGCTTTTTAAAGCAGACCAGAGGTTTTCATAGGTGGGTTTGCCTTCTGACGTTTTCTTTGAAACCAAGTAGAACAAAGAGCGTTGACTATCTTCCAAGCGCAGTACTTTACCCACTCGTGGTCTTTGCTTTAACAACTCGTTCATTCTTCCAAATCTTTTCCGGAATACGGAAGCTATACCTCTACTCATGCGAAGGTCTTCGGCGACACAATGGGCGATGGAAACGTTAATCGGAAGCTCAAAAATATTTTGACAAATTTCCTGAGTAACGCCAAATCGAGCTTTCTTCCGCTGGGCGTAATTTGACATAAAATCGTTAAAGTTTGGCTCGATCCCAAAGCTGCGTTCCTCTTCTCGAATACCTCTAACTTCTTCGTTGTTGTTGGATCCGGCATATCGTGCGAGTCGATTAATGTGGACAACTTTCGGTTTCCGGTGGTTCATTCTGATACGATATATCACGTCATTTATTTTCTTGATCACCTCATACGGACCTTCCCATTGTCTTTGTAGCTTGGGAGAAAGACCTCTTCGTCTCTGTGGATTGTGCAGCCATACCAGATCTCCAGCTTCAAAAGTTTCATTTGCCGAGCGGAGGTTGTATTGATTTTTCATGCGATCGCTGGCAATCTGAATATGACTTCTAGCCAAGTCGTGAATGTCGTTCATCTTCACCCTTAGTTGGTCAACATAATTTTCACCTGCGACATATTCTTCATGGGGTTTACGCCCAAACTCGAGATCACATGGAAGGCGTAGCTCACGACCCAACATAAGGCAGGCAGGAGTCTGACCCGTGGTCTCGTTGACGGCTGATCGATATGCCATAAGGAACAGGTGGAGGTACTGGTCCCAATTTTTCTGATGTTCTGCCACGACTTTTGAAAGATATTTACCCATCGTACGATTCATTCTCTCCACCATTCCATCTGACTGAGGATGCAAAGGTGTTGTTCTGGTTTTATTGGCTCCTACCAATCGACAAACATCTTGAAACAAAGCCGATTCAAAGTTCCTTCCTTGGTCTGAATGGATTTCTATAGGAACACCAAAACGTGTAAAGAACTCCTTTACCAACACTTCTGCAACTGTTGCTGCCTCTTGGTTTGGAATGGCGTAAGCTTCAGTCCACTTTGTGAAATAATCCATAGCCACTAGGATATATTTATTTCCGCCATCTGTCTCGGGAAACGGTCCTGCGATATCGATAGCAACTCGTTCCATCGGACTACCAACGTTATACTGCCTCATGGGTGCCTTCTTCTTGGAAACTGGTCCGTTTCCAGTAGCACATAACTCACATTTTTGACACCATCGCCGGACATCTTCTTTACGGTTGACCCAATAGAATCGCTCACGTACCCTTTGCAACGTTTTCGTAATACCAAAGTGTCCTCCGGAAGTGCCGTCATGCAATTTTCGCAATACTTCCGACACTTTGCTCCTAGGTACTACTAATTGCAGCGTCGATTCGGTGCCATCTTCACTTTCAAGGGTCCTATACAACAGGTTGTCTTTCAGAGTCAGGCTATTCCATTGGCCCCAATAACGCTTTACTTCAGGACTTGTGGCACTAATGTCTTGCCAGTCTGGTCTTTGTCCGTGGCGCATCCAATTCAGAACAGTTTTTAAACTTGGGTCGTTTTCTTGGGCCGTTTTGATTTCGCTTGGCTTCCATTCCTCACTCTCTACAGTTGTTCGCCGCAGATGGCCAATCTTGTCTTCTATTTTAGAACAATGTGTGCAGTTGTCCTTGCACGGTCTTCTTGACAAAGCGTCTGCATTATTGTGAACTTTTCCAGCCCTGTGTTCAATGTCGTAGTCATATTCCTGAAGACGTTCTAACCATCTTGCCACCTGTCCTTCTGGGTTTCGGAACTGCAAGAGCCACTTTAGCGCTGCATGATCTGTCCTTATCAGAAACTTGCGGCCGTAAAGGTACTTATGGAAATGTTCGCATGCCTTTACCACACCCAGGAGCTCTCGCCTAGTCACACATAATTCCTCTCGGGTTTCGACAGTACTTTGCTGAAATAGGCAATGACTCTTTCCTGTCCGTCTTGCAATTGAGAGAGAACAGCTCCAATGGCGGTGTTACTGGCATCGGTATCTAGCACAAACTTTCCTTCATTTCTGGGGTAGCCAAGGATAGGTGCGCTAGTAAGAGCTTGCCGGAGATGTTCGAAAGCTCTTTGACAGTCTTCACTCCATTCGTACTCATTGCCTTCTTCTGTCAACTTTATTAATGGTTTGGCAATGTTGGCAAATCCTTTCACGAATCGTCTATAATAGGTGCACAAACCGAGGAAACTTCGAATCTCGTGCTTGTTCTCAGGAATCGGCCACTCTTGAATCGCTATAATCTTCTCTGGGTCAGCTGTAACACCATCACGAGATACGATGTGCCCCAAATATTTAACTTCTTTTTGGAACATAAAGCATTTCTTGGGACTTAGTTTTAAATTGGCCTCTCGTAATCGTCCAAACACCTCTCTCAGGTTCTTTAGGTGTTCTTCAAAAGTTTTTCCTACGACAATTACATCATCCAAATATACCAGACATGTCTGCCACGTTAGTCCCCTTAGAACTGCTTCCATAAGTCTCTCAAACGTCGCGGGGGCATTACACAATCCGAAAGGCATTACTGTGAATTGCCAAAGTCCAGAGCCTATAGAAAACGCGGTCTTCTCTCGGTCTGTCGATTCCATCCCCACTTGCCAATAACCACTCTTTAGATCGAGTGTGGAAAACCATTGGGCTCCAGATAAAGTGTCCAAGGTGTCGTCTATTCTTGGCAGTGGATAGCTATCTTTCTTGGTGACCGAATTTAACAGACGGTAGTCAACGCAAAATCTTGTGGAGCCATCCTTCTTCTTTACAAGCACTATCGGTGATGACCAAGGACTATTCGATGGCTCGATGACACCTTGTTTTCTCATGTCTCTAATAATCTCCTCAGCTTCGTCTCGTTTAGCTAAGGGGAGTCGCCTTGGCTGTTGTCTAATCGGTTGGGAATTGCCAGTATTTATTTTATGGGTGACTATGCTTGTCTTGCCCTTGTCCTGGTCGTTTACCGCGAACACATCTCGGAATTCCACAAGCATATTTTTCACCTTTTGTCGTTGTCTATTGTCCAAATCTGGAGTGTTCTTAATGACCATATCTATCAGCTCTCTTGGATACTTTCCTTTAGATAGATTTTCCGATTTCACAGAGCGAATAGCCGAGATGGGCACACACTGTCCAACTACAGTTCGTTTGCTTAGCTTAACAGGACTATCTTTCAAATTCATAATTCGAATCGGAACGCCATTTTGAACTTTTACCAGAGCCCTAGCCACTAGAAATTCCTTTTGGTTTAGTGCTTCGACTATCCGTAGGCTTCCCTGGCGACAATATCCATCTAAAGTGGTCATTATAATTTTTTCACTAAGTCCGGGTATAATGACGTCATGAGTGGTTAACAGGCGGATAACATCTTCTTTGTCTTCATGGAAAGGGAGTTCTTCATCGCCGACCTTTAACACGCCCTTTTTCACGTTTAACACAGCTCCGAGTTTCTTAAGAAGATCCATCCCCAAGATGAATTGATCAGAAATATCAGCAATTAGCACCTGGTGATTGATGGTGGTCTTTCCGATGGTGACAGACATTTGTATTTCTCCGTGCGTTTTTATTCTTTCACCAGTTGCTGTTTTTAACTGCACGGTCGAAGATGAGATCCGAGAATGATTCTTCAATAACTCTGGTCTTGCAATAGTTCTTGTTGCACCTGTGTCTACCAGCAAGGATCTGTCTTCTCCATTAACTCGGCCGTCGATGTACAGACTCAGAACTTTTCCAGACGACGTAATGTTTACAGTGAAGATCGGGGCTTTGTTTCTGCAGGTCGACGATAGCCCCTTCCTGTCGACCTTTCTTAGTTTTCCGACTGCTGTAATGGTTTTTGGCAGTTGCGGCGAACGTGTCCAATCTCGCCGCAATTCCAACATCGTGGTTCACGTTTCTTTGCCAGTGACTGTATTGCTTTATTGACCTTTTCTTCCATTACTTTACTGACCTTTTCTACCACTACTTTACTGACCTTTTCTTCAAAACTTTCAGAACCACCTTCCTCTTCGATGGTTCTTACCCGGCTGTCACTGCGAGGTTCCACCATACGTACTCGCGCACTTCCATGACTAGCTTTCTTGGCGGCTTCGAATTCTAACGCATGGGCCAAAGCTTTCTCAATTTTGTCGTGCCTAGCCAGTCTCAAAGCCTGCTGGGCATCTCCATCACGAACGGCATCGATAAATGTTTGTACAGCCAGTTGATCAAGAAAGCTCTCCGGTGCCGTAGGGTATGCCAATCGAATCAGTCTAGCGATGTCCGCTTCAAGTTCCTGCAAACTTTCTCCAGGTTTCTGCATTCGATTCTTGACTTGGGCATAGTAAACTTGCTGAAGGTGTTTATCGCCATATCGCATTTCGAGTCGCGCTACTATTTGTTGGAAGTTCTGTTGATCCTCGGGGATAGTCCGCAACACATCCAGAGCATCTCCTCTCAGAGCAAGAATCAGGGCTGTAGTTTTGTCTTGAAGAGTCCATTTATTTGCCGCAGCCGCTGCTTCAAACTGTCGAACGTACGTGGTCCAAGGAATCTTACCATCAAAAGTAGGTGGCTTTACTCGGGCTTGCTGAACGTCGCCTTCTACTCTTGTATTTGTTTCTGGGTCGACCTTCTTGTAATGAGTAGACTGTGGCACCTCAAGAAGACGGTCCATCAGTAATTCATCTGGGGCACTACTAGTACGCTCTTCCGTAGTCAGTCGCAAGAATTGCTCGCGCAGCTCTTCATACTTGTGCTCAATCTCAACGAATGTTGCTTTAAATGTTTTGGAAACTTCCGTAATTCTATCTTCAACTTTTTCTTCAAAATTTCTAGAATTTTCTTCCAACTTCTCGAACTTCTCTTGAATATTTCTAGAATTTTCTTCATTAATCTTTCTAGAATTTTCTTCCAACTTCTCGAACTTCTCTTGAATATTTCTAGAATTTTCTTCATTTTCTCGTTGCAACACCTGTTGACCATTTTGGATTTGCTGGAGCAAATTGAGCATCGTTTCTTCCATTTTAGCTGCAGCAGATCTTGTTACAGGCATACACAAACACAAGCACTTAATTTAATTTTATTTACTTTTAATTAATTTAATTAATTCCACTCCTGACACCAATGTAACGTTATTTATAAATTCGGGTTCGATTTATATCAATATTTATTAAACAGAACTAAAACACTATAAAATCCGTACAATTTATATCGATTATTTATATCACTCACACTTCGCAATTTATCTTTCCGTGCTCGATGTTTACGTACTCGTTCGGTAGTAGACTAGCGCGATGTTCGGTCCGCAACCATTTATACACGCAAGCAATGTAAGTCCCGAACATCCGCGTACATTCTCGAATATTCCTACAAATTCCACTATCGCGCGCGTAGAAAATTCCAGACGCCAAAGGCGACGTCATGTCTGGAGCATTTCCGTTACAATATTTTTTCCACAATCATATTGTATTGAGTACCTATAGTTCAAATAACTGGCTCTTGTAACTAACTGTAGATACTTCTCCTTTGATAGATCCATAACGCCGTGAAATGACGCTTGAACCACGCGATTATATTAACAGCGCTTTCTTTTCTTTGGTGGTCCTGGTAGGTTTACGTTGAGGTCTTGATTGTCATCATAATACCATAATTATTGATACTTGATACTTTATTCTAAATATTTTTTGTAGCTCGATAGTCTGGCTTTGGTGTTAAATTACACGTTGCAAACAGGTCGTCTTAAGTTACTTATGCAACGTTGCAGATTGAGCGCAATTTGGAAAAAATAAGCTGAATCGGCAGATTCAGAAGCTCCGTGGACAACCCTGAAAACCCGGTGAAGCAAGTAAAATTAATCCCATATATCTCCGCCATTATTATTCCATCATGAAGCAGGCGTCAAAAGATTACTAAGTAACTGGAGAGCGGAGGGATTTGCACGAAGATTAACCGAAAAGCAGCGGTTGCACTAGATGGAGACGATTCTTGATTTGGTAGTCGACCCCTTCAGAAGGTCCAATGAGATTAGCGTACACTTAAGAAATTTCCTCATATTTAATTCAATTAATTTAAGTTTTTCGGATTAAAATTATACTGACCAACAACAAAATTATCATCAGGAACAAGTTTGTATTTCACAATGATTGGTCAAAAATCCAAAACAAATAGTCATCGATTAGAGGTTGTTTCAGGCCGCCGGGTTTTTAATCACGCAACCCATAAACATCTCATATCCACCCCAGATTAATGAGAAAAAAAAGTTAAGCGTAAGTTCAAATTTTCCACGTCGAAGAGAGAAAAATTGTAAATAAAGAGGTTAGTCGTACTTCTACTCGTATATTTTCAAATATATTCGATAACTTCAAGATTTGTTGTAAAAGGTAAATTTAACCTGTTTATTTATTTTTTATTTTTATTTACGAGTAAAATTTTAAATGAGTGATCTTAAAGGAGTCGAAAAAAGTGTACCTTTTAGGTGTGTTATTATCAAGAAGGCCCTTCTGAATTTGGTGTTCATTCTAATCAAATTTTCTCTTTCGCAATCAAAGGGGGTTTCATGAGTTCCATTGTGAAAGAATCGACGGTCAGGGATTATCTATTACATAATTTGTTAACGAAAAATCAAAATTAAGGTGGGCGCGAAACGTAAAGTATTCCTGGGAATTAACCGCATTTCAATTTCAAATCATTAACTTAATTAGAAGTAAGAAAAGAAATGGCCATTTTCCAATAAACTATAATTATACCAAATTATGACAGTTAGATTGATTAGAAAATAAAAATTAATGTAAAACAAAAAATAAATGCAATCTGTTCACACGAAGATTACCGTCTAAAATTATTTTACAAAGTTTTACAAAAATGTTTCCGAGACTCGGGACACTGGATTTATTGTAACGTAGCACCTATGTTTCACCTTGAAGTTTCATACCCAAAGTACCGTATATTTGTGAAATCGATCAGCTCTGCTGAATACTCTGTGTCGGTTGGGAAATCTGGCGATCCCTTCATGAAATAGCCGAACTTTATAAAAGGTAAAGCCGTTGTTTAGAGGAGATATTTTTGCATTTGAGTTTTAAACGAAATGTAAGATCTTTTGCTTTCTGACTTTTGCACTTCCGCAAGCTAAGTTTTGGAAATAACGTAATTTTGAGTACCTAAATTTATTTTACAATGATACCGTTTCATTTTTGCTTTTACATTAATTTTACGGCACCGTATCTATAACTTTTTTGCCTTTTCGTAAATTTATTTATTTGCAAGGTAAGCTTTTTGTTACTTTTTGTTTCATTAATTATAAGGGGGTGAGGGGATGTTGTTTCGCTTTCCTGCATTTACTTTCTCGTAGATACGGCTACCGAATCCGATTATTTCCCGTTTAGGGAACTGTACGCTTTAATTTTGTTTTAGAAAATTAAATTATAGTCATTATTCCACTAATGCTTATTTCATTATTTATGCCATTTGTGCGCAGATTTACTACCGAAGTTCGTCATAATATGATTTTCTTACAATAATTTTCATAGCAACTGAAGGCATGAGTAGTAAACGATCAACAAATTTCTACTAAAAGAAAAGTCGCAAGATCTGTGGAAATTCGCTATTTATGCACCGAGTTGCAAAATGGGCGTGTTTTTTGCACTAGACGTGAAGACGTGTGCATTTAGAATGTGTTTCATACAAGGTTTTTTTACAATTGTGCCAAAATTTAAGTAAAAATTAAATAATTTCGACGACGAATCAATTAAATTTACAAGTTAGGTGGTTGGAAATATTTAGTTGGTTACTGTCGTTTTTTTATACCTAATAAGCAACGAAAACAATCGGAAGTTGTACTCGGATTTTTAAAAGTATAGGTTGTTTAACTGTTTTTTTCAAAAAGAAGAAGAGAACTTTGTCGAGCAGTGGTTCCCAAACTTCTTTCCATGGCGCCTCCGTTCTGACATGCCCCCTTTCCCAGATATAAAAAATAAAAACTGATTTTACTACAAAAAAAACGTATTAATTAAAATGTTGGGGGGTGGGTTTTTTTTTAATTTTTACTATAGGGACCGTAAGAGGTACACAGTTGCTTAATTGCAGAATGCAGAACTTTATCCTGATTAATTTGCCCTTACCTTGTAAGTCTACAAATAGCGAAGTTATAGGTAGCCAAAAAACCGAAAGATTCAAAAATTCAAGAAGAAAAACTCTAAAAAGAGATCTAGGTATTTGGATGTCAGTCAGACAGATAGTTTAAGTGCGATTATGTATTTGTTCATTAAATCATTAACATAAAAAAAGTAGTTTAATACTTCAAATACTTATTTATTTGAGGTTTACGATAATGTGCTAAAAAAAGTATACTTTGATCCCATTAGATTCGGAAATAGTGTCGAAATCTTTATCCAATGCACTACCTTATATTCTGAAAATAATTTGTATGTGGGACAATTGAAAACAAAGGTAGATACATTAATGTTGCCTGTTATTTATCACAGGCTTTTGACATTGCAGGAAAATTATAAAACTGGCACGTTAAAAATTAATTATCAACATTAAGTACAAAACCTCGCTTTGCACATCACCAAAAAGTTGTTTCCTGTACTTTAAAAACGGAGGTGTATTTCTTAAAAAATCTGCGCCTAAAATGCGTCAATTATCAAGTGCATTACAAATAGTTGCGGAAGCTGAGCTAAATGAAGTTCGTTCTCGATTGGAGACCGACTTTCAACAAATAAGAGATTGGTTCAAAAAACAGCCACACCTAAGTTTTGAGATTGGTAGCTATTTCCAATATCGATGTCAATGATCTAAGAATTTTTCCAGATGACCAGCTGCTGATTTCATTCCTTCGATGCAGCAAATTTAGTTTAGAACGCACAAAGGAAAAATTAGACTACTACTTTACGATGAGGTCGCTGGCACCCGAGGTGTTTACCAACAGAGACCCTTTGTTACCGGAAATTCAAGCCATCTTAAATGCAGGGTATCGCCATTTTTCATTCACCATCTTAGAAGTAAGCTTCTAATTACAGCTTTATGCTTCCGCTGCCAAAGGCACACGGCGAAGACGGTAGCAGAATAGTGCTTTGTCGCTATAGTGACAACCTTGATCCTAATACAATGAATTTTACCAACCTCTTTAAAGTGAATTATATGCTTTTGGATATACTGTTAAGAGAAGATGACAATGCTATCGTTAGCGGTATCATAGCATGGGTTTATTACAAGAAAATGCCTCCAAAATACGCTGTTCAGATGACTCCAACCGATCTACACAAATACTCAATGATTACAATAAAAGGATATCCATTAAGACATAGGGGAACATATCATACTCATCTTCCGACCTTATTCCAAGTACTTTATGACTCTATAACTGTTATATTCCCAAAGAAAACGCAGGAAAGGGTAAGCGCTTATCAGTAAAGTCGATCGCCTCCACAAATGGCAATGTTTCAGTCGGCCATATTTGGTGAGAGCAACTTCGCCAAGTTTTATGATAAAATACCACAAGAGCTTTTGCCTGAGGAATTCGGAGGATCTAACAGTTCTGTGAAAGATCTAACAGGTAAAAAAACTTTGAGGTCAGTGTAACTGTATATTTTATTCGTTGTAGTGTTTTGGAAGCAAAAGGTGGAAAGTTATAGGGATTGGTTTTTGAGCGACGAAAAATTGAAGACCAATGAAGCATTGCGGCCCGGTGCGCCAAGAAATGGATCGGACATTTTCGGCGTAGAAGGTTCGTTTAGAAAACTCAATATAGATTAAAGTGTTGCGTAGTTCTGTATTAATATGTTTGTAGAATGTGTGGAATGGTATATTAAAAGCCGAAAGATTTACTAGAACTGCTCTTGGTTTCTTAAGGTATTTTTAGTTTACATCATACATCCTATGTATTTCCCTGCGATTTCACTTTATCTTTCCGGAGCACTTTTTGAGTCCTTTTATCGCTTATCCTCATTACCTCCAACTAGGTACCTAATTGTGCTGCAGTCGCATCTTACCTTGGATTTCTTCTGAATAACATTACTTACGAAGTTCTTGACTTTATTGCTGTCCGGTCCGCGTTGTCCAGTTTTCCGGTTTCTGTCTATCACTTGCTTGAAGCATTTCAATTTATTGCGAAAATACATAAGTAACTCTTTCAATGTTATGGCGTCCTCCGGGACTTCGTTTTTGTTTTCGACTAATTCCAGGTGGTCGTTAATTTGATATCCGAGACACCTGGTTATTCTCGACTTCCGCTGTAAGAATGCCATGCAGTCGATAGAATTCGGTACTTAGTTTCGGTCTTATGTGGTGTTATCGTATTGTTGTAAAAGTAACGATTTCAGTTCCTTGAATGTCGGCTCGAAGTGATCGATGCCTCTCCACCATGTTTCCGCGGAACCGCGAAGGTGTTTAAGGGCGAGTTTGGTTTACTTCCTACTTTTTAGCTACAACGAATTTCGTACCTCAGATGACTTCACGTTAGTAGCTCTAAGTTTGGCTACAAGGGTCCTGGGCTCGAATCCCAGGTAAGGCATGGCTGTATGTGGTTGTATAGTGGGTTGAATGGGGAAGAGTAGCTATAATTAGCTAACACTCAGTCCACTATCAAATAAATTAAAAAAATAAAAATAAATAGAAAAAAATAAATCTCTTCGAGAAATTTGGCGTGTCTCCTCCAAGGTCTCCTCTGAAAGAAAGAAGGTCGATTTTGTCGTTTTGCAGCTTTTTAAGCGCCAAAACCTGACGCTAGACGCTAGTTTTGTCGTCTTTCGGTAGCGGTTGTCTTGATATCGTGAGTTGGATGGGCGCCAGTGGACGATGCCGGGTTCAGAACGGGTGTGTCCCCACCCTCCTCGTTGTCGCTGGCATATCTCAGTGGAAGGTTCAGGGCGTGATCCTTGGATTGCGTTGTTTCTGGAGACCGAAAACATTGGATGCCAACTGTTACCCAATAGTGAAATTGAGTAGACGCATGGAATCACAAATGCGATTGGGTGGGGGACTGTGCAATAACAATGCAAGGATTCTGTAATCGGTCCGTGCAAAAAGTTGTGGTAGGACCAATTTCAAATCTACATCGAAGAAACGGGTTTAAATTGTTACCAGGTGGAGCTCCAAGTGAGCAGGTGAGGACGGGGCGATGCACAACACGAGCAAGGTGCAGTATCTATTGCGTTGTAGCTTACACTGCTAAGCCACTATATCTATATGACTAAATAAAAAGGTTCACTAGTAGTCTTAACGCCGTGCGGTGGCAGTGGGTTCAGTGAGGCCGTGGGGTGGCGGAGTGTTCGCTGCGCCAGACCTCAATCTGCCTACTTCTGGCGGTTTGGGGATCTTGAGCTCAGCCGGCCAGTCTCAGCCGTCTGCAAGGGGTAGAGGTGACTTGCCCAAGCTCAAGTGGTTTTTCCATGCCAACACACAAAATAGCCGATCTGTGCAGAGCAAACCTGAAGGAAGGGCCAATTTTATTTGGATCAAAACCGTGACCAGAGCTCCTGGTGCACAAAGGTAGTTATGAACAATATCGCGTTGTAACATGGCCGCTTTCCGTCCTGTTACCATTTGTTGTTTTTTTTTTATTCTCAAGCTCATTCTAACCAAATGTGAAAGAAAAGCACATTAGGCAACCCACCATACATAAAAGTATAAAATGAATTTAACGGGCGATCAAAAATGAGTTGCTGTCGAGTCGCATTTTTCCCATGTAGACAAAAATTCCAAAGGTGACTCGACAGCAACTCTTTTTTGATCGCATAGTATTAATATTGTTACTGAATATTCAATGATTCTAGTAATATTTTCAGTCTGAATCAGACTTTTAAAAACACGAAAATAGAGCAACAAAATGTTGACCCATTCAATCAGAATGGAAGTATGGCTCTATCCCTTTGGTTTGTAAGATGTTCCCTAATTGAGTCTACATTCTTTAGCAAATTACCATCTAGATTTGATCTTATTCTGGTATAATTTTAATGCTTCTATACAAATGCAAAAACCACATTAAGAATCAGGGTGAAAATGCTTTAGTTCTGTAGATTTGTACAAGTAAATGAGCCATTAATATGCGAGAAAAAAATTTGAACACAAAAAATGGCAGTGTGATTGTTAGGATTACACGAACAAGCCATTAACTTCTTACCTACAAGTGAATACACGCAAATTTATTCCAAACGTTACACATTTAAAGAAGTTTGTGTACGTTTTAAATGTTGCATCGCTTTTATTAGTTTACAAATTTTGTCGTCATGAAGGTGGAAACATCAGTACCGATAAAAGAAGTGCGCCCACTTCCACAAGAGTTGCAGCGAATTGCTGAGAATGAATTAAACGAAGTGAGTTCCCGTCTTACAAGCGACATTCAGCAAATAAGAGATTGGATCAATAAGCAGCCACACTTCAACTTTGAAATCGGTAACCATATAAGTATTCGCTTGTATTCGATCTAACCCGCTTTCTAGGTGACCAGTTGCTGGTTTCGTTCCTTCGATGCAGCAAATTCAGTTTAGAGCGCGCAAAAGAAAGGTTGGATAGATACTTTACAATACGAACGATGGCACCAGAAGCCTTCACAAACAGAGACCCCTTACTACCTGAAATGCAAGCTATCTTAGAAGCGGGATGCATTCTTCCACTACCCAAGGTGGCAAATGAATATGGCCCCAGAATAATCGTCCTTCGGTTCAGCGACAATCTTAATCCCAATCTAATGACGATTGTCAACATTACTAAGCTAAGTTATATGATCCAGGATATACTGCTACGGGAGGACGACAACGCTGTTATTAGTGGTATCTTATTCTGGGGCTATTGTAAGAATTTTTCGTCGAAATACGCCGTTCAGTTGACTCCATCCAATTTACAACGACACGCGGTGATTGAAGAAAAGGGATTTCCGTTTAGAATGAAGGGGGCGTACTACTCACACCTTCCGCAAATTTTCGAAGCTCTTTACAATTTTTTGAAATTTTTCGGATCAGAGAAACTAAAACAAAGGGTAGGTATTGGTGTGAAAGCAATTCGCCAAATTACAGAAATTTCTTAGATGGGATTATACAGTGAGAGCAACTTTGAGGAGTTATTTAAGAAAATTCCAAAGGATCTGTTACCGGAGGAGTTTGGAGGTTGTAATGGCTCTGTAAAGGATCTGACCGGTAACACGATACAAAAAAAACTTGCGCGTTAAGCTGGTATTGGTTTGTTGTAGTTTTCTGGAAGGATAAGGTGGAAAGTTACCGAGATTGGTTCCTTAAGGACGAAAATTGTAAGATTGACGAACGATTACGACCAGGTACTCGAAAAACCTCTTCTGAAGTGTTCGGCTTGGAGGGTTCTTTTAGAAAGCTGGATCTAGATTAATATTAGTATCACTTTGCTGTAAAATCAGTAAAGAAAAAAACATCGCTTTTATAAAAGAATGTAGCAAACGAAATTAAAGTGAAAGAATAATGTTAAGGAGTTTAGGACAAAAACACGTGAAAAAAACCGGAATAAAAACCCCCGGAATAAAAACCCACGGAAAGAAATCCCCCCGGAAAAAAACCCTGGAATGAACACCCCCTTTTTTAAATCTCCACAATAGGTAGGTATACATCTTAGGGCGATTGTACAAGGCAAATAGATACCTATAGTATAAGCTATTCCAAGTCTGACGTATCTACAAGAAAATGTTCCCCAAGGTGCCGAGGATCTCTACTAGTTTACTTCAATAATACATACGTAACCGAAACATACAGAAGGATAGGTGGGGGCAACAACAATGTTCCAGTGCGGTTGCGAAATATTCCGCCAATTTTTCCTCCTGAAACATGGAACGCCCACCATATTACGTTGAAGACGGAGAAAGGATAAACAACCACACCGAGAGGTGGAATCACCGATTCGCAAATTTAGTGGGTCAAACCCATCCGACTGTGTGGGTTTTGATTATCAAGATGCGTCAAGAGGTAGCTGCCGATAGAACAAAATTGCACCAACAACATTTAGGTCGATTAATCCCAAAAAGGAGAAAAGCAAAATATGTACTGCTGCAAAGTAGACTAAAAAATATCTGCGAAGAATACAGCGCCGGACAAAGAGATGTGGTAAACTTCTTAGAAGCTATAAGTCATAATATTAGGTTTAATTAGGGTTAAAGGTAGTTTTAGGGTATTATGCAATTACCTACTTATTTTGTGAAAATTGTGAAATATCGAGTTCTGTTTGATATTCCTGTTTCAGTAAACAATATGCAACTTTAGCTCTCGCGCAATATTTCCTTTTTTCCCTGTGGTTTTTCTTCCGGTTTTTTTACCAGGGGGTCTTTCATTCCGTGGGTTTTTTCCGGGGGGTTTTCTTTCCGGGGGATTTTCTTTCCGTGGGTTTTTATTCCGGGGTTTTTATTCCGGGTTTTTTTTTCAGGGGCCTAATGCATAAACTTTCAACCTGATGAATTAGCTGGGGGGTCCATTTCGGAATGACAAAAGGAAAATTAACATAAGATAATGCCTTGAAGATATAGAACAAAAAATAATTAATTAAATGTGACCTGTGATAATTGGTTTTCTGGAATAGAGCTCGTAAAAATTCTTCTCGATGAATACAAACTTACATATTCGGGTACTATTCGCAAAAATAAACGCGAACTGCCTATAGAGATTACCTGTCCCAAAAAATAGACCAATTGGATCTAGTCTTTTTGGATTCCAGACCAATATTGCGATCGTATCCCATGTTCCTAAAAAAACAAAAATGTGGTATTGGTGTCAAATTTGCAACATGATGGCGCTTTAGATCCTAACGGAGAAAAACCAGAAATGGTTTTAGATTACAAGGCGATCAAAAGGGGTGTAGATTCGGTGGATAAGCTGTGTTCCGCGTATGATTGTGCTCGAAACACGATGGTAGTGTTTTACTCCGTACTGAATGTTGCCGCCATAAACTCTATGGTGTTGTATTTTTTAAACAATCCGGAAACTCGGACGCAAATTTCTACGCCAACTGTCATTTCTACTCGTGGAAGGCCATCTCAGAATGAGGATTCAAATAAAAAAACATTCCAAACACATTGAGTGGGAGAATTCTTGAAATTATCGGTGAAGATCAAACACCTGACCCCAGCCCGGAAAAACCAGGCAACACCAGAGGCCGTTGCAGTTATTGCGACCGGAAAAAAAACAGGCCAACACGATTTTCTTGAAAGAAGTGTGACAATTTTATATGTTATACTTCTTTAAGAAAATGTGATTTATTGTGTACTAAAACATTTCCAAGTACCATGGACATGGAAACTATAAAATCAGGCCATATACCATTATATAAGTGTCTTTCCAATGGTAGTAGGTACACTCATGTTATGTTCAGTGCACCCAACGCCGTACCCTCCTGTTGCAATGCTCAGCAGCGTTTTCCAGATAACACTTTGATAGTATTAGGAGCACGTTACGGTGCTTATTAATCAGAAGTTTGACGTTTACGACACGAGCGAGCTACCGTGCGAGTGGAGCAAGTATTTCGATTGAAAAAGGGTTATTTGTGTTTTACGTGTGGCGTTATACGGTTATCATTTCCAATGGTTCTGATGGTTGCATGAATTGTGATTTGCGAAATCTGTTTTTTTCCTTTGTGTACTAAGGTGTTGCCTTAATGAGTCTATATTATGAAGTATGTAAATTACCGTGTGTAGCATTTTAGTCAGTAGTTTAATATTTTATTCATTTAAGTGTGCGAGAAAAAAATGTAATTGTCAGAATTATAATTTTGTAATGAAGTGATTGTTTTCATCATACTCGAAGCAGAAATGGCAGAGTAATATGGGATTATGTACATTAATTAACTTATTAAATACGCAGATTAATAAGATGTATATAATTATGCATTTATTCCCAAAATTTACAAATTTAAAGTAGTTTATTTACGTGTTAAATATCGCATCTCTTTTAATTTTTGTCAGTTTACCAATTTTACCGCCATGAAAGTGGAAACTACGTTACCTACAACAAAAGTGCGCTCACTTTCACAAGAATTGCAACAGATTGCCGAGAAAGAATTGAACGAAGTGAATTCTCGTCGTACTAGCGACATTCAGCAAATAAGAGATTGGATTAATAAGCAACCGCATTTCAACTTTGATATCGGTAACCCAAATGTCTTCACTTGTATTCAATTTAACACGCTTTCTAGGTGACCAGTTGAAAAGAAAGATTGGATAGATACTTTACAATACGAACGATGGCACCAGAAATGTTCACAAACAGAGACCCCTTACTACCCGAACTGCAAGCTATCTTAGAAGCAGGTTTCATTCTTCCACTACCCAATGTGGCAAAAGAAAATAACCACAGAATAATCGTCCTTCGGTACAGCAACAATCTGGATCCCAATCTAATGACGATGGTCAACATTGCTAAGCTAAGTTATATGATCTTGGATATACTGCTACGGGAGGACGACAATGCTGTCGTTAGTGGTGTTGTGTTCTGGAGTTATTGTAAGGATTGTCCGTCCAAATACGCCATTCAGTTGACTCCAGCCAGTTTACAACGATACTCGGTGATTGAAGAAAAGGGATTTGCTTTTAGAATGAAGGGAGCGTACTACTCACACGTTCCGCAAATTTTCGAAGCTTGTTACAATATTTTTAAAGTTTTCTGCTCAGACAAGTTAAAACAAAGGGTAATGTATAGATGTAAAACCAGGTCATCATTTTACATACCTTTCCTAGATGGGATTATACAGTGAGAGCAACATTGAGGAGTTATTTAAGAAAATTCCAAAGGACTTATTACCACAGGAGTTTGGAGGTTGTAATGGCTCTGTAAAGGATCTGACGGGTAATAATATGCAAAAAAATGACCGATAAACTGGTATTGGTTTGTTGTAGTATTTTGGAAGGATAAGGTGGAAAGTTGCCGAGATTGGTTCCTTAAGGACGAACATTGTAAGATTGACGAACGATTACGACCAGGTACTCCAAAAACCTGTTCTGAAGTTTTCGGCTTGGAGGGGTCTTTTAGAAAGCTAGATCTAGATTAATGTTATAATTTTAACTTTGTACAAAGAATATTTCAAAGGTGCTCAAGCGTTCATTTCCGCATAATATCGTTACACTTTGGAATGAAATGTTTTCTTGAATAACAGGTGTCTTGGTGATCAACACATCAAGAAACAACTATGGAAGGTTCTGTTCGAATTTCAAAATAATGCAGCTTAAAATGAGCCTTAGGCAATTTGTTTTAACCAATAGATTCACTTGTTTTCTTATTAAGTAATTTTTATTGTTAATGTTAGTTCACGTTGCGCAACCTTAGATAATTTATACTACGATAGAGGTTCAGTGGAAGAGCAGCTTATTTGAATTCCGCCTCTACTCTTAATTGTTTGTCTTATTAGTCTCATCATACCTATAAAGGCATTATCATTATTAAACGAAATTATGGTAGCAGAATAATTATAAGAATGCGCAGTGTTCCCTCGGCGATTTCGTTTTACAAACTAAAGAAAGAATATGATCAGTAATTGCCTACTTCGGTTGTTTAATTTTTTTGAGTAATCGCAAGCCTTTTCGGTAATCGCGAGTTTATTTTGATAATCTTGAACTATGTTTGGAATTCGAGAGTTTTATTTTATTCTGGAGCAAATACGCCATTCAGTTGACTCCATACAGTTCGCAATGATACTCGGTATTTGAAGAAAGGGGATTTCCTTTTAGAATGAAGGGAGAGACGCTTTCTATAAATTTTCGAAGCTCTTTACAACATTTTGAAAGTTTTCGGTTCAGAGAAACTAAAGCAAAGGGTAGGTAGGTATAAGGTGTGAAACCAGACATATACCTAGCTTTCTTAGATGGGATTATATAGTGAAAACAACCTTGAGGACTTATTTAAGAAAATTCCAAAGGATCTATTACCGCAGGAGCTTGAGGATGCAATATGGCTTTGTAAAGGAAGTAGACAGACGTCACTTTTGCAATGAGAATATGTCGAACGAAATAAAAGTAGGAAAATGAAGATGATGAGCCATACCATTTCATCGCCGATTGCAGACGGTATGTAGTAAACATCAATGTGTGAGAAAAAAAATGTGTTGCCAAAATTATGATTTTGTATAATTAAATAATTTTTTTCATCATACGCGAACCAGAACTACCAGTGTAATTGTTAGCATTACATGAAAAATCCATAAACTTACTGCATACGCAAGTTAATAACATGAGTACGCAAATGAATTCATACTTTAAACATTTAAATTAGATCATTAACGGTTTAAATATCGCGATTCTCTTGATTTTAACCAGTCTACAAATTTTGCCATCATGAAGGTGGAAACTACGGTTCCTACAACAAAAGTGCGCCCACTTCCACAAGAACTGCAACAGATTGCCGAGAAAGAATTGAACGAAGTGAATTCTCGTCTGAATTCAATTTAACACGCTTTCTAGGTGACCAGTTACTGGTTTCGTTCCTTCGATGCAGCAAATTCAGTTTAGAACGCACAAAAGAAAGGTTGGATAGATACTTTACAATCCGAACGATGGCACCAGAAGCGTTCACAAACAGAGACCCTTTACTGCCTGAATTGCAGGCCATCTTAAACGCAGGTTTCTTTCTTCCGCTACCCAAAGTGGCAAACGAAAATGGCCCCAGAATAATACTCCTTCGGATCAACGACAATCTTAATCCCAATCTAATGACGGTGGTCAACCTTAGTAAGCTAGGTTAAATGATCGAGGATATACTGCTACGGGAGGACGACAACGCTGTTGTTAGTGGGATTTTCGGTTCACAGAAACTACAGCAAAGGGTAGGCGTAGGTGTGAAACCAGTTTGCCATTTTACAGAAATTTCTTAGATGGCATTATATAGTGAGGGCAACTTCGAGGAGTTATTTAAGAAAGTTCCACAAGATCTATTACCTCACGAGTTTGGAGGTTGCAATGGTTCTATAAAGGATCTAACGGGTAACAATATGCAGAAAACTTGCGCGTTAAGCAGGTTTTGGTTTGTTGTAGTTTTTTGGAAGAATAAGGTGGAAAGTTACCGAGATTGGTTCCTTAAAGACGAAAATTGCAAGATTGACGAACGATTACGACCAGGTACTTCAAAAACCTGTTCTGAAATTTTCGGCTTGGAGGGTTCTTTTAGAAAGATGGATCTAGATTAATGTAGCATAAGTAAGCTGCTTTTGTACACAGAATATATCAATCGAAATTAAAGTAGAAGAATAATGACAAGAACGCATACTATTGCTTCGGGGATTTTCATTAACAAAGTAGAGAAAGTAAATAGTTAGTGATTGCGTTCCTGCAATTAATGTACTGTTGTACTCGAAGGCCATTAGTCCGGTCAATGACTGTACATACTTACTGATAATATTAAGCCGCCCGCGTGGCAGCTACAGCGATTAGATGAACGACGAACGGCTAGCATAAGAATGCTGCACCACGAAGCCCACCAGAGCAAGTCGTATTCTCGAAGTTCAGCTCGAAGTTTGATTAGTTTTTTGAAGTACATAATCGCAAGCCTTTTCCATAATCGCGAATTTCTTTTGATAATATTGAATTTTTGGAAATCGCGAGCTTTTTTGTAACCATGAATTTTTTTTGGGGACCGCATGCTGTATTATTCATTTACTTGCCAGCTATCTCAGTAAAAATTATTAATCCTTTAATCTTAAACTCGCCGAAAAACTAGGATACAATTTTGTTGTGATGTTACTGACCGAAATGTTAAATTCTAAACGATAACTAACTAAAACTATCTTAGAGTGGAAGGCAGCAAGCCTATCGTAGAAATTAATGGAAACAATACACCAAAATGATTCAAATAATCAACCTTAAATTACGAACTTCATTAGTAGTTTGAACAGTTTGCGTGCTTCTTTATTCCACTGTTGCAAAATAGACATAAGGAGCTTACTACCCACGGAAGATTTCATAATAAGGTTTGAGATCGCTCGCTTGCTGCAATACGTTTCTTGATATGGCTCGTTATCGCCTCACATATCTTGTTGAAGTACACTATTGAGCGGTACATGTGCAAATGTGCGTACCAAAATATAAATTCGAAAAATTACCTTTATTTCTGATTCTAAAGCGACCACTCGTTACAATCCGCAACATTCTTGTGTGGTTACGAAGAACTGGATAATGGATATATCTTGAAAACTAATCCTTTGAAAGTACAATTTAATTTCACTATTGGAAAGACTGCATAGAGTATACATCAACTTTCATTTCATCTAAGTTTGACTACAAAATGAAGGGAAATAGAGATCAGATGGGCTACTTTAAGTTGCCAGACTAAGAAAATCATTTTGTTTGCACACACCTCCTTTGAACACAGCATCATAACAGTTTGACAAGTATGGATATGGGACATTTAAATTAATCAATCCCCAATTTCTTAAATGGTAACACTGAGTCCAAGCTCATCGGTACTTGTTTTTTTTAGGGCGGAGGTTTCATTAGATTTGTACTTGCGTTGTCTGGGAACCGGTCTTTATAGCACATGTTTCTTTTTTATTTTTACATTCGTGATCGGTCAACTGGTATCTACTGCTACAGTACCCTCACTTTTTGGAGTGGGAATAAATCTACCTAAACTATTAACATACAATATATTTGATCTAATTCAAACTGAAAATTCAAAAAAACTTAATTAATCAACTGCTAATTTTCTAAACGATCCATCGACTCCAAGCTCACTGTCACTGGTTTTTGGTGGACCGGGTCGAAGATTTTCATTAGTTTTGTATTTAGCGTTTTCTCGAAACCACTCTCTATAGGATTCCATTTTCTTTTTCCAAATTGCTGAAACATGGACCTAACGCAGAGCTTCTTGAAGTTGAATACTAACCTCCCAGCTCTTTAATTGATCCATTTTTTCCACCATGCTCTATGGGCAGCATTTCAAGCGGAATTTCCTTTTGTAAATTGCTATCCTCCCTGTAGACATGGAACTGAAAAGGAACCATACATAACATTATTTGTAAATGAATTTGTAAATTGTGCTTACCCTGTTACTAACTTTACCCTTTAAACAAGCGTTCGCTATTTTAATTATAACGTCCATAGCTGGTGGACAATTGTCGATCTGTATACCTTTGAGTCTCAGAGGGTATCCTGTTTCGGTACAGTAGACGTGCTGAGTCAGAATAGCCGGAGTTAATTGTAAGACATATTTTAGCGAAAATCTTTTTAAGTCGAATAGCAAGTAAATACCGAATGCAACAGTATTAAGATCCTCGGCCATTAAAATCTCGTACATCATTAGACACACTTTCATAATGGTGGTGTACGGTACAAGAACGGGATCATAACCACACCCGTAGAAAATAATTCTGGGTCCACATTTACCCAAGGTATTTGGCAGTGGAACCATAGTTCTTCAATAATAATAAATGAAAATGTATTACGACGTTTAAAGGAACCCATACGTACAATTTTATCATTAAATGTACCAGACCAAGGCATAGGTGAGTGTAAACAATTTAAATAGCACGTATTGGCATATCGCCGCCCTATAGTAAACTACATATTTTGCGCGAATCCTTATGATTACCGTAGTAGACAAATTCGCACATTTTCCCACAAGACGGGAATGATGATTTGCAAAGATTGCCATCAAAATTTTTCATTTGGAGATATTCTTTTCAGTGAGAGTCTCTAATCCACTCTCCATTCACTGCATAAATTGTGGCCTCGAACTACTACAAATCTGTTCTGTTATTTAAAAGTTCTCCAGTGTGTTACATTTCTTTGTCACATTAAATTTTAAACCTTTCAAGATACGTGCACAATGCAACCCAGAAATAAGGGTGTGGATTTGGACTTTTCGAGTCGAGACGTAGGAGTTCCTCAGTGTATACTCGTAACTTACCCTACATTTAAAAGCGTTTGAATATCAGACGCGAATGGGTCTCGGTCGTCAAACATCTCTGGAAGCAAGGTGATCATGGAGTAATAATTGTCGAGTTTTTCTTTAGTACGTTGGATACTATATTTTGAACTTCTTAGAAATATTAACAACGATTCGTCATCTGTAACAAGAATTTGTGGAACTCGGACACTTTGGAAAAACTTACCATCTCTGACATTCAGGTGTGGTTGTTTTCTTAACCACTCTCGAATCATTTCCAAACCATTTTGTATGCTTATACTATCTTCATTTAAATCTTCCTCTTTACAAGTATTTAAGACGTCGTTATTGCTCATCGTATTGGGATCTACGGTGATAGCACAGACTTCCGTGTAGGCAATAACAACTGATACGGATTGTAAAATAATTTAAATACAGGCATTCATTAAACAATGTCCATATGACGATTCTGCCATTAGCGAAAGTTCTGAAGCGTATACGTGGCAGTATATAATATTGAGATTCCTTATTCAATGATAATGTTTATAACAATTTACAGCACTCTGATTCAAATGAAATTGAAACATAAAAAAAAATAATTCCTCGAAATGAGTTTCGGTTATTAGCTACCACCTAATTACTTATAATTAACAATTCTTTTAAAGACTAAGGTCTGTGTAACTTTTAGAATTTATCTTTGGATTTCTGAATAATATGAATAATAATATTGGGCTTTTACGTTCGCGTTGTATAATATGTACATGAACAAATTTAAATCTTTCTTGGCCCTGAGAATGCTATATTCAACGCGTTTTTTAGCGCATTTCCACACAAATAAAAAAATGCGCTATTGTGGCCACTTTGTCCGTCCGTCCGTCCGTCCGTCCGTCCTCACGTTTTGCGACGCTACTAGTTCTTTATCTTAAGAGCTATTGTTCTACTTTTTTCGCTATTTGGTTCGTTATGGTGTCGAGTCTTGCACCGAGGAAGGATTTTTTTCTGTACCGCTTACAAAAAAAGTTATTGTAAAAAAACAAAAAACCGTTTTTTACATGTTCCATAATTTTACACTTTTGCCGTTTATTAACGATCCTAGAGATCGTTTATAATTTTGTATTGCTGTCTGTCGTCTGTCTGTTGGTCTGTCCGACTGTTCCTTTGTCTGTCTATCCCTGTATCTGTCCGTGTGAACGATAACTTTGTTTAGAAATGTCCGATCGCTTTTACATCTCCGTTAGTTATTTACTGAATTGCATGAAATACAATATGGGCATAGCTTTAGCCATATAATACGCAATGCCTAAAGTTGAGTCGAATCGATTCAAAATTCACAGTACCCTTTTCGCATCTCGACCATTTATAAACCGAATTGCAAACCTTTTTACTTATAAAAGTATTTGAATGAAATTTGATACATAGGCACTTGGAATAAAGGAAAATCAAACACCAGTTTCAAAATTTTATTTTGCGCATGCGCATTGAAATGAAATTCTTCTCATAAACTGAAATTGAAGTAGCACGTCAACAATGGATTGCCCATGTGCAACGCTATCTTTCATATTTGTGGCCGGATTTTTACGATTTTAACAAAAGTTGCATCTTGCAAATGGGAAATGAATGCAAGTGGAAATGCGCTCTATGTAAATCGTTTACGATTACTTTTTAACTTGTTTACTTTAGGGCTATAGTTAAAACCAGTGATTTTAAAATGTTTACTCTTCTATGTCTAATGTGTGTTTTTGGACATATTGTATATTCCCGGATCGACTTTATAAAAGCAAAAACATTTTTATTATTTACTTTTTGAGAAAAATGCATTGTTCATAAAAGCTTTTGCTTGTTCTAAATAAATAAAAAATATGGTTATTTCCGTTTATACCTTTTTATAACATCATAATTCACTAGTTTTTAGGTGTATTATAATACCTACCTATATAACGCCCAACGGAATTATCATAATTCCCAAGGGCGTTATTTTATTTATTCGTTTCTATACCTAACAGCATTTAAGAAGAACAGTACCTACCTACTTCTTTGAGGGATTGTCAAATGTTGTACCGTCAGTGTATTAATAGTTCCCGATAGGTACAGATATTATAAACAGTTGAGAGGCTTCTTACCTATAATTACTTAGATATTTGTGAACAATCAACCCCTTTTCAAGTAAGTATTATATTTGTGCATAAAGAAATGCGAACAAAACTCTCCGACAACTCTTGAAAATAAGCACGTTGCTAATACGGCATTCAAAGGATGTCCTGCGTTTCCATTCTTCTAACTTTTGCAACTTTTTTGCAAATGCTGTTACCGACTTCTTTGGTATGACCTCGTTGAGTACTCGCGCAAGCACTTCTTCAGGGAGTTGTTCAAGGGCCATGTTGAATTTAAGGTTCGCACTAATTTTATATTGTAAAGCTTATTTGACAAATTTTAAGATAAACAAGCAAAAATGGAAAATGCATACCAACCGTCAAAATCAATCGCCAGCCAGCTGCGTAAAATAGAATGTTTTATATTTTTAAAGTAAGACATAAAACGTTGAAGGCGCCACAGCGTTAACAGAAATATAGCTTACAAGTCCAGTCATTTAAGGCAAACAATATTAATAATCTCGGAATGAGAGATAATAAGCTATAAACTTGGATGAACGTTTATTTTGGCATTCTGAAAGTTGCTAGGAAAGTTGTCTCAAAAGTGTCATAAAATCTCGAGTCCGCGTCTTAAAATATTAAAAGTCAAAGGTCATAAGAATTGTTTTTTTACAAATATCTCGTTGTTATGGTATGGTTTTAATGCTATTTGCGTTTATTATAACAATTATTAATTCGCCTTCCACAAATCGTCCAAAAAATACGTTATTACTAAATATTTAAAAAACATACCATTGATTTAAAAAAAATAGTAAAACAATTGCACTGACCTGGACCAAGGCGCATTGCGGAATTACAAGAAATGAGGTAGCACAAGAGCTGCCAAAAATGCTTGCAATCTGAAACAGATAACACAGGTTTGCGATTTTAAGGATTTAATTAATGTTTTCAAAACTAATACCACATACTCTTTACAAAACAGGTTGTAAATCAGCATATGCATGATGAAACCGCATTTTTGGTAATGCAGATCAGTATTTCATTAGCAAAGTTTAAAATTATCGAACTCTCGAGTAATCTAACTCAAAATACACTAGAGCCTGCACATCTAAACTATAACAGAAAGCTCTTAGCGAAAATTTAAAGTCTCTAGCAATTGTAATTGCTGAGATCTCAGCCGGACAGCCAGCCAGCCAGCCATAACGAATATAATAATAGCGTATTTTTTTTTCAAAAATACGCTGGTAACGCTATCTAACGGTAAAATTATAGCACCTCCGAAAGCCCTATTGAAATTATTTTCTTCAATTATCGATCTCACAAGTAATGTAACTCAAAATAGAGCCTGCACATCTACATTACATCAAAAAGCTTTTAGGGAAAATTTAAAGTCTCTAGCTATTGTAATTGCTGAGATCTCGGTCGGACAGCCCTCCGGCCTTTGTACTTGTGATAATGAAAGTATTAGTGATCTAAATCATACAATCTTAAATTGCAAATTAAATGCAGACCCCCACCTCTCTACTATACCAAGAGCTAATCCTTCCCCATTAGTGTCTCTACTCTTTTGCCTTATGCCTACTTATATCCAAAATAGAAATTTAACATCAATTCGTGCTATCAAATAATAGTTATTTGGCAAATAGACGTAGTCTAATGCTATATTTAAAAAAAAAGTGATTTATTAGTATCTTGACTTAAGTAGACACCCAACAGCCAACAATATGCGTTCTCCCATTTCAGAAAATAATTACAATATACCTACTTTCAAGTATTCCACTCAACAAGTGTATTCTATTACAAAAATAGGTAAGTAATAAATAACTCCATAAATGAAAAATATTGTTGCAACCCGTTGTAATTTAATTTTCCCTTAACATTTCGTTTTTTCCTATTTACCACTTTACTTCGTTACCTTCCGTTTTCCCTTTCCAACTTACTTAAAAACAAACATGCGCGGAAAAAAGGGGATCGTCGTTCAATAACTTTTAGTAGGTAGGTACTTGAAATTGAAACCAACAATTCCAAGCAACATCTGAAACTCTTCGTCGCCTGTCTATCCACCGTAGTGGACAATTCAACCACCAGCGCTCGTCTTCGTCGTTAAACAAGTAAGTTCCCTTTTTATTAATTCGTCCTGTCAACCTCAACTTTGCAGTGAGCCGCCTTTACCGGTCCGCCAAGAATTACAGTCAAATACATACTTAGTTCATATTACACATTAATTTTGTCATTTGCATGTTTTGTTTGTATAAAGTAATAAATAGTTTGTTTGCGTACATTTCTCTTCAATTTACTCTTTAGGAAAGGCCCGAGAAATATTTCCTTTTCATCATACAGTCCACTTAATCGTTTTTAATCCTTTGTACCAGCGCGTAACAAATATAATATGATGTATTAATTAATAAACAATGCAAGTTATCTATAACTATATATATTTTAGTGATTAACCGTCATACTGCGTATTATTTACTAGCACTTATAGTTGATCTTGCATTATGCTGTAAATCTGTAAGCGCGGCGCACCCTCTGCACTGTCTCTCAAAAACGGTTGAGTATATAAAAAATGTTGGGACAAAAGTTATAGAGAACTTTATTTTCTACAATTTTTATAATAAATGCAAATGGCATTCAAACAATAGGAAACGAGATATTTGCAAAAAACCGATTTTTGTGACCATTGACCTTCAGCGGACACGAGATTTTATGAGACTTTTGAAACAACTTTCAGAATGCCAAAACAAAGGTTCATACAAGTTTACAGATTATTATCTCTCATTCCGAGGTGAAACTTCTAATATGACTGGACTATAATACAGCCGACGTACTTTGTCGGCCTCGGGTGTTATTTCCATTATAATGCCCTTGAGACCTTAATTGGTATATTAAAGTTTCCCTACCGTTACAGAGAAAAATACTTATAGAAAAATACGAAAATATGGTTGCGAATTCTTCAAAAAGTCAAAACGCATCTCTATTTTTGGGGAGATGTTTGTTATAACGACCCTGTATTCAAATAACAGGTAACGATCACCAACTCCATTCGTGAATACATCAACTAGCAACCTGATACATTAAAATGTACCTTGGTGTCCATCTCAGAACGACAAAAGGAAGATTAACATTTCAGTATTCAGTGCACTCAATGTACAACATACCCTCCTGTTGCAGTGCTCAGGTGGGCAAGAGGTTTGCGAGATAATCATGTAACAAGAAGGCAGGAGCACAATGGAACTAGTTTTTTTTTACTTTAGCTAGTGAACTGTTTCCTTAATGAGCATACATTCTTATACGTAAATTACCGTGTATACCATTTTAATGCTTCAACATATAAAAATGCAATTAGTTTAGAATATTTATCCACTTAGGTCTGCCATTAATTTTAATTAAGTTAATTGTCAGAATTATAATTTTGTATTGAAATGGTTATTTCCATCATAGGCGTATTAGAAATGGCAGTGTAATAGGATCGGGTACATGAAAAAGTCATTAACTAACTACATACGCAAATTAATAAGATCATAGTATATTATATGTACCTATTCCAAATTTTCTTGATGTAAGTATAGCTCTATATTATAATTATTTGGGTACTAGATATATCGAAAAAATTAGTCAAATACTTGTTTATTTTTCCTTAAGGATATTATCGATTTCAAAATATTAGGTCCGAAGATCAAATAAACATTAGAATCGATAACGAAATAAACATTTATTTGATTACTTCTTTTGATATAAGTATTGTATTCCAAACTTACAAATTTAAGGTAGTTTAGTTTTAAATATCGAGGCTCTTTTAATTTTTAGCAGTTTACAAATTTTACCATCATGAAAGTGGAAACTTCAGCACCGACAACAAAAGTGCGCCCACTTCCACAAGAACTGCAACAGATTGCCGAGAAAGAATTGAACGAAGTGAATTCTCGTCTTACTAGCGACATTCAGCAAATAAGAGATTGGATCAATAAGCAACCGCATTTCAACTTTGATATCGGTAACCCAAATGTCTTCACTTGTATTCAATTTAACACGCTTTCTAGGTGACCAGTTGCTGGTTTCGTTCCTTCGATGCAGCAAATTCAGTTTAGAACGCACAAAAGAAAGGTTGGACAGATACTTTACAATAAGAACGATGGCACCAGAAGTGTTCACAAATAGAGACCCCTTACTACCCGAACTGCAAGCTATCTTAGAAGCTGGTTTCATTCTTCCACTACCCAATGTGGCAAAAGAAAATGGCCATAGAATAATCGTCCTTCGGTACAGCGATAATCTTAATCCTAATCTAATGACGATGGTAAACATTGCTAAGCTAAGTTATATGGTCCTGGATATACTGCTACGTGAGGACGACAACGCTGTCGTTAGTGGTATCTTATTGTGGAGTTATTGTAAAAATTTTCCGTCGAAATATACTATTCAGATGACTCCGGCCAGTTTACAGCGATACTCAGTGATTGAAGAAAAGGGATTTCCTTTTAGAATGAAAGGAGCGTACTACTCACACGTTCCGAAAATTTTCGAAACTTGTTACAATGTTTTCAAAGTTTTCTGCTCAGAAAAACTAAAACAAAGGGTAAGGATGTGAAACCAGTTGTTCGCCTTTTTACAATTACCTTTCTTAGATGGGATTGTATAGTGAGAACAACTCTGAGGAGTTATTTAAGAAAATTCCAAAGGACTTGTTACCGCAGGAGTTTGGAGGTTGCAATGGCTCTGTAAAGGATCTGACGGGTAACAGTGCGGAAAACAAATGCGCGATAAACTGGTATTGTTTGTTGTAGTTTTTTGGAAGGATAAGGTGGAAAGTTACCGAGATTGGTTCCTTAAGGACGAACATTGTAAGATTGACGAACGATTACGACCAGGTACTCCAAAAACCTGTTCTGAAGTTTTCGGCTTGGAGGGTTCTTTTAGAAAACTGGATCTAGATTAACGATAGTAATTGTGTATGTAATGTAAAGTAAGTAAGGACATTGAATAATAAATCTGAATTTATTATTCAATGGTAAGGAGATAAATATCGAAAGAATATATCAACCGTGTTCAAGCGTTTATTTTCTTATAATTTCGTTAACCTCTGAAATGTTTTCTTGTTTCTGTCTGGCGATCGATTTCCTTTTAATAACTATCTTCAGGTTTTTAGCTACAAGATGTTTGTTAGTTTTAATGATATTGTATAAGAACCTTATTTTACCGCCATTGTTTTAAAGTTGTTTAAGCATGTTATTACATGGTGCTATAGGGATGAGGTTGAATTATTGAACGATGTTTCCTAAAAGGTACTTATGTGACATGTTTAAACAATTTTAAGTCAATGGCGGTAATAATGTTCCTATAAAACATCATTAAAACTAACATCTTGTAGCCAGGCTTGATTATAAAAAACCGAAATCGATCACCAAAAACAGATACAAAAATCTATTAGTTTTATTTTCACCCAACAACAAGCCTCTATACCAGGGGCGGCTCTCTATAAAGAGCCAAGGAGCCATGGCACCACCTCAAGGAACCTGCTAATTATCAATTCTTAAAATATAATTAACTATTATTATGTGCTCACTAGAGTACATAATTGTGTTTTAAAACTTAAAACAAAAAAAGTAAATGATTTGATAAATTAGGTACCAAGAAGAATTCATTCGTGCTTATCCGTGGACTTCGCAGACGGTCGAGCCGTGCCAAACTGAAACTGGCTCGTATTTTCCTACAAGTGCCGACTTCCGCGGGGAGTAGAGGGGTGGGAGGAGCGAAACCGAAGTAGCGTTTTATACGTACAACTTGAGCCATCAGAAGTTTGGCTCATAAGCACAATTGAATAATGTATACGTGTATTACTATGCTTTGCGCCGTTTTCCTTGTTTCAGTCGTTATAAGTCAAACAATTTTTTTTTACTTCTGTGTAAGATTACACTTCCCGGATTAATTGTTACGTAAAATACACAAATTAAAAAATCATTTAAATAAATCTTTTTCCATGCATTCTCTGGAAGATAGACTTTAAATAAAGCAATTAAGCAGGCCGTTACCGGACTTAAATATTGTTAAAAAACGAAATGTGTCTGAACTCGACAATAGCGATAAATCCGAAAATAAAGGAGTAGGTATTGAAAGAATTAATAAATTTCAGTACTTGTTTAGATAAAGATTTGAATAGTTATTTGTACAACTATTGTTGAAAATGATACTTCGGCCTCATTAATAAAACGGCAAATAAAATGTTGCTATTGTTTATAGATCGGACTAAACGCCATTGAAACAGATAGTACAAATCGTGAAAAAAGTAACACTTTCCATACGATTTTTTGTCAAAAAAATCCGCTAATTCTCATCTAAAACAACACAAAATGAATTACTGGAATGCATGCTTGAAGTATACTTATAATGAAACAAGCCTCCAAAGAAATTAAAGGGGCTAGATTTGTTTCCGTCACTTGCATTATAAATATTCGAATTATACTCAAAATCTAAATAACTGGAATAATATGAAAACAAAAATTTGAACATTTAAAATAATGGGGAGGGGGACACAATTTGGCACTACCTTCTACGCAGCTTACGAGCCGCCACTGCTCTATACAGTTTGAAGAATGCAACCATGTTTATTGAGAAAGAAGATATTGAATGAAGTGGTTAAAACGACGTACAACTAATTATTAATATGTAAAATACCAATAGTAGAAATGCTATATATTCTCGTATAATGGCGTTTACCACATCATTTCAAGAAACAGGACAAGCAGTAAGATATTTTGAAACCAACCCAACACTATTATACATTGATAAAAAGTAAAAACACTGTAAAAAGCGGCGCGGATATAATTGACTGGTCAATAGGGTCTAAAATTTATTTCTTATGCCAACGTGCAAAGAAAAGTGTAAGAAAATGCAAAGGATTTATAATTCTTAATTGTGAAAATGTCCAAATATTAAAGAACGAAGATCAAATTATGATAAAGTTAATTGAAGGTAAAGTGGAGAAAAGCATACAATTAAAGTACCTATAAACACATTACTAATGGATAAACCAGCAATCTGGTAAATTAAAATGCTTGACAAAAGGAAAATATAAACTTAACGTAGCAGCCTAAAGAGAAATATGTTTAAAAAATGTAGGTACTACAAGAATATGTTAACTCTGCACCGTACCTTTGAATATAAAATATATTCAAAGATTTTACGTACTCATACGTATCCTCCCGTTAGCAGGTAACATGTAACAAAAGACAAAGAGTAAAATGGAAGTCGTTTTTTTTCCCTTTGACTAGTGAACTGTTGCCTAAAGGATAAGGTGTATAGTGTATACAAATTTCAATGCTTCAAGTTCAACATATAAAAATGCAAATTATTTACCTACACATTAATGATACCTACAATATGAATACGCTTTAGTGAGTAGTTTAATAGTACATTTATACTCTTAAGTGAGCCATTAATATGCGAGACAAAAATTTGGTTGTCAGAATTATGATTTTGCATTAAAATGATTGTTTCCATCACAGGTGAATCAGAAATTAATGTCTAATAGGGTTAGGAACATGCAAAAGTCATTAACTTATCGAATAAGATGCATATACGAGCATTTATTTCAAACTTTATCAATTTAAAGTACGTTTTAAATATCGCCTCTCTTTTAATTTCTATCAGTTTTTGCGCTTCGGTTGTATACGAGTGGGTTGTTTCTGAGAAGAAGGAGTATTGTGTTTTTTACTATGCTAGGGCGTGTAACTTTATTGGGTGGATCTGTCTTTGTAGTGCATGTTGCGTTACTTGTATTTATTGTGTTTCTTTGTTCTTGAGGTTGTATTTGTGTGGTTGCTTGGGTTATTGGTGGAGACATTACAGTATTTTGTGAGCCTGTAGTGCTGTTAAGATTGTTGCGTTTGGGTTGAGTACGAGTGGGTTGTGATAACGTGGTGTGTTTCTGTGAAGAAGGAGTTTTGTGTTTTTTAACTGTGCTAGGACATGTAATTTTATTGGGTGGACCTGTATTATTTTTATTATTATTATTATTATCCCTCTCTTGTTTTGGGCCCTCAACAGGCATGCGCCCAATTACAGAGTGACCCGCATAATGCTATTTAGAGGTGCCTCTGCAGAAGGTCTTAAGTTGGTTTATACTACTCCGATATTTACCTTACGAATTAGGAAAACTGCAGGACAACCTAATTCGGAATAGCCGGTAGAATGCTCGGAAATGGTCTAAGGTAATTTCCATCTCCCCCACAGATGAAAAATTCACCTCAATAACCCAGGTTCGAACACCCGACCTCCGGATTTATAACCCAATGCTCTACCACTGAGCCATAAATCCGATATGTAAACTAACGAGGACTGAGTTGTCTAAACTCACTGAATGTCATCGTGGTTGTTGTCTAAATTCAATTCGATCGTGGTTGTTGTTTAATCTAAATAACCACTGAAGGTTAAACCGGTAGAGTTCTTACCTGAACTAATGTCGCTGTCCGCTGAAGATCAAGCCTAG
Source organism: Photinus pyralis (assembly GCF_008802855.1). Lineage (NCBI taxonomy): Eukaryota > Metazoa > Arthropoda > Insecta > Coleoptera > Lampyridae > Photinus > Photinus pyralis. The sequence continues at coordinate 32,218,537 of NW_022170596.1, read as the reverse complement.
AGGCGAGTTCTGTGTGCCCCCTTGAAGGTCGCGAAGGCATTACCCGATCGTAATGGGTGCTCGATTTCGTTGAAGATCAAGCCTAGACGCGAGTACATCCATTTTGGTTCAGGAACACTATACTGGACTGATTGAAAGCATGGCTACTAATGTTCGGGTAAGAACCCTACGAGTGTTGACAACAACCACGATGACCTTCAGTGAGTTTAGACAACAACCCTAGTTAGTTTAGACAACAACCACGACGACCTTCAGTGGGTTTAGGCAACAAGCACGCTTTGGAATTGACGCATGTGCAGAACTCAAGGTCAAAGTGCGCTAAAATCGGCGTTACTATACTACTCGAATGTGTTACAGGTATAAGAAATAAACACCAACGATAAATTTAACAATTTATAATAATAATAAAGTATAATATAGATAATTATGTACAAGAGTAATTCATCAGTTGATTAATAAATAGCTTTGTATTCCAATTATACCTTTGGTCCCTTAATAAGTTCTTTACAAATTCAGTTTTAAATAATACATTCGTAAGAACGCTTTTTATTTTAAGTTAGAAATTCATGATCAACAAGGAAAAACTTTGAGGTAATACTGGAGTAATATGAAGAGTACATACGTGAATAAATAATTGTTTTAAGTGACCTAATCTCCGATCACTCTCACACAGAAATATTGATTGATGGTTAATAAAAAAAATATTAAAGAAACTTCTACAAGTTCAGTAAGGCACATTTGTATGTTTTTGGGAAATACATTTGAAAAAGTATCTACAGTATGTACATCTAATTAAGTGACTATAAATTGTATTCGTTGACGTCGACCCTTACACTTTTACATGTTTAAGACCTTTAATGCCTCCAAAGCTTCTAATTGAGTTAAGTAAGTCGTCTCTAGGGTCTGTTACAGGTTCAAACGTTTTTACACTTTTCCTTTTAGTATTTGTAATTTTTGGTATTGTTGGTGGAGGTGGTGGGATGTTAGTATTTGCTACCTCACTCTCCAAAGAATAAATATTTCCAGATGAATAGGTATTGTACAGAGTTGTTTTTCCATTTAATCGTGAATCGGTAGTATCCGCATCGTTTCCACTCGACACTTTATTAGACTCAACCCTTTTCAATGTAACTTGCGAAAATGGTACATTTGTGTTAGTGGTGTACGTTTTCGTTGAATGATCAGCGCTAATCTTGGACGGTAAGGTGTTCGATAAGTTCCAAGATCTTCGCCGCACGCTTTCATTATCATTGTCAACGCTTCGAAAACCAACGACTGTAGGCCCATATCGACTTTGAGCAAAACTATTAATTCTATTTACTGGTTTTGGTAACGAATCCGCCTCATTGCAGGACTCATTATTTGTACTACACACTTTGTTCGCTGGCTCTGGCATTTCAACGAATTTATTCCTAATATTATTCACCAGTTCGTTTGAATTTATTTGCGTTACAGATTTGTTGTTAACTTCCTTTAGCGGTTTCTTTAGCTCGACCGAACGAACGACGGGCACTCTCGAAATATCAATGTCCAAATCCATGGCGATTGAATGAGGTCGGCCGATGTTTCCGATTTTATTTACATTTGAAAGCGGCTTTCGGTAACCTACGCCGGCGTAGTGGTTGAGAAACCGCGACGAAAACGTGTTGCTCTTTGATTCCGACTCCCCAATTTTGATTATAACGTTACCAGGGGTGGTGGATTTGATCGTTTCCACACCATTCACTTTAATGCTAACGTTATTGGATTTTTCCGGGGAAAAAGTGTCATTGCTTCGATAATCTTTGTCTTCCTTCAGACTTACTTTCGTCTTTGGTCTCTCTGACCAAGTACTGAGGTTAATTGAGGGAGGACCTTGGTACCTGTATGTTTTCGTGGTTAATGTGCTGTCAGGTTTATCTTCCTCAATGAGCGGTGGTGGTGTACTTTGAACTTCTTTTTCAAAAATGTGTTCGGTAGAATTACCAAGCTTAGTCTGGATCATCCTCATTACCTAAATAAAAGTGAGTTAAAAGACCGTTTAATTTGATTTACTCTTACCTCTAAACTTTGAAGCCCTGGAACATCGAGCAAGCTGTTTGATCTGGTCAAACACTCAGTACCATCTTCTGTAAGCTCTTTATAATCATTTAGGGCAACTTGAGATTTCGACCGTTGCACGGGATTTTGGGGCTTCCACTTGTAAATATTATGGTTTGAGGAAGAGAACGATTCGGACCTCATTATATTAGTAGGTGCGTGGTTATTTTTCACAAAGAAATTACTTCTGGTCAGCGCCTTATATTTACCAAACTCCTGAGGTTTCTTGAACGTGTCGTTTTCAACCGCCGAATTTTCCGACGTTTGCCTCAAATTATCATATGGAACTTCATCTTTAACAGGAATCTCGACGTTACTCCTCACACTGTCGTCTTCAAAAATATTTATTTTGCTTTTCGGTTTATCGTATGTAGATATCTGAAAGTTTGGTAAGTGTCTATCGAAAGCCGCATTGTAATCGTCGGCGCAACTATTGTGACGAGACAGAGTTTTACTTCGGCCGTGGTGGATTATATCTTCCAACTCATTGATAACATCTGAATGACTACCATGAACTCGGTCTTCAGAACGCGTATGGTTCGTATTAGAATTTTGAGCAATTTTAAGACTAGTACTAAGTTCTCTATTATAAACTAGGGATTTTCGTTTCTCGAGGTTTTCCAGCGTTAACTTGTTTAACATTGGCCTTTCCTCCTCACTTAAAGTACTGTTGACGTCACTGACCGTCTCTATTTCACTTTGGCGATCTTTGACCCGTTCCAATTTTTCAAAGAGCATCGGATTCGTGATAACGGAGTCCCCTTTAAACTCTTCCAGCGTGACTGTGTCGTAATTGGTCACGTCCGTCATATTAGTTGGACTAAGGTCCCTAAACGCAGTGGGGGGAGACGGGAGCTGGTACTGCCACTCATTTTCCAACTCCGTTTCCGGACCAGTAAAATTACCTTTGGGGTATTCAAACGTACCGGAATTTTCGTAGGTGGGTTTTGAAGGATAGATGTCTGGAGGAGTGGGGTTTTGCATGTACTTGATTTGAGGTCTGTCTACTGATGATGTGAGCTCTCCATTTTGAGCAGGTATTACGCTATTTGTAAAAGTTTTTGTCTTAGACAGGTGACTGGGCGTCGACGCTATGGATGATGATATGCTTGCAGGTGCAGATTGTTTCGTTGGTATTGTCGACAAGGAATCTGTAATACAAATCAAATCATGTAATAAAAGTACATGTTGTGTGCCTATGTGAAGTAATGGTTTTGCAGATCTAAGTAATACTAATTATTGATAATCATTTTTCTAACAAACGTAACAATTATACGCCTGCGCCTAATTTGAAAACAGGTCAGTTGCAGTACATAGATAATGTGGGTCTCCATCACGGTCTCTACCAATGGGTAGTATAGAAAGTGCAATTCAATTGGCCTGTTACGTGTCAAATCTATAGGAAAAGGAAAATCTGGTACCTAGTGATAAACCAAGAATTAGTATGTCAGTAACGTAACAAACATGCAAGACACCTTCACCAACAAAGTGTGTTTGTTAGAAAATCATTATCAGGTGAAATGAATGAAATGTGTTTTAGTATTAGTCTACACATGCCTGTATCACTATCACCACCCACCACCCATTTCTGTGTGTGAAAGTCAGAACCAATAGAGAGATCGTCCAAATCTTGCATGTTGCTCCACCGTCTAATACCCGGCATCTCCATTAAACAAGGGTTGCTGGAGCTACGGTTTGTATCGAATTCCAAATCGTAAATTCCATGCCGTTCTTGTGACACTTTCTTCTGCCTCACCAACACCGGCTTACATTTAAACATATCCAAGTTGAAATCGTTCACTTCGTAATCGTCGAGCATACTCGGTATATGACTTGCGCTTTTTGAGCTTAAGGCCTTGCGTTTGTAGTCAGAACCCAAAACGTTGCTTAGAGACATTCGCTTGTTGAATTTTCGCTGCGAACTGATCGAGAGAAAAGGCGAATTTCCACAGCTCTTCGGTATTAAAGCCACAATGTGTGGTTCACTCGTGCTTTTTGAATAATTCGGAACCAAAGATGCGTTAGTTGGGTGAGTAACATTATTTAATGCGAAAAGTTCACTATCACTAGGTACTTTTTTATTGTAACTTAATGTAGCCCCTACTGTCTTGCTTTCTTCGCTGATAGTTGCGCTATTCTGTACCTGTGGAAAGCGTTTATCTAACTCTACAGGTTTCGATTTAAGCACTGAAAGCTTGGTTTTGTGTTTGGTCCTTGGAAGGGGTACGGGAAATGCTAACATGCAAAAATTCTAAGTTAGAAGTGCTAAATTTACAAAAGCGTTAGTAGTTTCAAGCAATATACATTTAAAACGAAGCATAAATGAAGTTTGGGTTATGCAATAACTGCTGAACACTCAAACAAACTCGCCCATACGACTGCCAAAGAATAAGTCTACGTTTGCTACAAAACTGTTAAAGCTATCATTAGAGTTTTGCTTAGTAATCAGGTAGCTAGGTCTAGTTGGATCATGTATACTCAACTTCTTGTTTATACTATGTTTCGTAGGGGTTAATGAGTGTTCAATGTCGCTATCAGTACTGTTACACTCCCCAAATAGATTTTGTTTAATGTAAGTAATGAGAGGAGTATCATTGCTTGAAAGTTGAGGAAACGAATTGGAGCTACACAAGTCATTTGGAATGCTCTTGTGTGGTTGCAAGTCATTTTCAAAGTTTAACTTAATACGCTTACTTTTCTCATCAGCTTCTAAATCCGGGGTTGAGGCTTGCTCTGAAATATCAGGCGAAACTAGACCGTCTAAGTGCGTTTCTTCGACGCTGGATATCTCAACTGTGCATTTGGTATCGTGCAGTGTTAATGTTTTTGGATTGGACTCACCTTGCGCTTCTACAATGGGACTAGCAACTACGGGACTAGGTTTCTCGACTAAACTCTGCGACTGTAGCAAAGAAGGCGGAGGAGGTGCGGCTTTCTTCTTACGACCTGAAATTTTTTTTTCAGCCACTTGTAGATGTTGACTTTTGATACGTACTTGCTATACTCGTCGTTGACTTAGAAAACTTTAACATATTTGACAAATTTCCGGTACTGCTTCGGTTACTTTCCGAAGATTGACTTTCTTCGTTAACCACCTCGTTTATAATATTGGGTTTGGTTCGCCTTGGAAGTGATAAATTACAATTATCACTCAAAACTGAAGGTTCATGGTAGCCCGAGCTGTCACTGCTATTCCTAGAGTGGCAGATGGTTAAACCATTTTCACTACCTTTCTGCTGTAACTCTGAGGTATTACTGTCGGATATAGTGCTAATTTGACTCGAAGGTTTGCTGTTGGGCAAGTTCTGTTGGGGAGGCTTTGGTGCTGGTCTGCGCTTTCGTTGTGGTGGCTTTGGTTTTTCGGTTATCGGTGATTGTTGCTGTGTAACGGGCAAAATTTGTTGCTGAATACCCGGAGGGGTTACAGAGCGTGAATCATCACTGTGACTAGGAGATATTGAGCGGGTATCACTTGAAACTGATCCAGAACCAAAACTCTGCCGAATTTTTGAGTAGCACAAGAAGTACCATCGCGACTCAACTTACCGATTTGCCTCGCTTAAATATTAGATTAAAGACACCCCCTCCTGTTCGTGCCTGCAACTGTTTACGTTCTTCTTCTTTTTTCAAAGCCATTATGTCGTTGGATGAAAACGTCTGCGATAATCCCGCTGTACCCTTTGCAACCAAATAGACTTCCGTTATTTGGTAATCACTGAGGGTTAACTTTGGATCTAGTACTTCATCTAAGTGACCTAAAAGAAAAATGGCGGTTCACAAGGGGCACAGAGACAGTTTTGTTTGCAGTGGGAGTAATAAAGTGTAGGTATCTACTTCAATTTGCATTAGCAGGTAGGTAAACACAATAAAGAATTTTCCACTATGTTAATATTTGATTTGAAGTATAAATATACATGTAAATAATTTACTGCTCGAGTACGTCATTGCAAATTGTGCGCAAATTATATTTAAAGAAGCTTACATCGATCGATTTCCGCGGCGTGGCTTACCTCGTTTCCATACAGTACACTATTAAGCTTTTAGATAAGAGAATATAATTGTTACTCCTATCTCATGGAGGATTGAGATAAGACACTTACAGCGACAATAATTAAACAAATGACGTGCAGATAAGTGAGAAATACGCAATTCGCCTCAATTGAACCCGTAGAAAATGGGGACATAAATATTTACCTGAAGAAAATTCACATCCCTATTCACTGATCACCAATACTGCAAATCTTACTGCGAACCTTGTTGATCACGTGAAATTCAATTAGCATAAAGAACTTATTTTATACGAATGATTCAGAAGCGGACATAGTATGCATGTAGTATTAATCCCAGGTACAATAAGGAAATTACCTGGATGCCTAAATTCGTACTTTCTAATATCCAAATTTTTTTCATCGCACACTTTCTTCATAATATCTTCAAGGAAAACATATTGGCTCACTCTAATAACGTAGAGTTGATTTCTAGGCAAGTGAACCTGCAACCTGAAGGTACTTTCAAACGGCTGTTGCCCGATCGCCGAAGTTTTAGGTACAGAATTCGTTCTATTCTTCGATACCACTTTAACGTGCTGGGTCTCCAACGAGCCGATTGGCGTATTAGGTTTGTAGGGTAGAATTTTGTCGGTCGGTCCGGAAGTCGACCCCATTTCCAGCGCCTGCAGTATGTGACCGGAGTGTTGGAGATGATGCGCTGTGGTTATTTGTACCAGAAGATCCATCATCGGAGTACTAAAACTTGAACGTTGAGTCGAACTTTTACTAAGTAATAGATTACCTTCTCTCAACGGACATTTTAACGGTTCGACTAGTGGGCAAGTGGATGGTAAGGTCCATTGCCCCGGCTAGCATGTCCGGTGGAGTGTCCTCGGTGATTTGCATCATTGCGGTATTATTTCCAAGCGATCTGCAATAAAAACATGTATAATTAGCATTGCACTTACAATCTTAATTGAGATTAACTCTAAGGTGAGTATACAAAGAGCAACTGTACAGTGAACTTTGAACATATGGTTACCCTTGCATGAAAACTACATCCTTCAATTAATTTGTACTGCACGTGAAATATGAGTGTTTTCCTCACAAATTCCTATGGACACAGTAATCGAATGGTAAATCAATTAGCCACCTCCAAGGAATTGAATACGTTAATTGCGATTTTCTGATCATTTTACGGCACATAAAGAACTTGTTTACGGTGACTCATCAGAAGATGAGTTGATCGTAGCATCCTTGAGGTAACATTGTAAAGAGGCCTTGCGAAGAACGCGACCTCTTAATGGATAAGTAGGTAGGTAAAGTCGTCGTGACTTGAATTCAACCTTCGAATTATTATTGTCATTAGAAATGGTAATAATAAATAAAAACAATTGTCATTACTGCTATAAACGCATGGTCCCTAGCTACACAATGCTCTCATTAGCACGTAAGTTGTAATTAGCCGGCAATTGTAGCGTGGCGTATTCATGCAAGGAGTACAGTAATCGTATTAGTTGTAATAGTAAGAGTAAGCTGGTAATAAGTGAATTAGAAAACTACCACGCCTATTACGTGAGCCGCACACGCGATTTAAATAAGCAATCAAAATTATATAACAATTAGAAAACAAATTGCCTTTACCCACGTTTGCAAATAGAAGTGAAGGGCACATCTTCCGTAACTTTGAGACGTGGCAGTAGTGGAATTGTCTGTAAACCAAAACCTCTTCGAAAAAAGTCTTTTATCATACGTTAATTACAATCAAATCGATTGCGAATAAAAGTGTGTTGGATGTCTTATTAACGTCATTTACCAATTATTACCTATGATTATAAATATTGCATTCTAAATATCGTGCCAAATCTGTTATAACTACCCATTTAAGTATTACTGCAAGACTAAGGTGTGCAATTTTTAAAAACGTTTTATCATCTTTTAGCGTCGAGACGCTTATGCTTTCCCCACAATCTCGTTGGCTTGATAGCTCCATGTCTATCGCTTTAAACGAGTGCAGGTGGATTTTTTATTAAATTTGTAGATCGAAGTTCGTGGATTGGCCAAAAAAAGAAGGCGAGTAAAACATAAGAGGCGAGAACTTTGTATTAAAAGGGCACCAGACGGAAATGGATATAAAGGAAGTTATGGGGGGGGGGGTACGAGTTAGTAAGAGATAACCCTCAGCGTCAGACTTCAGAAGTGCTTACGTGATATTTTATGTGCCGCGTTATTCACTACCACTTTTATTTGTTTGTTCTGGTGATTTCTGTTACAGAAAACGCTGAACGCACCCTTTGAGCTCCCAAGGTTGCGACCCGAAGTTCAAAGTTAATTTTTTTTCGTCGACTTCTTGATATAACGTTTCATTACATACCAGTTTTCGATACAATGGAATTTGATTGATATTCACTTAACCATTGTTTTCTGTGGAAGCCTGTTTTGACATTAATACTTTTTCTGACTACGTGTTGAATTAAAAACGTGTTTGCTTAGAAATAATCGTTGTATCGTTTACTAAGATAGGTTCAATTATCTGGCCAGCAGGAATATTTTTTATTTTCCCTTTTTGTAGACCTGTAGGAATTTGTTTGATTTAAGTGTTTACTTATAATAAATGTATTTTGTCTGCCAAATTGGCAGTTGCGTTATTTCTCCAAAATATACTGGAGTGTTAAGGTTCTGAATATTTTGTTTGAGTTATTTAGATTATCAGTGAAGGAAAAATCAATTGATTTTTTTCCTATTCTTAACTAAATTTTACAGCTGAGTTAGCATGGAAAGTAAACTACTTATTGAATGTTCATTTTGTTTAAATAATAGCTTCATTTATTTTGTTAAACGATTAAGTTGGAATTACTTATGTAGTATTTGTAAAAATCGTTGTAAAACTGATCGCATATTTTCCTCCCACATGGCGATAGTAGCGTTACCGCGGCGTATGCTAACTACTAATTAGTATCAAAGAAGCACGTGTTATCTCCGATTTAAGCAGGTGTTTTGCAGGTAAAGTAAACATACAGATGCAGGTTATTGATCTACGACGGATTTCTGCGGTTATGTCGCTGAAGAGAAGCCTTTTCTTAATGTCTTTACGTTACCCGTCAAAGGGCATTTTTGAATCCATCAAAGGCCCAAGCAATAATTACACCGAAATCATCTAAATCGAGATTCAAGTGCAGTCAAAGAAGTACAGAAGTTCTGAAGCATCATTAGGTTGGTTTTGGTGTTATGTGTGAGTGCGAAATTTTGGATTATTAACACTTTAAGGTAATTAACACTTCTTTTATTAATCTGTTCCATCGATCGCATGTTGCGTGCATTTATTTTTCTAACTCTGAGCGACTATTTTTTGTTTTGTATTTAATAAAGCTCAAATTACGACCTAGATAAGGGCGTTCCTATTAAATTTTTCTATTTCGTACCCAGAATTTTACATCAAGTGTTGATTAAAAATTTGGAATTTTGGACACGATTGAGGTGGTTCCCAAATTAATAAAATTTACGCCAATGTCGAGATTTTCATCGTGGCGGAGGCTGGACGTGCCCTACAAAAATTATAATTATTTCTTTTAAAGGTTTTGTTAGTACCTACCGGAATTTAAATGACCTAGGGGTTAATGACCCGTTTGCCATTGCATATTATAGCAGTGTAAATTGTGAGTCAAAAAATAATATGGCAAAGCCTTGAAACCCCTATATTCATTCAAATTGTTAATTTTAAAACAAACGCCACTTATTCTTAAATTTACGTAACTTTTTTACTTTATAAATTTTATAAAAATTTGGGTTAGTTCAATATTTGCTGAGAAGTATGATGTTCCATACCAAAAATGGTCAATTTTGCTGGACGGAAAAATACAGTAGAAATATATGCAACCACAGAATCAGAAAAAGAAGTAATATAACGGAATACACCTATTAACATATAACATCAGACGCGAAAATGAAAAACTCCATGGAAGAACAATTAGGCAAAATTAAATGGGACGTCATTTTATGACCATCTGAAGTCATAGTGGAGAAAACTTAAAATACATTTTGTTACCGAATATTGTTTACGATGATTTTAAACTCATTCTTCCTTGATCTGACAACATAAAACTCATTCCTGACAACATAAAATATGCTAATGGTTGAAATATAAAAAAATTGAAAAATATGTGATTCAATATTTAGAAAAATGAAATCTAGCATGCCGTGTGCCATACCACACAGATAAGACCTACATCAACTTGTTCAATGGCCCGTATGAATAACAGTAAGCAAATGCTTATACTTCAAATTCAAATTCAAAGTAAATACGACATAACCGCAACTGCCCCTTCATACTGGTCTGTTTAGCATGGTTTAGCAGTGCTGCACTGCGTCCTGTCCTGTGCGAAGGAGCATTTACGAGTATTTACTTTGAATTTTTTAAGTATAAGCATTTGCTTACTTTTATTCATACGGGCCATTGTTTCGTTTTGAAAATTTACTTTTTCGCGATACGATGTACCCGTGTAGCGCAACAAACACACGCGCATCCTAATAGCACACGACATGCTAAATTTTATAGGTTTCTAAATATTGAATCACGAATTTCTCCATTTTTTTCGTACATAAACCATATGCATATTTTATGTTATCGTACAGTAAATTAATTACTCTTTTCAAATATCTTTAAAAACACGTAGCCATTGCATTTGAAAAACAAAAGTTGTTTCCAATTCCGGTAAAATCGAAAGTTTCTTTTTTTTTAGCATCAGCTTTTGCTATTTGCCACATACGTCTCATATATCAAACATCACATTTGTTATATCATATATTGAGGTTAATTGTTTTTATAAATTTAGTTATCGAATCGAAAACTGCTTTTTTACCTTAGGCTTTGAATATAAAATTTTATATTCAAAGCCTTAGGCCAGGACACATGTAATGTTTAAAGGACGTTGGACACCGTTATCATTTAGCTCTTTTAATAGAGTTTTAATTGCGTCTGCATAATTTGGACATTCGAAGAATAAATGGTTTAGGTCTGCCGTTGGTCTATTACCACAGGTACAATTTGGTGAATCGAGTATACAGGAAGTTTCAATATGCGATCGGATAGATCGTAATGTCACATATATTTGACAAATTTTTAGTACCTCACAGACCAATTAGGAAAGGCGTATAACAGGGGATGTTTTTTTTTCAAAACTTGTCTCATTAGCAACTAGAAAACGTTGCCTATGACAAATACAGATGAAAAAAAGTCACAGATTATAAATATCTTGGAAAAATAAACAAAGAAAACCAAACAAGTAAAAAGGGGTGAGATTAGCTTATTAAAATGGATCTTAAATGATAATAAAGTACAGTAGTAGTTAAAAATGAAGGTATTGGACCCGTCTATCCTCGCTAATTACATACGTCTACCAAGCATGGAGATTAACTAAAACAAACATGGATAAATTAATGAAAACGCAAACACCCACAAGATAGCAATATTATGCCTCTTATAGGATAAAAAAAGTCACGGCATTCATCGCACTGTAAAACTGGTCGCCTGTGAGTTAGATTATGCTATGATATCATTATCGAAAATAAAGGCAAAATAAAATAAAAATAAAAACATATATTCATCTCTATCTAACCCAGGCGAATAATGATATAAGTATTGCAATGAGTGGTTACCTGCGACTGTTTTTGTACTACACGATAGCATTGTTTAAATAAAGTATTTAAACAATGACAATAGCTAAATTAAGAGACAAAATGCAAAATAAGTAAATAAAAATCAATAGCCAAAGATGCAACTGAACACCTATCCAGATTGTAACTTCAGACAAAGGGTGGAATACCACGTCAAAAAAATAGAGATCATGACCAGGACGGAGAACAACAGGAGAAAAAGTATAAAGTGAGAGAACTTGGATAAATTAAAGGGAAAAGAAGAAATCCACTGGTCCTAAGATGTGCACTGCTGACTTCAGTTGGAACACACTGCAAATATGGGAAACTGTGATTTGTAAATGAAAGTTGTGTTTCCTTTCTCATTTGACCGTTTTGATAATTTTTCTTGTGGATTGAAGCAGAATTATGAATAGTGCGATTTTAAGATGACAGCATTTAGGATCCCCCAAACGAGTCACTTCTTTGTAACATCATTCTTCAGAATTCCATCACACTTCCGTTAACTTCTAAATCGAACAATTGCATAAATGCTTTGTTATTTTAAACTAATGCGTATAGGTAATTCTTGTGTATAGATTTAACGTCGTAATACAAATACCTCTCAGCTCGACTACTCAATATAAATTATTAATGATCTATTAGTCACGTAGGAATTTAATAACCACATGATATATAATAATAGGAATATTATAATGCACCGCAATCAAAATTCTACAGAATGCTATTTTGTAATTTTAAATATGTGTGTGTTTAAATAATTCAATATCCCCATAACGCGACCCCGATGAGCAACCCGATAGTGAATAAATCACAAATTTTACGACTAAAAGCTCTTAATAGTCATTTTGTATAATTATACATTATTATTCGTTCCTTCACTCTACTTACGTAATAATATATTATAGCCACATTATAGAGCTATTAGAATTTGGCCTTCATAAAAAAACTTCTAAGGCTAAATTAGATTTTCTAAATATTACCACGTATAGTTTTCGAGATACTTGTAAGAATTTTGCGAGGGTGGGCCGTAGCGTAGGTCACTCTATGAATAATTCAACAGAGCGTACTCATCAATATGAATAAATTCTATTGAATTCTGACGTAGTGCATAATTTTACGTTATTCGTAAATGAATGTCGGAAACGAATCGCCAGGATTGCAGTCACCTCAGAAGGATTAACAGGTACATTAATGACAGTAACTTTCTCATGCCAGAATATTACCGTAAACGTAAAAGGCGTCTCAGTACACGAATCCTGTCTAATTAGAATTAATTAGACGCGAACTGTCATTGCATAATTAAGAAGTAACTTCACATGCACGTCGCCAACCTGATCCCATGCAAGTAAAGTATATAAACCAACATCAGAAGAAATTATTGTTTTGTGGTTTCTATTCTAGTCCTTCGACCGTAAATCTGTTAATGACCTACTGTACATTTAGCTTTCAATTAATTTCTATCGTATTCAAGCAATTTAGTATTGTTTGTATATGCACTTTACGACCACTTTCCCTCCCTACAAAGTATGTTACGCACATTAGTTTCTAATTAGTGTTTCAGCAGCCATCAAACGCTTAAATCAATATAACAATATTATGGATGACGTGATTTATAATTAATTCAACCTACGAGACGGGTAAAAGGAGGTGCAAGGGGTAGCAGTCATTAAATCAATTATCGATAATAATAATTTATTGGATCTTCCCTCGCAAGATGTTTTATTTATAATAAAACGATGATTGCCATTGTAAAACTTATGGCTACCTAATTATACGCCTTTCCACCTTGGATAGCTAACAAAAAAAAAGAAAATAATCGAGGTAGGTTTGGCATCTAATTACATTAACCGCTTGTAAAGGTTCATCTTCGATGCAATGTCAAGAATTTCCGACGGAGTGAAGTTTATTAATGAATCTGGATTGGCGAAATTGAATTCTCTAAAAATTAGTTTGTTGGTAATTAAAGTTACTATTTAAGAGCTTATTTGAGTTTAGTTAAGGTGAAAGTCTTTGCTATAAATTATTATAAATAACGATTGTGACATTTCTTCATAAAAAACGTCTGTGGTCAATTGCCAATTTGGGCAAAGGAGTAGAGGAAGCAATGGACTGATATATCCCATCGACATCGAAATTAAGATTTTGATCAAATGTAAACTACACCTAGAAGTGGATTGACAAAATTTGTTTTTGATTCTTTAATAGGGCAGCAGGTTTTTGCGCTTCTTGAAACAAAATTTTGGAAGATATGTTTTCGGCAAATAAGCATTTTATTTCTCTACAGAATCTCTTTGTAGCTTAGTCCACTGTTTTTGCAATTTTTTTTATTCCTTAGAAATAATACTTTCCCTTCTGCTTTAGAAATAGAAAATAGTCTCAAGGGGCTAAATCTAGTGAATAGCTGGATGCGGTAGCCGTTCGTGGCCCAATTTATGGATTCTTGCCATGGTGACTGCACACTCGTGTCTCGTGTATTTTAAAGGGGGTTAAGTGCGCCTGAGTGAGATTATGTAGCTACGAATCAGTGATCTTTAAAGCGCAATTCCTCAATAGCTAATCGATCGATTGAAAAAAAAACATTAGTCAAATGATCGATATTTTAGAGCTGTCCCGCAGTAGTCAATAACTCGACGGAACTGGAGGTCTTCGAATCAAACCTCCGATGGCCACCAAAGGTGCCTATGAGGCAATCTGTCCCACAAAAAAAGAAGAACCTCAAATAAAGTGCCCTGGTGGGACGAGGGACCCTCTTTCTTGCGCGCGACTAGGAAGCTTTGTAATAAAACAAAAGACACGAGAGGTGGGGTTCATATCGAACTATACACTCGCCGAACACAATAAGGCCAGAAGAAAGGCAAAACGTGGCTAGTGTAGTAGGTACTGCGATGAAATTGAACAAATTCCAGAAGGCGCCAGACTCCAAAATAACACCGGGGGTAGAATCGGTTCCTTGAAGAAAATTGAGGGAGACCATGGAGTTTTTTCTTCTATCACACTTTCCTGGATCAAAGACCTTCGCTGAAAATGATGCGGGCGAACTCTGGAACCACTTCTCAGGGGGAACAGAGGAGATTGGGGTTTGGCTCTACAGATAGTGAACCTCACCAAACTTAGATGGGAAGTAAAGACTTTCCATCCGTATATAAATCTTCAGAGATCGATGGAATCTGTCCTGCTCTACTACAACAAGGCCCACTAGCCTCCACGCTATGTACGTTACTAAGGGTTTTGTCCTGGGATTCATACCTATGGCGTGGAGGGACATAAAAGTCGTATTCATACCGAAACATGAGCGAGACTTATACGCCCAAGAGAAGGCGTTTAGACCCATCTAATCTGGTTAAAATAGACATTTCAAATTACAACATTTCCGACAGAGCTGAATTTTAGTAGAGACCTTCGATGCACCAGTAGAAATAAAATGATAAAAGTTCCCATAGATCCCATGTGTGCTAGAAAAGTTATTCAAGGTCAGAGGCCTAAATTTTCGGTTACTGTCTACATGATATGCACACATTTTCACACCACCTGTGAGGTGATGGCACTTGGCAAGCTTTTTAACGTGATTTCCCCGGTAGGCCTACTCCACGATCAGTTATGACGGAGTTTTATGGGAAAAAGCTGTATTTACTACATGGTGATTGGTTTTGAACTTGATATCTGATTTCTGCTAATTTTTTAATGTTAATCCTACTCTTCAAATTCAACTTCAACAGTCATGTCTTCTTCTTACTGGACGTTCATAAATTGTTAAACTGAACATAAATCAGCTGTCTCTTCGTCGATATCAGATGAATCTTCGTCTATTGGATTCAATTGAACATTCGAGCAAGATTGACCTTAACAATTCTACAGCCACATTTAGCACTACAACCTTTGTTGCAATTACAAAAATTAATGGCTAGGAGTTTTTTCGGAGGAGGTGGGAGTATACTTTGAATCGATTCCAAAGTATTATTTCTTAATTTCCAACCCCAGTCTTCGGGGTTCAGTTGATTGTTACTTAACCATGTCTGAACTTGATAGTATACTCGATACAAGTGATAATGAGCAGAAGCCGATGTTGGAGTACTTGTTTATTGTTCCATGTTTTTAGCGCATTTTTGCAAATTTATTTGTAAAAAGTAGCTTTTAATCTCACTTTGGCTGGCTGGCTGGCTGGCTGGCAGCAAATGTGGGCGCGTAGAAGAACTCTTGTAGAAAGGCAACGGGTGTACGTGTATCTACAGGGCCGTGAAATTTGTCAACCTTAGGGACATGGCTACATGATGTGGGGTTGGCGACATCTGGGCGTCATCCTCGAGCGTAGTATACTAACGTGAAGGTTTTTCAGTTTTTTCCTATCTTCTACTACAGTTTTGGTCCGATTCTTTTGAAATTGGTGTCGTCGGAAAGATGTTGTAAACGCGCACAACTCCTGCGTGGCGGAATTTTGTTTTTTGTCATAGGGGCGAAATTAACGACCTTTTGCGAGGCGCGCGCGCGCGTCTTCGAGAAGTAGTCAGGCGCCTTTTACCTTCCGTTGCGAACTCACGCGGTTTAACGTTTCGTGAATCTCGAATCGCTGTCTCTCTTTCTCGTGTCGCCAATAGAAGTGAATTGCGAGTGAACGGGACGTCGGAAGTGGGTACCGTAAAAGAGAATGTGGTAGCCCGCGACACGATCTCACTGATGGTGGAGTCAAATCTTCAAACGCGAATTGCGGGTGAACGGGACGTCGGAAGGGGGTACCGTCAAAGGGAATGTGGTAGCCCCCGACACGATCTTCCTGATGGTGGAGTCAAATCTTCAAACGCGAATTGCGGGTGAACGGGACGTCGGAAGGGGGTACCGTCAAAGGAAATGTGGTAGCCCCCGACACGATCTTCCTGATGGTGGAGTCAAATCTTCAAACGCGAATTGCGGGTGAACGGAACGTCGGAAGGGGTACCGTCAAAGGGAATGTGGTAGCCCCCGACACGATCTTCCTGATGGTGGAGTCAAATCTTCAAACGCGAATTGCGGGTGAACGGGACGTCGGAAGTGGGTACCGTAAAAGGGAATGTGGTAGCCCGCGACACGATCTCACTGATGGTGGAGTCAAATCTTCAATCGCGAATTGCGGGTGAACGGGACGTCGGAAGGGGTACCGTCAAAGGAAATGTGGTAGCCCCCGACACGATCTTCCTGATGGTGGAGTCAAATCTTCAAACGCGAATTGCGGTGAACGGGACGTCGGAAGGGGGTACCGTCAAAGGAATGTGGTAGCCCCCGACACGATCTTCCTGATGGTGGAGTCAAATCTTCAAACGCGAATTGCGGGTGAACGGGACGTCGGAAGTGGGTACCGTAAAAGGGAATGTGGTAGCCCGCGACACGATCTCACTGATGGTGGAGTCAAATCTTCAATCGCGAATTGCGGGTGAACGGGACGTCGGAAGGGGGTACCGTCAAAGGAAATGTGGTAGCCCCCGACACGATCTTCCTGATGGTGGAGTCAAATCTTCAAACGCGAATTGCTGGTGAACGGGACGTCGGAAGGAGGTACCGTCAAAGGGAATGTGGTAGCCCCCGACACGATCTTCCTGATGGTGGAGTCAAATCTTCAAACGCGAATTGCGGGTGAACGGGACGTCGGAAGTGGGTACCGTAAAAGGGAATGTGGTAGCCCGCGACACGATCTCACTGATGGTGGAGTCAAATCTTCAAACGCGAATTGCGGGTGAACGGGACGTCGGAAGGGGGTACCGTCAAAGGAAATGTGGTAGCCCCCGACACGATCTTCCTGATGGTGGAGTCAAATCTTCAAACGCGAATTGCGGGTGAACGGAACGTCGGAAGTGGGTACCGTCAAAGGGAATGTGGTAGCCCCCGACACGATCTTCCTGATGGTGGAGTCAAATCTTTAAAAGCGAATTGCGGGTGCACGAGGAAAGTGGGAAGCGGTTAGTGAATGTAGTAGCCTTCGACAAGATCTGTTATTGATGGTTGAATCGAAAGTGGCTAATAGAATACTGATCTGCCACACAAAAATGCGCTGAAGTCCCTTCGATCTCAAACGAGGACTTTGATAATTTTTTTTTCAATTTGCACTGACTGACTATATATTCCAGTAAACTTAATAAGAAGTTAAATTCCCTCAAAATGTGTATGACAAGGATTGCGATCATTTTTCAATATATACGACTGCGGTGGGCAGTTTTCAAATAAACTTCAACTGTTAAGTTACGACACAGCTGTAGATAATGCAAATTTTCACCAATAAAACTTTTATTGAATTGGAATAGCTTTAACCGAATTCATTTCGTACATATTGGGTCAAGCGATTCTTTCATGCGTCAAATTTACGTCATAAGTTGTTAAATTTTTCCTCGTCCCAGTAAACCCAATTTAATTCAGCAAAAGGACAATGTTTAATCTAGTGTCATAAAGCAGCTCTGAAAGCTCTCTGAAATCTTTAATGCATATACGCAGAGATAATCTCAAGAGAAACGTATAAAGTTACATTTGCATTTGCTTTCTTTTTTGGAATTGGGACTCTAAAAAGTATTTCTGTTGTAAAGTGACTTATGATGTGTCCTGGGACCAATGAAGTTTTATGTAGGGGAAGGTAAATATAAAATGAAGTCTCGAAATTTGTTATATTATGTTTCTTTCTTTCTGTTTTAATAATTTATTTTTAATTCTGACATGATCAAATTAACATTTTTGACGATAGTGGCTACGCGTATTTGCGTAATTATAAATTTCATGCAACAAATAACTTTTGAATTAACGCAAATATTTTCATGAAGGATCACTTTACGACGATGAAGAAGACTACAGTTGATGGGTCCTCTACGTAAGGGGCATAGGACACTACACATTTTCTTATATCTTTTAGGTTCTTATTAACCATAAAAGCCCCTCAACTGTAGCCTTCATCATCGTAAAGTACTCTCGCATGAAAATTGGCGTTTATTAAAAAAATAAAACAAGTTTATAATGTTATACATATCATTAAATTGCTTGTATAATCGATACAAATCAGGGTAGATATTATACTAATAGTGTTATAAATTGGAAAATGAAAAATAACACGGCAGCTTACTTTTCGTTGTGTAAGTTTTAGCATAAACTTTATAGTAGGGGAGCTAACACGAAATCCACTGAACGAGAATGATCAAAATTTTAACCGATGGTGTTCCATTTTGCCCTATCAGAGTATGCTAAAATCGATCGTCTGCCGCCTCAGGTCATACGACTTAAGGCGCTGCGGGTACTTCTTGTGGTACCAATTCTGAAAGGTTGTTTTTCGAAAAAATAAGTTATATACCAAATGAAAACGTTGATAATAGCTCTTAAAAAAATATTTAAAAAAATCCCGCGCATTTGATAACTCCGTAAAAAAACAATTCTTAGTCGGTTTTTCACGAACTTTCTACGGATATAACTAGGTTACGGTGGGACGAATGAAGCTGATTTTTTTTACAGACTCATGATAGGTACTACTAATGACTTAACGGTGTTTCGTTTTTAAATTTTGTCTCTAATTACAAGATTATCTTATTAGCTTAACATTATAAGATATCTTATAATTAGAGAAAAAATTTAAAAAAGAAACACTCTCATAGTCATTGGCTGTAAAAAAAATCAGCTTCATTCTTCCAACGGTAACCTAGTTATATCCGTACAAAGTTCGTGAAAAACCGACTAAGAATTGTTTTTTTACGGAGTTATCAAATGTGCGCGATTTTTTTAAATGTTTTTTTAAGAGCTATTATCAACGTTTTCATTTAGTGTATAACTTATTTTCTCGAAAAACAACCTTTCAGAATTGGTACCACAAGAAGTACCCGCAGCGCCTTAAGTCGTATGACCTGAGACGGCAGACGATCGATTTTAGCATACTCTGATAGGGCAAAATGGAACTCCATCGGTTAAAATTTTGATCATTCTCGTTCAGTGGATTTCGTGCTAGCTCCCCTACTATTAGTACATCCATGATATCAAAAGTAGGTACCTATTTTGTCATTTTTCCAAATAAATTTGTTTACAAATAAACATTTTGCTTTATAATCTTAATCTAGCCCTTTAGCAAAAAAATGACAAAATTTAGTTCGCCCTATAAAATCAAATTAGTTGGTTGTTTTTCCAAACAAAAGTGGAAATAATTGAAGATTTTTTTATACCAGCTTAATCCCGGCCTTAACCAAAGAGATCTCATAAAATTTACACCCTTGCCATGAAATCGAATTGATTTATCGTTTTTCCGCCGAAATTTGTAAATAATTGACGATTTTCTCTATCAACTTAATCCGGACTTTAACCAAATACATGTGACACAAAATTTAGATCCACGTCACGAAAGAGAAATGACGTAAGGAAATGTAAGAATTTGAAGAACCTGAAAAATCTAAAGAAATGAAAAAATGAAAGAATCGGAAACTTAAAAGTACACAGAATTCTGAAGAAATGAAAGATTTTAAAGAATCTGTGTACGAATTTTTAGGCAAATAAACTTCTCTATGATTGAAATATATTACATTCTATAAAGTATCAAATAAACTACCAATTCTATTCAGACACCCTCATCCAGCTTCTTCTCCCTTCCTCTCTCGAACCATGCACTCCACGTTATGGAACATTTAAAAAACGAATCCAAAGAATAAGGAGAGCCCAAGGGAGAGCCTAATGGACCAGAATCTGAAGTTTGTCTTCTAAATGTAAAGAAAAAAGAACAAACTAAAAATTCAATTTTTTTGCCTAGAAAGCCCTAAATATGGCAATAATTTAGACACCAGAAGCTTCAATTTACATCCTTCAATTTCTAGTACCAATAGTAACCACTACCTCATTATTTTCTGTTTTACGACTGAAAATGCCGAATTTAGAAGCTTTAGGATTCTGATCGCTTTAGAAAGGGTCTAATTTGCACTCCATAAATTCAAGAGTTTGAACTTAGAAAGTCCTAAATGTGCAAATAATTTTAAAAATTCCATCTACAAAGCGCCCAACTCTAAATTCTTAAATTTTTTGTAATTACTAATCCTTCTAAAAATTTGCCAGAAAACACTGAATTTTGGCAAATTTCGGATTCTGAAAGCTATAAAAGAATAAAATGTGCACTCTTTAATGGAGAGATTGGGATAAATTCAGGATTTTCGCATTAGAAAGCTTTACATGAGACAATAATTTTAAAAAAAATCGGAATACAGAAACCCCCAACTATACATTTTTAAATTTCTAACTAAATAATTGGGATATTATTAAAGGAACGGGGATATTCCTTAATCGTTGCATCTGGCATCAAGGGGTGGGACTTTAACGCTACGTTTATAAAAAAAATTGCTGTGACCATCACAGATACCACCCGCACACCGGCTCATGCGCGATTCTGCCCAAAAGTTTGGCAGTTCTTCCCTTTTATGACTAAGAATATGTTTACCAAATTTGGTTCCAATCGGTTCAGCTGTTTAGCCGAAAATGAGATCACCGACCGACATCATCGAAATTTGGTTTGATTCGTGTTCCTGGTGCTTCAAAACGTGTATTTATTTATTTACTTTGCCTTTATTTTTGGGTGGGCGGGGTTTCAGTGTATTTTCGTCCAGAAGGGGGGAGAGTCATTTGTGACCTCAAGGCAGGCCCCAATGCAACATCTACTAACGTCCGGATAGTAAAAGTGCCAGATTTCTCTTGATAATTGTTTATTACACATCTAGTAGTGAGCTATGTTTGTTTCCGATGAACTGGTGGTTTTTTTAACTAAATCTAAGGAGCTACAGCTAACCTTAGAAAAATAAACAGCAAATTACTCACCCAGATTTAGCATTTCCCCTTTCACTTGGTTTAACAAAAACTTGTGCCTATTAATATAATTGTACATTATCAAACCTAACCAATTTCTTTTTTAAATACAACTCGTATGAATTCAATATTGTCGGTCGTATGATTAAAGAATAATAGTAAATACGTTAGGAAAGGCCAAAAGTTGTACTATCAAAAGGGGAATATTTGTATTTAGCTACGGTATGCGAAATTGTAGTTGTAACAGGAAATGGAGAATTTGTTATACAGCTTATATGGTCAGTTATTTAATAGAAAAAAAGCAAGAGTCGCACAAATGGATCCTAAAGGGCATTACAGGCCTTTCTTCTGATTCGACCCACTATTGTTAATAATATCGAATTACCATTTGCCGTTTCGGTGATCCTCATACAATCGAAAGTCGGTAATCCTGCGAGGATACAAACGTACGATTCAGAACCGCTATATGTAGGAACGGTGGTAATAAGTTTAAATGACGCTATAAACACATTGCCCCTTAATAAGAGAATGTCTAAATACGTTGAAAATCATTCCTCATTACAATGGACCAATACTAATTACATTTTCATTATGTTTCAGGGGAGCATCCTGCAGCAATGCAACATGGAGGACAACTACGTCTGGAATATCCCCTATCTGCGTGTTTTCTTAGTGTATTTGTTGCCCTGGTGGGACCATAAACTGAACTTGAAACATCAATTGTGTTCCCGGTCCTTGACGTCTTTACTACATGAGATCGAAAGGAGAGAACATCTCATACAAAGTAAAACTATTCGTGACCCCGCTCTAAAAAACGAGAACTCTACAGAGCGTAATAAATAAATGTGTTAACTTAGGGTTCGGTGTTTAAATTGAAATTGTGAAATATATAGACGCATAGCGACCTTTAAATCTACATCTTATCTTAAACCTAAAAATAAGATGTGTTAAAGTTTTACAAAAGACTTGTGGTTTACGCTCAAACTGTTATTATAAATTTTTGTTCAGGTTTTCCATGTTAGTATAAAAGAATTTTTATACACATAGCTTTGCATAAACTGGTTTGAACTGTTGTTGGTGCAAGGCATTCGCGAAATGTTTTAAATCTTATTACTTAGCGATTAATTACTTTAAGGTATCTAATTTATAAGAATTCTGAGGCATCGTGATCCTTTTGTCAATGAAATGAAAGAAAGTTACCTCACCCAATATATTTTCGTTATGGCAAGTTCAGAGTTATTTCATCAAAATAAATACCTATTCCATGTAAATACCTAGAATGTGCTAAGATAGTTTTTATGAAGCAACTGTACGTCCTTATATATCATTTTACATAATGTAAATAGCTATTTTAAGTGTAAAACTTCTACTTCTGTTAAGTGTGCAAATTACATAAATAAAATGCATACCAAGACCGTCTCATTAATATGTAATACAAATTAGAGTTTACTAAATCACGGCGAAATTAAAGTAATTAAAGTAAATGTACATTGCCGCTTTGATAATGCGACATACTTTAAGGATATGAAAACAGCCGTAAAACAGAGGGATGGCAGAGCAAAGCTCTCTAACTTTACAACCTTTAAAGGTCATTGAGTATAAAGTAGGAGCAGGCCCATTTTCATTAAAGCACCAACAAAAGTTTTTCCCTACAGGAATGGGGCGTTTGGTTTTAATAACTAACGCACCTTGAATTGCGGCATTGAAAACAACATCCAACCTAAGATAAATACCCGACGTACACCATTGTACGCGATGGTATTGTTTAACCCCCTGGAATGCTTCAATTTGTTCTTCTTTTTAGGGGATTTAATTCAAATAAGCTGTTTGCTTAGGACCATAATCTGAAATAATAATTTTCCAAGATTATTTGTTTTATAACGGCATTAACTTTATTTTGCTTAGTTTAATTACGTTTTCGGCGGTTTCATTATTTGGATACATACTTCTCGTTTTTAATACGAAACTTATGCAAATTCTTTAAATTACACGCGGACGGTTTTAAAGACTGCTATTACTTTCAAAGGATTAGGAAAGCTCGTTTACATATTGGGTATTTTAGGGTGTAGCTACCTAAATTCGGCACACTTGTTTCATGTTTACGAGAGCTGAAAAAGGTATGTGAATCAATCTTCGAGACGCCTCCAGAAAACATTTGTCAAATTACACCTTCGAAACTGGTGAAGTCGTTGGAGTGGAATAAAATGCAAGACAATGTCAGATAAGAAGACTATTGGTAATTTTTTGTACAGATTGCAAGCAGCGACGTGTTACAGGACGGCGGGCTTGGGTGTCCACTATGTTTATAATAACTCGTTTATTTTTAAAAAGTGCCAAATAATTTTATATTATTTCCTCTTTACAAACATAAAGCAGCATATTTAATTCCACATGATTAAGTACTACTTTACATATATACCTGTTGTAGGAAAATAAATATGGCATTATTTTTACCTTTTTTACTTTTACTTTCGTTTTCGACGTAGAAAATAGAATCAATTGCAAAAATATGAGAATTAGTCACATTCTATGCCATAACCAGCAAATAGAAAAAAATCGTGTGGGGAAGGTCCCCTGGTGATTATGTAACAGTCCCGATCGATTTGGATGCCTTTCAAAATAAAAAACTCGAAGAAAATTTATACATCATCTAATTTTATACGCTACCTACAATTAAAATAAAAATAACAATCTTAATAACAATATAATTAAAATATCCAACTGTCGTGAATGGATATGCTACTAATACAAGAAACCTATACAGGGTGACAATTTGAAAACTTACCACCCCCCATATCTTAGTAAATAAACGAGATATTAAAAAAAATCAAAATCCGTTTCAGTAATTCGGAGGGGGAGTCACAATGACATAGTTGGCGACGCACCCCCTCCAACCCCCTGCGCCCCAGCCACCCCAACTTTTAAATCTTAAATAGTGACCCCCCCATGTGTGATACGTCGTTGGAAAGCTCTGAAAAAATGCTTTCCAACCATACCAAATAGCATTACATTTAGGTTAGTAATTTTCGTGCAAATCAAAAATAAACTAATATGATACATTTGAAATCTGTCGTATTTAAAACGCAACCGGCGAACATGGACGAACTAAGACAGAGAATAATTCAAGAATGTCGAAATATTGCAAAACTAACATTGGAAAGGTTCGACAAGAGTTTGAGAATAGATTATAACTGGCGATCAAAAATGAGTTGCTGTCGAGTCGGCTTTGGAAGTTCAAGTTAAATACGATTTTCCATGTTTATTTTTTTATTTGCACGATAATTACTAACCTAAATGTAATGCTATTTGGTATAGTTGGAAAGCATTTTTTCAGAGCTTTCCAACATAGGGGGTCACTATTTAAGATTTAAAAGTTGGGGTGGTTGGGGCGCAGGGGGTTGTGAGGGGGTGCGTCGCCAAGTATGTCATTTTGATTCCCCCTCCGAATTACCGAAACGGATTTTGATTTTTTTAAATATCTCGTTTATTTACTAAGATATGGGGGGTGGTAAGTTTTCAAATTGTCACCCTGTATACATTTATAAATGGTGAACACAATATCAAACTTAACCTAATAAATGAATGAAATTAACTCAGGGAACAACTAGTCTACACTCGGTCATGTCGTTTTTGGCCTTTTAACAGTAGAACACATATTTTTGTTAATGGTACATTTCAGTTTCACTATACCACCTTCGATTTGAACCATAACTACACGCACCTTTTTATCTGTACCACTGTGTAACCTTGTGCTCGATTGCAGCGGAGGAATATTTTCTTTTCACCATCACCATGTCTCCCACGGATAGGTTGTATTTCGCAATCTTCCATTGGGTTCGTTGTTGTAGATGGTTCAGGATGTTCGCGTTTCCATCGTTTGGAATGCTGCTTTATTTGGTGAACTAACTGCCGTGGTGCTGGTGATAAACAGTTCGTACAGTTCAACTTGTGCTGTTGGTACGACAAGTAAGTCTCCACTAAGGAAGTGATTTGGGAATAAGGATCTTACGTCATTAGTTAAATGGGCACATACACGCCTCAACCCCCGTCAGAACTGGATATATCTCCTCAAAAGTAAGGTTCGCGTTGCCTACCCAAAAACAACCTTGATGTGGCGCCCTTGAAGGAATAAAGTGCCAGATTGATATTTTGTGCTATCAAATTTCATAAAAATGAGTTTTTTAACGAACGGAGCTTATAAATTCGCGTTCGGTTCCTACAAAGTTCGTTCCGTTATCGTAATAGAAATCGGTTACGTGACCTCTGCGCCAAATGAAGCGCTTGGGTGCACGCACAAAGGAATCTGTGGTCAATTCACCAACCAAATCCAGATGAATTGCCTTGGTGGCCATACTAATAAACAATGAAATGTAACTTTTTTACCTCACCTCTTGCCCTCCTTTAATGACGGACCGGCATAGTCAACTTCGCAGCGAATGCAGTCGTGCGGACGCAACACGAGCGAGCAATGGGTATAAGTTCTTCCATAAGTTATTCGGAAGCAACAGGATTTACTTTGTACGCATTGTCTTAGTATATTTTTAACCTGATCTTTTCCTGCAATGGGCCAAATTTTCTCCTAAGAGAGTGTAAAGTCGTCAACTGACCAGTATGTTAAAATCGTGGATGTTCTTCTAGCATCAATGCCTAAAAATATTTGATGTTTTGACTCGAAGGGTGCACTGGTGCAAAGGGTGCGGGGCGCTTCTAGACTTGCCTAGACTTTGTTAATAACTAACTGATATAATTAGAAATTGAGTTTATATAGGTATACAGGCTGTTTTACGCAAACTGTTACCTAAAAGTATTCAGGCAGTTTAAATCTCAAAATTTGCATACCAAAAGTTTATCATGACCTCTCAATATGATCATGATCGTTTCGCTTCCGGTTTTACCAGATGCGGATAGCAAATGTTTTATTTTAAACAGAACATCCTGTATTTTATTGCATTTTCGAAATCTACATGATAATATACGTCGTTTGATACCACATTTCTCTATAACGGTTTTTAATTCAACATTTTTCAAAATTTTTGACTGCTTTTCTTTTGGGCCCTATACCTAGGACTCCGTTAACTTAACATTTCAAATAATCTTCCAAAATCAACAATACTGATTTGATACTACGATTATATGAGAATGATTTAAATTTTGAATGTTCTTGTACAGGGTGTCTTAAAACGAATGGTCAATTATAACAAGTTCAAACCTTAAAAATTTGATTTTTTCAAATGTGAAAAAAATTTTACATCGATCAATTATTACATTCCTTATACTTCTGTTATGCTTTCCATCTTATTTTAAATTTTCTAAAGTTGTGATCGTTGTGAATTTTTTTTTCACTATTATAACAGATGTCATTGTACTGTTTTTGGAGACATTACCGGGTGAAAAGTATTGCTTTATACTTGGCGGAACAATTTTTTTGACATTTGAAAGGGCCAAAAAATAAAGCGTGTTTTATTTGTAAAAACCACCACGGTTTGAAGTTATTGAAATTGACCATTAGTTAAGAAAGACGATCAAAATTTAAATCATCCTCATGTAGCATCAAGTCAATATTACTGATTTTGGGAGACTTTTTGAAATTCAAGTCAACGGAGTCATAGGTGCAGCGCTCAAAGAAAAGCAGTCAAACATTTAGAAAAATCTATTTAAAATCACAAAGTAGTTATCCGCATCCGGTAAAACCGAAGTAAAACGATCATGATGATATTCTCTTTCGATAGATCATGAGACACTATGTTGGTATCCCATATTTTCAGATTTAAATGATCAATGAGAGCCTGAATACTTTTAGGTAACGGTTTGCGTGAAACAACCTGTAGATATTATAGAGGTAGTTCTTTGCCAAGACGTGAAGATGTGCGAGGGTAGGTACTTTATTAAAACTTGATATCTTTTGGGGCAACTGGGCAACTTTTCGAACATGATTGCACGAAGTTATAGTTGATTTTAGCGAGTTGCGCTAGTAGAGGGTTCCATAATTGTGTTTTTACCGTGAAAAAGTGTATTATGTTTTTTATTGCAATGTCTACATCTACTGGATCTACAATTCATGCTACTATGACCTTGGCGTAAACAATTGGTACAGTGTTTTAACCGTCTTGCTTCTTGGAAGGCATTTTACATGGTTAATTCTTTAAATTCTTGACATGCGTATATGAAATGTGATTGGTTGCAATAAGAACATCTAATTTGAGGTGTATTCTGTACCGAGCCTTGGCTAGAGGTTATTTTGCTTCTCTTGTCCAATTGCAACCGCTCTAACATTTCGCACCTACGCTGTAAAAATTCAATCAGGTCAGATAATGAGGGAATATGTGTGGTATTGTTCTGTTCCCAATCCCGGGCGGTAATATAATCTAATTTATTAACAACTAAGTAAATAATTAAAACATCCCATTGCTCGGTAGGCAACGCTAAACTATGTAAAACATTTAGATTTGACGTCACTTTATTAATTA
Source organism: Photinus pyralis (assembly GCF_008802855.1). NCBI lineage: Eukaryota > Metazoa > Arthropoda > Insecta > Coleoptera > Lampyridae > Photinus > Photinus pyralis. Next base: position 32,190,579 of record NW_022170596.1, on the reverse strand, counting down.
ATTGACGCATTGCAGTGGAATTGTACTTTGTAACGGTAGGTAATGCAAATAAGGCGCTTATGTGATTTTTAATTAGTAATTTTTTGTTATGGTAACGCTTGACTAGTAAATCCCATGCAATGGAGTAATTTTCGAACGTTGTCGCTAGCGAGTCTACTACTTTAGCTGCTTCGTTTTTTAAACAGGATTTTAAACAGTGAAGTTTTTCAATATCTGTGATAGTTTTGTCATTATGAATTAAACTTTTGAAAGTCTCGTAGAAGGACAACCACTGGTCGTAGTTACCGTTAAAGGATGGCAATTCTATAGGAGGTAATATAAAGGTACTATTGCCTTTGAATTCAGTAGGGTTATTTTGGGATTGAACTAAATTTGTAACCGGTTCTAAGTATTCTTTAGCCAACGCAACGAGTTTGCAGTATTCATTTTCGAAACTTTCTCTTTCTTGGAAATTCTGAGCTGACTCATCGGTATTTGTATTTATTTCGCACAATTCGTCAATTTGATCTTGTAAAGTGTTAAATTCGTCTAAAATTCCCACTACTTTATCGAATCTTAATTTTAATTCTTCTACTTTTAAATTGTCGTATGAATTTATAAACGTGGAAAATCTGTTTAATTTACCTTTTACACTACGTCGTTTGGCAATTAATAATTTTAATTCCGCCATTTTGAGAAGATGTATACAGCACGTGTACGAGAAATCAAGGACGTGAGCGTGTAATATAATATACGAGAGGGTGTATATTGTAACAATAAAGGAAGGAGACTTACGCGAATGTCGTGAATGCTGTATCGAGGGATGATTGATTCTTCTTTCGATGATGCACTTGTATTTACTAGATACTAATTAATCCGAAGTTCCCATGCTGTGGAGCGGTTCACAATAATAAAACCACCGACTATTTTCACTTAACGATTGAATATATTTGGTGTTAACCAGACGAGAACTGTATACAGAATACAGAAGGTTCCTTTACCTGCTGGAGCCTGGAGCAGGTATAAAATGAATCCTTAGTTAGGGTACGAGCCAACAGCCTATATTTACATTTCAAACAGTGGTTTAATGATTTTTACAGCAATAGTAACCTGTGAAAATTAAGAAATTAGAAGATACATCCAACATTTTGTAATTTTATTGAATTTTCTCTTCCTTATTTCACCAATTTAGACTCTACTCGACGTGATAAGGAAATGGGTTTAGCAGGACGGTTTCAAGTTTTAGGGACGCTTAATGTCATCATTCCAGAAAGGTTTCGCCTAATTATTCTGGTAAGAGTCTTATTCTTTGACGTGGAGTCTGCAATTTTAAGGACAAAGTATGCGAAGGTAACAAGAGTCCACCCATGCTTTGAGGGAGGAAGCAGAGTTAGCGGTCATACCAGTACATTAATTGTTGATTAGGCAAGGGAGACTGTCGGCTCTGTGTATCCGAGGCCGAGCTCCTTTCTTTTCAGAACCCGAATATTGGACTTGAATTTACAAAAAGTTGATGAGGGTTCCAATATTTTGGGGAATGGTGTGGAATTCCGAATGTTTCCCTTTAAATAGGTATGTGTTTATTCAAATTTCACATAATTAGTTTAATCTCATTGTAAATAGCATTCCGTTTCATAATTAGCTCTAAATATTCAAATGCGAGTTAGGATCAGCTTATCTTGTTTTATTGTATTCAGCTTATTGATTAGGTACCTTTGTCCACTAATGGCCCTTAAGAATTTAACCTTGTACATAGTTTCAGTGTTTCGTGGAATTTGTAAAAACCGGTCAATCAATAACACGGCGTTATTTATCTCTGCTTTCTAAAATATTGTAAGGTCCGTTAGTATTTTGGAATTTAGTGTATGGATATCTTGGATTGATGGATATCTTGGATTGATGGATATCTTGATTTATGGATATCTTCACACTCAGCGCATAACCAAGGCACATATGTCTTTACTCAGGTCACGAACTTTAATATCTGCGACTTCGACACAAATGGAACGAAACGAACGATTACATCCATCACAGAATATCATGGATTGTGAATATTTGTTGGGATCATCACACGTGCATAGGTTGATCTTCGAATTGTCATCCAAATTGCTATAATTTATGTCTGCGATTGAGTAATTCATATTGAATCTATTTTTTTAATATAAAATATTGTTTCCAAACTTGTTCAAATGGTAACACTCAAAAGCTTAATCCTATACGGGTGGATTTAAGTTCAAATCCACGAAGACTTTAATGCAAATAAAAATCGCATTTGAAGAAACTGAAGATGTAGTTTGAATATCGAAGACGAGGACCAACGTGGACGCATATGATCTAATACCGCAACATTCCTTTCGGAAAATGCGGTATTTACTTAGACGATTACCTAAAATATCCCGCTGCACATATGGAAGCAATAGCGGAAATGAATACCAGTGTGCTACGGGGGTTCCTTCTGGACTTGAAAATTACCATCGGTTCCGCCCAGCAAGGCAAACCATCTTGTCCTCAGGCTGCGTAACAAATAAAAATAAATGCTCCGGCTAACTCAAATTGGTGGGCTTTTAACTCTTTCCTACTGCGTAACAACCTTAACCTGCCGCCTACCAGTCTCCTGCCTCAACTCCTACTCCTCTCTGTCCTTCCCCTCGTTCTTCGTTAAAGACATAGGCACATTGGAACCAAGTAGATAATATATTTAAATGATATGATAGACACAAACAAATTACAGGGATCTAGCAATTCTTCTCTCCTCCTTGTAAAAAAATGTAGCTTAACAATGAAAACTAACTTAAATAAAAAATCCTACCAAGTGAGACTAATTTGCTCAAGGGGTGGCCATCCTCTACAGTTTGAAAATTTCAACAACAGGTCATCGGTTTTTACTCCAGCGTGGGCTGGGACTTATTTAAATAAACACAAAAATTTATCCTACTCTTTGGTAATCGTTCATTGGACTTTAATAAACAATCAAATCAAAATTTTACTATAGCTTGATTACCAAAAAGTGGGATTTTACAGAACGTTACAAATTTAATTAGACTAACCTTTACAATATTTGTACAGCCGATCTTGTGAACTGCTCTTTCCTCTGGTACAGGGTGGATGTGATGAAACCTGACACTTAGGTCTCTGTGACTTCCTAGGGGGTGGCTTGAAGTTAACACACGGAAACAAAATCCACGGTGCCTATCCTTCCTCGGAACGAAAACAAGGTTTAGTGTTTGAACGGAAGCTTAGTCCAGGAAATCCTTCGCGTGGCGAGTGGGAGACGGCTAGCTGCCAAAGTTTCTACACAGCAGGTGTATTTAATTTAACACAATGACTATTCCTTTCCACCGGCTCTTAGAGTTTATTGACTTTAACTCGCCTGCTGGAGACGGTTTTTTGAGTTAGCGGCACGGCAGAACACAAATTTTTTATGGTCACGATCCGACGGTAAACCGCGATTTATTCTTGGGTGGTTCGACTACTCCTTTCCACCGGCTCTTCTTGGGGCAAATATCTCTCCAAAGCGCAGCGCTCCTTTGACAAATGACCGTGCGGCACTAGTAGGAAATTCCACCTGGGGCGGATCCCGAAATTCTGCGCCTTGAGGAATAGGGCAGCACTTTGAATTATATATCCTCGAGAAATCACAACGTATCCTAACGCGATTCACTGCATCCAAAGTAAACTGGTGTGAAGCTCAAAAGGTTCGCCTAACTATCACTTGATCGGAACCGGGGTTTTCGTCGCCGAAAATTCAACGCGAAAAGAAAATAACACTTCTAAACGGGGTGCAAAAAGCACGCAACTGGGAGCAACCGAAATAAACCGGTGGCTCAAAACGCTAAGTGTACCAAAACGATCGCTCAAGGTACGTGTTGACCCCTTGACGTACTAGACGCGAGTCTTTTTAAAACGATCCCCTTCTTCAGAATTCAAATGAAAAAAAACCACACCCAAATTACCATAACACAAAAATGGCTCCCGCTAGAAATTCTCCCATTGGTTTAGATACAGAAGACTTAACCCCCTCTAGCTTCGTCGTCGACTTCCACAAACTGCTGATTAAGCGAATCTCACGGTTTTCTGCTGACGAAATGAAGACCACTGATCCCTTGATGACTGGGTGCTATTTCCGCTCCTATTCTCGGTCTAGACGGCGCCTCGGGTGATTAACGAACGACAAAACTCGCATTACTCATGATGACGTCAATCAACTTTGCAATCTTCCCACGACGAAATCAAATTTGAGTGAAATTAAATCTACCGTACCATAGTCTTGAGCGAACCGAAATGCCCAAACGAAAATGATCACCAAATTTCTAATCGGAACAAATAATGAAATATACAGGGTGACCTGCACTATCATGACAAGAAATTTCGAATTTTTTTAATTAACTTCGGCGCGAAATAAAACCACTCGTTACAAGTGTTGTATTAGCCTCAACTTATTTATTGTTCGTACTGTTTTATCGCAGCTTTCAAATAGCATCATTAATCGCAAGACAATAGAAAATGAGAATCTGGCACGTTTTATTGGCAGTAATCCATCCATCAATATTTATTTGCATATTTCCCCCATTAACTATTAACCTTTCGCTTGGATGACTAACACGCATTTATCCTTTAGTGGTTACACAGCTAATAGGTGGTTAGGATGATAACTTGATTCGATTAGAACCTGCAAGGGTAAGGGCGACGCCGACGGAAACGCAAATGTAGGTCATACTGATAAATTACGGTAGCTACCACCCCCTAACACAGTACTTACATGCAATTATTCCGACTGGTGCATCAATAAACGGTAAGGCCTGATACGACCTTAAGGGATTTCCAGTTTCAAGTGTAATAAATTTTCACAGGATAATACCCATTTGAAACAATTCAACCTGCGCAATTTTGTTTTTTTTAGACAGTTGGTCGTGGTTCAAGCATGTAAATAGTAGCATGGAGTGTAATAAACTATAAAAAACTAACGTGGGTATGGAACTTTTAGTGCTCGTAATACGTAACGTAATGTAAATTTATGTTGCAAACGGCGTTTTTTGCAAGCACGCCTAACGAGGAAAATTAACGATTAATTTAGGAAAGTTAACATATTCTAATTACGTACGAAAATGCGCCCTAATATATTCCATATTTTTCAAAAGAAAATGCAAAGCAAACGAAAAAGGTGTTGATAGATTGAAATTACGGCACCTGCTTATAATTAATTCCCTAAAGTGTTAATGTAAATGGATTGGAAGGTTTAATTAAAATTCAAACTTCGTTTTTATTTACTTTCAAAACTTTGAAATCTTAATACAACGTCTAGTAGGCGTTTAATGGTAATTTAAGCTAAGGTTTAATTTAAATGAAAACACCCTGGAGAGCACAAATGCGAAATAGGGAAATATTACCTTTTTAGGAGCTTTTAAATTATGATAGGATTATTTTACAGTTCCAAAGATAAACATAAACGCGCAACTGATGAGAAGCGTACTTATCAAACTTCCACGTTTTGATTTTTACTCTAAATATTGATAGCCATGTTCCATAATTTTTAGTTTTCATTTTATAAAGGATACAGTTAGGTATAGAAATTAGTCTTCGATCGTTCGTGTAAAAATATACGTATCTCTTGTAGTTCCAACAATTGCATCTAGACAACCTCCCAAGTGTCGGCGACAAGTCACATACTGTAACGTCGGCAAATAAAAATTTAAAATCTCCGCACAAGTTCAAGCTTACCGCTACAAAATAGTCAGCATCCGTACATTCAAAAATTCAAATCTCCCCCACAAATTCAAACTTACCGCGACAAACAAAATTCCCGCACAGATTCAAATTTTCCGCAACAAAATGTCCTACATCCGGGAATAAAAAATGGCCAAACATCAGGAAATTCAAAAATTCAAATTTAGTACAAACCACGTTCATAAATTCAAATTTACCGCGACAAAATGACCGACCCACGGGTAAAATTACAAGAAATTACACCTCCAACTCTTCTAGCTCCAACAATCTCGCTAGATGTCATTACAACTGTCGATGACGACGACGACGACAACAAGCACGTGATGTGACGTCTGAAATTCAAAAGTTCAAATTTCTCCACAGAAATTCAAATTCAAATTTAGTACAAACCACGTGCACAAATTCAAATTTACCGCGACAAAATGGCCGATTTTCGGAAATAGTATTTGGGTTTCCTTGAAATTACTTACAATAGTTCTTCACAGAAACCATCAGAGGGGTTACCTGATCCTCTTATATCCTCTGGTTTGCCTGAATACGTATCAAATTGATGGTGAACGGTATTGTTCTTGGACTAATTATAATTCTTAAATGTTAAATCTATTAAACCCGGAACAAGAACGGCAATTGTAATCTTGTAATAGACGAATCCTAGGTTAACCCAATCGGCCCATGTCCAGGAGACGTAGTAGAGGTTTAAATAAAAATGTCGTCAATATTCGCCCATTTAGAAACAAAAGTATTGCTCGTATCTGGACATATGTTCGCATTTGCCATTTTTAGTTTTGGCCTTTTAATACTTATTATCCACATAAAGACATTGACCCATTTTATACGCTTACAAATTTAACTGAAATCTAGTTACGTAGTATAGGCTAATACGAACAAAAGTTGACATTGGCCCTTTTAGAACCGAGCTCTAGATTCTAGAATATAACCTTAAGTTTCAGCGTAATGCGATTTAAAAGCCACCATGAGCTGTAACTTTATCGTTCCGAACGAATTCAATTTTTCATCAGATGTAGAATTCGAAATTATGGTAAATGTAAGGTGTCAAGATACCTATAGATACGAATTTACAAAAATGTCAAGAGGATGACTCCGAAGGATTTACGTCATCTTCCCTCTCGCGATTGTAGAAATTAGTTTTTCACACAAAGTAAGCGATAAAAAACTGTGAAAAAACTAATTAAGAGTAGTAACAACGTGGCGTGGTGTGGGTCAGCAAATATTGAAAAGTTAAGAAATGCAGAGTCTTATAAAATATACTCGTACTATAGTGAAATAACTGAGCTACAAATTGTTATCCAAATCGTCGCGTCAAATACAAGGGACATTTTTCAAAGCATTGGAAGTAGGTACCTACTTAAGTGATTTATTTAATACACTCTTCTTTTGTTGCACGTTCACTATACCCAAAAATACACAGGTACATTTCTTTATTATAGTATAACAGATACATTTCATATATTACATTCCAAACAATGTGACACTAAATGATAGCTTCCATTATACTGTCACTTTGAGTAAAATTTATGATGTCAGTTGTGATCATTTTATATAGGAACTTTCGAAATTTATATTATATAGAGTAAGTGCATTAGGTGCGAGCGTATACACTATACACTATAACTTTATGTGTTTGCCAGTATGCTTATATAAACTATTTTTCTCCTGATTGTCGATATTAATTGGCATATCAAATTACTTGACTCTATTTTTGTTATCCGCCCTCCAAAATGACCATTAACGATGGTGGGGTGCTCAAAGTTTTACGAGAATCTCACGCAATGTTCCTGGGATTTGTTACTCAATACGAATTTAAATGTTGAAACTAAATTTAACTATTTTCATAATACTTTGATTGATATTTTTAACAATTCGTTCCCACAAAAAATGGTCAAGTGCAATAAGGAAGGTATTCAATTGAATTGGTTTAACCCCATATTACATACCATGCGTGAGAAAGTACGTTTATTAAGCGAACTAAAAAAGAACTGCCCTTCCTTAAAATTACAAAGCCAATTCTTGGCTTTAAAAAGAGCATATAGAGCAGAAAAAGCTAAGGTAAAAATGAATGAACAAATTATTAAATCATCCAAAAATCCGAATAAAATGATGTGGCGAATTATAAATTCTTATAGACAAAATGAAGATAATGGTAGGGTCGCAGATATACCGCATCTTAGTGCTGAAGCATTCAATGAGTACTTCATCAATGTTGCTAGAAAACTAACCGAATCAGTTATATCTACTCACAATATCACGAATGATATTGGCATTCTCCATATTACTGATACACCTAAGTTCCAGTTTAAAAAGTTTACCCCAATAGAGACCCGTCAATTGATTAATTCCTTGAAATCAAGTAAGTGCAGAGATTTATTTATTTATTTGTGTACCTTTATTATCAAGTCTAATATTAATAATCTAGTATTACCAATTACTAAACTTATTAATTATTGTTTTCATTTTAAATACTTTCCTGATCAACTGAAAATTGCAAAAGTCATACCCCTACATAAAAGTGGCTCTGTAAACGAAATATCCAATTATCGGCCAATCTCGTTATTACCAGCCCTCTCAAAGATAATGGAAAAAGCGATGTACATCAGAATGAACGAATTTTTAAACATAAATAGCTTAATTTCTAATAAACAGTATGGTTTTCGTAAGAACATGAACACTGTCGATGCAATTATCGATTTTGTTTCATTTACAATTAAATGTTTCGAAAATGGCGAATTCTCAATGTCCACATTCTGTGACTTAAGCAAAGCATTCGATTGTATTTCTCATTCCGCATTAATAGCGAAACTTCGAACTCTGCATTTCTCCAACGACAGTATAGATCTAATCAAATCCTATTTGTCGAATAGGTACCAGTGTGTGCAGTGGAATAACAGTCTCTCCAAGAAACGCCTCATTACACTTGGTGTGCCGCAGGGGCCTTTGCTGTTCTTGATGTATGTGAATGATCTTGAGATCATTCGCAATTCACAAACTTTTAATTCAAACTTGGTGTTGTTTGCGGATGACACGACATTCAGCATTGGAGATAAGTTACTCAATAATGCATTTGAGAACTCTAGCTGTCTACGTGCGTGTGCATTTGATTGGTTTAAACGTAATAGCTTATCGGTGAATGTTAATAAAACCAAAAGTATCTGTTTTACGTCTAAACCCATACATGAATCTTTTGCTAAGGGCACGATAAAGTTCTTGGGTGTCTATCTTGATCCCAAGCTCAACTGGCACAATCATGTCAATTACGTCGCAGTTCGTGTTTGTAATTCAATGTACTTATTGAGGAATTTAGTTGATCATGTCTCTACTTCAGTTCTTAAACTAGCGTACTTTGGCACTTGTCACAGTATCTTGTCTTATGCCACTCTGGTGTGGGGTCATGTTTCATCCACAGGTAGATTATTTCGCCTACAGCGGCGTGCATTACGCATTATTAGTGGTTTAGCGTATCGGCAGGACTGTAAAAGTTGGTTTATCCAATTAAAAATCCTAACCCTGCCGTGTATTTTCATATTACAATGCCTTATTTATGTCAAAAAGAATATTCTTTCATATGAATCAAACACCATCAACCACCAACATTCGACAAGATACAGTTCTCTCCTACGCTTAAATCAATTTAAACTTCAAAAATCTCTCAACGGTCCTAACTATTGGGGTGTAAAGTTTTACAATGCGTTAGATGATAATATGAAAAGGTTAGAATTATCCCAATTTAAAGCTTCCTGTAAGAAAGATTTTAATCACGAACGCTTTTTATTCATTTGAGGAATTTTTACTGTTCATTCAATCTTCTTGACTTGTGTAAATAACGTTTGTTATACAAACACCAATTACTTATTATTATTATTATTATCGTCGTTTTTTTACTCACTCATGGTGGTATGCTTCACATGAGACGGGTCTTAACCAAGTCATCATGTGGTAATGTGTGGCGTTTAGTGTCATTGGTTGAGAAACTTTCTGACCATATTTGCCGTGTTTAGTAATATGGCCTTCTGTATGTTTGTGTGTATATGTGTGCTGAGCTGTAGTGCTTGTAAGTAATGTGTAAATGTTTTTGTTGTGAGTCCTGTGACTGAGAGTAGGACCGGTACTATTGTTACTTGTTCTTGCTTCCAGAGTTCTTTGAGTTCTATTGCTAGTGGAGTATACTTTATGATCTTTTCTTGCTCTTTGTGTATGAGATTAGCGTCGTTTGGGATGGCTATGTCTATTAACTGTGTTGTGTGTGCGGTTTTATTAATTAGTGTAATGTCCGGTCTGTTATGTGCGATTGTCTTGTCCGTATGTAATGTCCTGTCCCAGTATAATTTGTATTCGTTGTTTTCTATGTAGTATGTTTAACGGTGTATACTTGTAGTATGGTGTGCGTGTTTGAATCAGTTGGTGTTTTAGTGCGAGTTCTTGGTGTATGATTTTTGCTGCTGTGTTGTCTCTATTCGTGTAGTCGGTGCCTGCAATTACTTTACACCCTCCTGTAATATGTTCAATTGTTTCTTGATATGCATGGCATTTTCTACATTTATCTGTGTCGATAAGTTCTTTTATGATGTACTTTCTGTAATTTCTTGTTGCTATTACTCTGTCTTGTATTGCCATAATAAAGGCTTCTGTTTCGGGAAATAATTTCCCCGCTGTTAACCAGGAGTACGTTAGTGTTTTGTCAATATGAATGTCTTGTACTAGTGCAAAGTGTTGACCGTGCAGTATTTTTTCTGACCACTTGATCTTTTTTTGTTCTGACGTTGTTATGTCAAGTGTCTCGTCTACGTTTTCTTGTGTTAGGTTGAGCGGTGTGAAGTTTTGGTCTATTTTAATTATGGCTTGATGAATGGGTGTCTGTTTTCTGTAAAAGTATGTCCTTAGGTTCTGTATTAGCGTGTGGTGAAGTGTCTCAATGTCAACGAGTCCCCTCCCACCTTCTTTTCTGCTGATCGTCTGCCTTTCTATAGATGAATTTGGATGAAGTTTTCTGTGTTGCGTCAATCTCGTTCTTGTTATTCGGTTCGAATAGTTATTATTGTTATTATTATTATTATTATTATTATTATTATTATTATTATTATTATTATAAATACTCGAACCGTTTGCAATCCTGTAATAGGTGACAACGAGGTGGCAATGCGAATGTTTTGTGGGTTCATGTTGAAACTGGCTTTACATTCTTCATTATTCTCTGTAATTTCTCAATGAATTCGTCATCTGAAGGTTTCTTTGCTGAATAATTTATCTATAGCCAAAGGGTTTGTCCATAAATCATATCATATGGACCAACACCAGAATCCTATTTTAGGCGTGGGTCGTAAGTCATGGTCTGCAGAACTTGATTGCAAAGTAAATGGCTGTATTTTCTACGTCACAACCAATAGTATCTAGTTCTTCTTCTCCAAACGTCGATTTTTTTAGGTTTATTTCCACGCAATACTTATTTATTCATTCTCAAATCAAGAATGAAAATACTAAAGGTAAATTTTGTAAAATGTGACTGTACTCACCAGCAATATCTTGAGCCCACCCTCAGTAAATCCTATCATTTAAATAAAAGCATATAAATTAATACACATAGTCAAGTCTCTTGTTCGCGTCTAGTGTCACCCGAATGAGCCTATAAATGTAAAATCGAGTTTCGTAGTAAGTATAAGAAATTACCTATTGGTTTAATTTGAAATTAATAATGATCTAATAATTTCACTAGATTCCCTAGAACTGCCACCTTCATGAAAATTCACTCAAATTAGCACCCAATTAACACAGAGAAATTAAATATCTTCTCTCTGTCTTCGCTAAGGACTTTGAGTAAGGGTCGTTTCCGTCCTTACTCTAGATTTGTAACCATGTTGTTTATTAAAAAATAGGAATTGATATATTTTGCACGTAAAGCACTTTTTTTATAATCTCGTCGACGTCCTTCCATTTATTCGTCTCACGGACACTATAAAACTTAAAAAGGATATCTTATTATTATTTACTTTCTAAATCCTCTCTCGTAAAGTGAATAAAATAAGACCGGAATAAATTATATTAGAAGGATTTGGGTAAGAGCCGCGCTCCTTACTTAGGGTAAGTTAAGAAAATGAAAATGTTTTCATCCGAGGTTGTGTAATCTATATTCCTATAAAAAAGCTCGAAGCAGTTATATGTTCGATTTCCAGCACCTATTCCAAAGTGCACTTCATTGGCAGGCGCATTTTTATTAATTATTCGATTTGTGTTTCTAGAATTAAACTACCTAGTTGTAAGTCAAATTTTATTCCGATTTGCATTATATATAAAACATACATTTTCAAAATGCTCAATTACGAAATGAATGTCTAAAACAAGACATGTAAATGCGAAAAACAAGGAGATTGTTATTTAATAACATACAGTTGGATATACTTTGTATGTTTAAAATAAAAATAATGTCCTATTACGTTTATTTACAGTACTCGATATGATCGAAACGTTACATTTTATCCAATTTAGGAATATATTGTTTCGTTTTCATAATGTAGTTTTCTTTTCAACGACCTGGAATATTATGTGAAATACCAAAGTAATAGAAAATACAGCAACATTTAGGAAATTACAGTGTGACAATTGACTTCGATACTGAATAATATCATTGAATAAGTATTACCTACTTATCAAATCAATACCTTAAATACGTACCAATGGTAAATTCATAAAAAGGCCGACCACTAAAAACCAAATAAACAATCGAAGGAGAATTTAAAAACTGGTAACACAAATCAAGGTAATGCAATTGAAATATTAATTTACGTGCACTCTGCAATACACACGTTATTGTTTTGAGCAATAAAAGCGGCTTAAATTGCAATGAGTAACAAATAAACTACTGCCAGAAAACAAACGCCAGCATATCTGTCAATTTGAATTTCTAAAAATAAAGGGGATGTCCTACTCTGAGTCTCTGACCAGTGTTAACCAAAATGGTCGTTTCTTCAAGGAGCGTGAATACTGAATAGGATGGCATCAATATTTAAATATTTACATTATGGTTCAATATTTGGTAAACGTAAAACTTAGTGGGTATCGGACTATCAGTAACAGTTTTCAAATTATGTGCACTTTATTTATTTATTTACTTATTTATTTATTTATCTATCTTCCCAAAACAAGAGAAATAATTCCGTATCAAGTTTTGAACACATCTATGCAAATTATAAAAAAAAAATTACTAGTCTCTATCACCATATTAAATAACAAACTTAATTTCAACTTCAATAGGGACAGGCCAAACAGCTGCACATTTTCATTTCCAGTTTTTTGCAATTCATTGTAAATAATTATCATGGGTACGAGATTTTGAAAAAATTAAATTTTACTCTCGTTTCCGGGACGTTAATATCTATAAACGAAAGTAGATAACTCCAATGGATGTGATTATTTAATAATTTAAATATAAACATGCTGATGTCCCTTTCTACGATCATTAAGAGCACAATAATTATACAATCTTGCTTAGGTAATCACGATAATGTTCATAGCGAGGATACATTCGTGTGAATCTAAAGTGGAGATATCTGATAAAATTACTCAGGATCATTTCAATTGCCATTGTGTGTTTATTAGTTTAAGGTGACCAAATAACAGCTGCATACTCCAGGTTGGCCGCACCAAAAAAAAAGTAAACTGTTAGATTGTTTTTTTTCCAAAAACTGGAATATGCACTGTAATTACATTTTCAAATACAGAACCAAGGTCTTTCTGCAATTTTTTACGATACCAGACGCTTCTGATTTCATAGCTTAATTTTAGATCATACCTGCGAACAACAAAACATGCCTTACGATATCAACCAAATCATTAATAATTCAAATAACAACGATACTAAATTTTACCCTTGCGGTACTCCCGAGAGTACATTGAATACACTGGGATGTACCCGATTTGAAGTTAACAAATTGTTGGCGATGTGAAATATGGGACCCAAAAAATGGTATTATAGCATCAGAGAACCCTAACCTATAGAACTTTCTAAGCAACACATCATGATTTACACTGTCGACGCTCAACGGCTTTAGAAAAGTTCGTATAAATCGTATCATAATGAATTTTTATCATTTAAGGCTTTTCAAGCATTATGTGTTTACTCCATTAAATTCGTTATACTTTTTTTTTTAAGAAAAGCATGTTTAGAAATTTGCATTTTTGCATGAGCATACAGTCGTTTATGATTATTTTTTCAGATTATTTGCCGGAGCGGATAGAATTGCGACTGGCCCATAGTTTTGAATACCATTCTCGGATCCAGACTTATGGATTGGGCATACCTTTGCAATTATCAGGAAATTGAAGTTATACAGTGTTGTTAATGCGGGCATCCAGGATGTCTTCACACCCTTTAAATATATATGGCAGCATTCCATCCAGTCCGGCAGCTTTTTTAGGTTTGAATTCCTTTACTGCCTCCTGAACCTCGCTTTCCGAAATATTAGCTATACGTATCTACAATATCACATAGCGAACGTTGCCGTTCTCAGATGCCTATTTTGAATGTGGAAGGGGTTTGCTTATACACGATACAAATACGTTGCAAATACGTTTGAAATATCTTTTGATCCCGAGTAACTGATATTGTTTAAAGTCTTCTAAATTTTCGGTATTTAACTTTCAATTTTTAATAAACGTCCAAAAATCGTTCACGTTTGAAATAATTACTTTTCATGTGCGGCATTTATATCTATTTTTATTCTCTTACGTAGTTCCTTGAATTGTGCATCATGAAAATGTGTGTTACTATTCTTATTTTTCATTTTTCTAAAGTTATAGTTTCTTACTTTACAGGGGATAAAAACTGTTTCTTTCTGATAGACTATTGCTGACTTCATAGCCCGAATTGGATTATAATTCTAGGGATGGAAATGCTAACTTCACGTTCCTTAGTGACAGCCATGGGTGTCAAATCCTTTAGAAACCTTGAAATGCGCTACCAGTTCAGACCGGCACACGGGGTGATTTACAGTTCTGCAATTGTCTACCAATAATGTTAAACTTTTGATATCTGTCCAGGGCCGTAGCCAGAGGTATGCCAGGGCAGGCTGAGCCTCCCCTGAAAAATTTTAAGCCTGTCCTAGCCAGATTTCCGAATTTCTTATTGTAATTTACTAGTGTGCTAAAATATATAATTATTACTATTGACGATGTTGTGGTTATCAATTAAACGAACATATCTATGTATGCAATCCCACGCGATCTGGGTCACACTGTATATAGTGAATAGGAATGACAGTGCTTTTTCCAGAGAATAAATTTGTTCAACGGTGGTGGTTTCTGATAGTCAATCCAAAGAAAAAGAGGAACTCAATCAAGAATGAATACAAATAAAACTGCCGAAACAAAAAAGCTTGATATGCCTTTTACATTTTGAATTACAGACATCAACGACTTTTATTGTAGCTTGTCGGTTTATTTAAGTACAATGGTTATTCACCGCCTGGATCCTTACGTTCCGTTGCTGTCTACGATATTGAGTTATGCGAAGTTCATATACACAGAGAAACACATCTTCGACAAACCACCAATGCGCCTCGCCCGTCACGCCAAGAAATATCTGAACACGGAATAGGAAGCTCTTAATAATAAGATATAGGAGCACGCTGTTTGAGAACAAGTTTCATTGAAGAGAGTTCAAATGCATTTGAGTAAAAAAGGAGACCATTTGTGGCATCTACTGCATACGGTTGGTAGTTCTGTGGTATTCCTTTTCATTGTTTGCTCGCGTATTTCCTCATGTTTGTTCAGAATCTACATACCTAGTTAGTCTATTTCGTTTATTTCCTTCAGCGCGGCTGTAAACATTACATAATCGTTGTTCCATCAACTGTGTATAATGGTTGAACATGTATTCTAATATTTGAACTTCATAGCTAGCATGGTCAAGCGTATTAACTGAATTTGAACGTTCCTTGTATTTAAGCAATTGTTTAAATTGTCCTCCTAATTTTTAACCTAATAAGGTAATCAGGTCTGATAAAAGGTAAAGTAATTTTTTGCGATCACCTTTTTTTGGACAATATTTCTTCAAATGTCCACGTTTTACATTATTTTAAGCAACTTTCAAAGAATAAAATTTGTTTCCGTCTGTATGTACATACGTGCGTACGTTGGCAATTTTCCGAGGTAACGGCTCGACGGATTCGGTTCAAATTCTGGATATGTATATTAGGCATACGTAGGTAAACGAAAAATTGGAGCGCCGCAACGGCATCGAATTTTTTTTCAAAAAGTAACATACAATTTTTACTAAGGTATTCGGATGACCTTATTTTTGTACAACCTACAAAAATTGCCTGCCCTGCTTTCCGACAAAGAAAAAGGTGCATCATACAGTTGGAGGCACGGACAATGCAATTTCCAACAAACTTTGATTAAATGCTCCTACATCGCTAATTCTACTATTCATTCAAACGTTTACAATCGAAATATGTAATTAGCGTCTACTAGTGTTAACAATACTATACTATTATTAAAGAGCTCCTAGCGAGTTTATAATTTTACGGTGTCTGTTCGTCTGTCCGTTCGTTAGCACGATATCTCAAAAACGAATGGACCGATTACGATGAAATTTTGCATGTGGATTTTTACCAAATTTGTAGATCGGAGTCCGTGAATTAGCAATGTAGGCCAAAAAATAAGGAAAGCCCTTTTGACATCTCCGTTAGTTATGAACCGAATTGCATGAAATTCAAAATGATCATAGCTTTAGCCATATAATACGTAATGCCAAACCAATCCAAACCCATGAGCTCGTTTGCTATATTTGTTTGTTTTATTTCCTTTATAATTATAAAAACTTCCATGAGAAATGGGTGCTCTAAAGTTCTCAGGCAGTGCGGAAATTGCCATAAATCACCAAATTCTGCAGCAATCTTTTTCCAATCTTCCACGATTCTTGGCGTCTAATTATGTAACAAAAAATGAAAAGGGAAAATATGATTAATTTGGATGTGCTTACATTCATATAGTTTTCAGTTAAAACTTTAATGGTCGCATTACATACTGCAGGTGCGAAGCGTGAAATTGTTGATTCGTGTATACGACAACCTTACATTAGTGATCGGAATGTTTCCCCATGTTGCTAAGAATCTTAAAGTTATCTCAATCTAAAAATAAAGTAACATCAAGTAAGACTATGGCAGACCGCAACACAATTTATTTACTTGCTTTGTACAGGGATACTGTCTCTCATAAACGTAGTCAAATTGTGTATCTTCTAAACGCAAAAAGTTTCTGTAATGGGGGTCCTCAAAGTTTAATCCTAGATTAAGTAAACTTAAAACACCTTGATCTCGATTTTTTTTGTCTAACCAAGACCTACTCCATAATTTACGATTGCATCCCCTACGTTTAGTTTTCTTTCTATTTCTATGTTTTTCTCGATCATAGAATACAATACGTAAATACCCATGCCCAATCTTTAAATTTCTGTCTATTTTTTGTACACATTTTTTTACGTGACATACGTACAGCTTCAGTAATTTCATAAACAATTTTATTTCATTTTGTTGTTCTATATTTTAGTTAACAATTTTCTGTTTAAAAAATTGTAACGTGTCAAACGGTTCTAAGGAATTGAAAAACTTTGAAGAAATTTGCTTAGGTAGAACTACTATACCTAAGCAAGTTTCTTCAAAGTTTTTCAAGAGTTTAGTAGCTTTCGAATACTTCCAGACAAAACATCCTTCTCTTATCTAAATCCAGCCGTTGCTGTTTAGAAGACCAACACTTTTGCGAACACCCATGTTACCGTTTTTATGGTAACTAATCGCCCATGAAAGCTTATCTTTCAATATATGAATGGGCTTATACACCACCACAATGTCCTGAATTTGTTGATCTACAAGGGTATTAGGATCCAAGCTTCTAATTTAAGTCATATTGATAATATGAAGAATATTTCACCATATTCGCCATTTTGAGATCGTCGCCTTTAAGGCATACCGAGTTTGTTTGTATCCCCTAAATGCACGATTATGCGGACTAGTGTGCGAGGGGTTGAAGTGACGAATGCCCTGAATGTGGGGAATGAGGCGTGACATTTTATATTATAAAAATTAAAATTAAATATAAATTGGAAACATTTCAGGTGTATTTACGGAAAAGTGAAATATGAAATTCTACAATTGCTTGCTAAGGAAGCAGGCAAGTCACCTAGTTTAAAATTACGGCTATATAGTTATTTGCATAATTACAATATATTAAGCTGTTTTCAGTATGGTTTCCGGAAAAAAACACTCCACTATTCAAGCTGTTACTAAACTTACTTCTACAATCATCAATGCTCTTGAGGAGGGTGAACTAGCTGCATTGATATTATGCGACCTTTCAAAAGCATTTGACTGCGTTTCTTTTGAAATTTTATTAAATAAAATGATTCAATGTGGCATCAGAGGCTTAGCGGCTACATTCTTCTCGGCTTATCTCTACAATCGTAAGCAATGCGTTGTTGTTAATGGAGAGTATTCAAGGCTACTTCCTACGAAACATGGTGTTCCACAAGGTTCTATTTTAGGGCCTCTATTTTTTATTATTTATGTAAACGATTTTTTTCAATTTGTATACCCCAGTACTTGTATAGCATTTGCTGACGATACTTCCATAATTGTTAAAGATAAAACTTTTAAATCATTATGCAATAAAGCCAAAATCACGTTGCAAGAAGCGACTAATTGGTTTGCAAATAATAACTTAATGCTTAATAAGGATAAGACGCATATACTGACATTGTCTGCCAGCAACAAGATTTCGTCAGGCCTTTGCGCCAAAGTGTTAGGTATTTGTGTCGACGATAGGTTGACGTGGATCAATCACATTGACTATGTTGTATCGAAGCTATCTAAGTCTTTGTTTGTTTTGAGAACTCTAAAACGGGCAATATCC
This sequence comes from Photinus pyralis, assembly GCF_008802855.1. Lineage (NCBI taxonomy): Eukaryota > Metazoa > Arthropoda > Insecta > Coleoptera > Lampyridae > Photinus > Photinus pyralis. The sequence goes on along the minus strand of NW_022170596.1, from coordinate 32,171,961 downwards.
ATTAAAACCCTTATATCCTGCTACTCCTGTATGGAGTAACTTTGTGGGGAAATGGTCCCAAATCAAACAAAGCCTTTATTATGCAGAAGAAAGCGATAAGGGTTATTGTAGGTGCCCAGTTTAGAGCACACTGCCAGCGATATTTCCGTCAACTTCGAATTATGCCGCTGCCATCAATATTCATGTATGCTGCTCTTTTAGAAATTCACAAAAAGTTATCTACATTCCCAACTAATGACACTACACACAGCTACAACACTAGGAACGCAAAAAATCTGAGGATTCCATACTTTAGACTTTCCAAATCCAAAAATAATAGCCCCCGCATGGCGCATAGATTTGTATAATGTACTACCACTGGCTGTGAAGCAGTTACCTTTCGTTAAGTTTAAAAATTTTATAAAAAATCATTTTTTAGCTTATTGTTTCTACTCCATAGACTATAGAGGAATACCTCAGTACACCTATTGTTTTTGATTTGTATTTTTATTTTTAATATTGTTAGTTTTTTATGAATTTCTTTGTCCATTTGTACTTTTATTGTATACTACTTATTTATGCTGTAATTTGACCTGTCGCAAGCACTGAATGTGATATTACGACAAAATATACATACATACATACATACATTGTACGATTTATGCTTTAGGTAGGTACTAGGATATTCTCGCACACAGTCTCACCAAAGAGTAATAAAATATTCGTTGGTCCAAGGTGTTAATGTGGATGCGCGATCCATGCATACTAATATTGAATCGAATCAAAATGCATTGGATTCCGCAGCATTAACACATGGATAATTAATCATCGCGTAGGTTTGTGATTAAACAGAACAAAAGCCTCAGTTTACGAAATCGAATTTTCTACACCATCTGCGGCGAACTGCTGATTGTGAATTATAATGCATGGCCATTTCATTTCTGACGAGTTTCTTGTATAACATTATTTGCCCTTTCTATTAGGGTACGGAAACGAAATTGCTTTTTTGTTGACTTAATGACTTTCGCTCGAGGGTTAAATAAAAGATGAACAAATATGTAATTAACTTGAAAATTACGTACTGCATATTTTGTACGCCTTATAATGTACAGCCGGTAGGTATAGGTATATCACAAAATGAACGCATTCATAAAACTTTGACAAGTTTTCTCACGTTCAAGAGCTCCTTTATTAAGTTTGTTTTATTGTACCCAGAGGAATTATTTGAACATATAACAGAAAGGTTCGTTTCGTTCAAAACGCTATAAATATTAAAACGTAGGTACACCCGTATTTCTTTCCGATAGGGATTGACCATTAAAAATGTATGTAGACATAATTTATGTTATTATTCATAAATTTCTTTATTTAGTCTTCTGCGGAACTTTATAAAATACATATAAATTGGTATTATTTCAGTTCATTACCTTATGATCAATTTCCAAATTACAAAACGCGAATAAACGGAAAGATCGCTGAGATGCACCAAACTAATATGGATGATAATAATGTTTTCGAGGAAATTTCTCAGTTGTTTCTTTTCTAATATCGTGCCGTCATGGCATTTATTTTTACTGGAACACGTAGTTTGAGGCAAAACTATACAGTGTCTGGAGGGCAATCTTGGCTTAATTTTGTAAATAACATAAACGTCTCTGCAGGGGATGCATTAAAGACATGGCAAACGCAAGTACAATGACGTTGAGTAATTTCTAAATAAATGATAAATCGAAATACGTAGACGCAGTCACACAAAAAATAGCACGTATACCAATTTCAACAATCTCGTCACGTACAGTCGCTGTGTTTTTCTATATTTCCTAATTTTCTCTGAAAGTTACACAACTAACTATCGTTTGTATTTCGGATCATTGACTGAAAGCTCACAGTTTGCTGCTGACCCTTTATTTCCGAAGGGACGTGCTATTAGATTTCACAGGGTAGGTAAAGGTACCCATCTACGTGAGACTAGAAAAAATTGAACTGAAATTGAGATACTATTTTGCCGCAACGTCGTTTGATAAAATGATAACTGACCATATGTTTTATTGAAAAGCACAAATTTGCACAGTCCAGTAGTTTACGTAAAACGAACTATAGCAAAGGTAACTAACGATTTCCATCTTATTCACAAGCAACATTCAATTTCAGATTGCACCAGGGATACGATTGAAATGCATAAAATATCGGTTCAATTTTGCTGCAGCTCTCACATTACATTTGAAGTGAATTTTAAATTAGCTTTTTGGTGACAATAAATAAAAGAAGATAGCTACCTTGAAGCGTATTATACTCCTTGCCATTTAGGCGAATTCAAGTTTGAAATCTCATTTCAGATTTTGGTACGACTTTAAATCATCCATGATCTCTTTTCAAATCCATGCTGTGAGCAATACGCTTAATTAAACTCTTGTCCATTCAGATACTTTTTTTGGAAACAAATTGTGCAAAGTTTTCAAAATGACTGAGCATGTTATCGCAAGTACAAGATTTTTGATTTCGAATATGCAAATATAAGAAGTGACTTTAAGACCTTTCATTTAAATATGTTAACAAATCAACAGATCAGTGTAACAATTTTGTTAGGGAAGCGGCATTATGACCTATAGTCCTATACAGTATGTGACTTTCGGCTGGAAATTTTTCTGCATTATTCAAGTAGGTCTTAGTAGGTTGTAGGTTGTTTATTTCCCTGGCGGGGCTCAGGGAGGTTCCGGTCTCGCACCCAGAGGTCAACATCACTCAGTCGAGGTGAATTATGGCTGCTTTTAATGCAGTTGTTGACGACTTAGAGGAAGGGAGCTTTCTCTCTACTGGCAAGGTTCCGCTGGAATCCGCAGGGTGCAATTGTAGCTGAATCCGAGGACCATTAGATATTCAACTACTCCTAAAAATCGCTTATCGTAACCTTTCTGGCCGGGAAGCCTCAACCACGGTTCCCCCTTCACCCTTTCACTATTTCCACATTCAAGTACGTATTATTGAAAATTTAACCACAGTGTCAGAGTTATTATTGCGTCGCTTTATGTTAGGTTTCTGGCTTATTTATGTCACGTAGGTATATATTATCGAAATTGGTAGTGGTTTCAAAAAATACGAAACTGCAGAATTCAAGTACTCACATTTAATGTACCAATAATTCATAGCAGAACGACTTCAGGTAAAACGGCAAACTAAGTAACATTTTAAGTGTATCGCCCTCGTAGAAAACGCAATAGCTGTGAATATTTTAAGCTTTTAAGTATCTGCTTGATCGCTATCAGTTACATAATTAATCCTAGTTATAAAGAAAACAGAACCCATAAATAGTTAAAGCGTAACTTTCCTCAACACTTTTCGACACTAATAAATTAATGCTATGCCAACACAATTCAATGCCAGTACGTTAGTTTCTTTGGTAATGGCATAAGGACTATATTTTATCAATTATTCTTTGCACGCGGTAGCTTTACACGCACTCGAGCGTAACACAGATACTATCAAAAAAAGCGAGGCGTCATACGAGACGAAATTGAAAGTGAACCCTACACGGTATAATAAAAAAGAATTACATCCGATATTGAAGATTCGTTAATAAATAATCTAACTGTGATGCTTTAGGTCTTGATATAACGGAGATTGCTTTTGCCAATTTTTTGTGCAAACTAGAGGAATTAGATCAAAGTCCTTTATCTTTCACTAAGAAATATAAAACACGTTTCCTTAGGAAGAATCAATAAACTCTTTTTATAAAAAAAATGTATTGAAATAACAAGTTTTTGTCTAATTACGTTGAAATTACAAAGAGGCGTAAATTTACATTAAAATGTAATAGAAAACGAATTAGGTTTTCTTAATATTGTACTTACGTAGGTAATAGTAGTTTTTAGCTTCCTAGCATGTGCTAGGTAGCTATTGCGATAGCCGTTTCTTGAACATTTCAAAATTTCATCAAATGTCGACGTTTTAGACCATTTTAAGCAACTTTTAAAGAATAAAATTTTTTTCCGTCTGTATGTACGTACGTTTGTTGGCAATTTTCTGAGAAAACGGCTCGACGGATTTTGTTGAAATTTTGTATATATGTTTTAGGCATACCGAACAGAAAAATAACGGGCCGGATTTTTGAAAAAAAATTTTGGAGCGCCGTAACGGCATCGAACTTTTTTTTTCAAATAGCAACCTAAAATTTTTATTCTATTATTTGGAAGACCTTATTTTCCTGTGTACAACCTACAAAAAATTGGGCCGGGTTATATTATCAAAAAACGGAGAAAAAAATTGTCAAAGTCAAAAAATTGTGTTGCATATGTGCAAAACGCAACGATCTTGTTTCTGAAGCAATTTAAACGAAATTTCTATGGTAAGTCCCTTTAATAAAAGCAAACAAAATTCATGCGCAAAAATCGTGTTGCGCATGCGCAGAAATGCAATTTTCTTATTTATGGAACAATTAAAACGAAATTTGGATGGTAGGTCCTCCTAATAAAAGAAAACAAAATGCATGCGCAAAAAATCGAGTTGCGCATGCGCAGAAATGCAACTTTCTTATTTATGGAACAATTTTAACGAAATTTAGATGGTAGGTCCTTTTAATAAAAGCTAACAAAATGCATGCGCAAAAAATAGTGTTGCGCATGTGCAACATCCAACTTTCTTATTTATGGAGCAATTTTAACGAAATTTGGATGGTAGGTCCCTCTAATAAAAGCAAACAAAATGCATGCGTAAAAAAACATATGTTGGCAATTTTTGGTTTCAGCTAGGAAGCTATTCTGTCAAGAATTTGACACCTGGTTTTAATATTAATATTGTAGGTAGAGTCTTTCTGTTACGCATAATGCATTCGAGTAACGTAAAACCGTTACGTGATTTTTAACTTCACTCGCTCGCCTTTTTCAGCTACTGTTACTGTAATTAATTAATGGAAGCATGGTTTTAGGTTTAACTTTTTTACGTTTATCCCAATATGAACACAATATAGTGGAAAAATGATACTCGTACTTAACGTTTTTAGGACTATTTAAGTTGTCACTTCATAAATCCTGCACAGCTTTTTCGCAATTTAACAATAATCCTGAAGTCTGAAGCTTCATAACCTCTCATTTCAAAGAAATTAAGTCAATTTCATAACATTATTACGAAAAGGTTCGGGATTATGGCGCCAATTATTTTTTATTGAATACGCTTAATTCAGGTAGCTTTTAATAATTCTTTTTCGTCGTAAGATTGAAGTTTAATAGTTATTAAAACATTGAATAATTCTGGGTTTTGTTTGACTTCTAAAAATATCATAGCTAGAACGGCTATGGAGGAATATACTAATAAAATCAGTCAAGTTGAAAACAATTCAAATAATTTGTTACTTGTAGTGGTTCCCAAATTACTTTCTTCAGTTTATTTTTTTATGTATTGTACCTGAAATATCTCAAATAGAAATGTTATAGTATTTTACATTGTGAGTTTTTACTGGCGATAGGAGATGTTAACTGGCGAGCTGTTAGGCGAGCCTGTAATCTCCTAGGACCTAGAGCCAGTAATAGTATATTATGCAATGAGCATTTCATGACGGCTAATACGACACGAAAGGCTCGTTTCGTAATGAATACGAGTGTCTTAAGTGCGAGTTTCATACATTATTTTTTCTAGGACTATGATGAATAAAGCTATAAAGAGGTGATGGCTTCGAAAGTCCAAAATTTGAGATTTTTATTGTGTGCAGGTAGCGAAGTTATCGACCTCAAAGCACGCGCACTGCGCAGTTATGGTAACGCGTTCCAGCGGAGTGTCCAATTTATTCAAGATGACCGCCGATTGGAATCTTATGATTAATTCATAAGAAAACGAACCACCAATTCGTTATCCCCAGCAGTTGTCAAAACTAATAAAGTTTAGATCTGTCATTGTTATGGAAACTTTGATTTTCATAAACTATGCGTCGTTATCTCGTGGTGCTGCAATTCTATTGGTCGTAAACTTGTATCTTAATGATAATCTGTTTCGAAATGAGTATCATTTAAGTACCTACAGGTGGCAAATGTTTAATCTATCAATTAAAGTATAGGAGTAGTTATTCACAACTGCCTTATTATTCCACTCATTAGACACGATTTGAGTTAAATCATGAACCCCATTACACCACTAATGGTGTAATGAAAAATTACATTGCTTCAAGTAGTTTTCTTGCAGAAACTAACACTTTGCTCACTGGTAAATCGCCTTTTATAGGGACGAAATGTCGCGCTTTTGTAAACTAACCCACGAATAACTGTTTCTCATTCGGAGCCAAAACTATCGCTTACCGAGGAAGTAAAACTTCAACTTCAGAGGGAGCTAAACTTCACTTCCCTGACTTGCTAGCTTTTACAGTTCAAAAACGCTAATGCTAATCTCGCCCGTCATCCAACCCCACTATTAATTTTTTAGTAACCACATCTGGCGGAACGTTTTTTTAACATGGCGAAGCCTAATTTTTATTGGTTCAATCAAAGAGTAACCATAATAAGAGATTCAACGGCATAGAGAATAGTGTTGCATATGTATTGTGTGTTGCCTAACAAATTTTACAACTTTTTTTCAATTTTATTGGCGTACGCTACGCCTAAGGGGCTATTTCAAGGCAACTACTTGTTTAGAAGTTTATAAATATCATTGCAGAAATCCCAGCGTTGCCAAATGTTTAGTGTTTGCTTATTTAGGTATCTATTATTCCTTGAAATGTATGGTGATTAGAGATATGTTATTCCATTCTACGCTTATGGCACAATTTATTAAGGTCCGACTCCGAACGCCTGTTGGTTTGATTCATATGTGCGAAGATATGTTCTTCGTGTAACAATAAGCCGTTTTTTGAGCGGTAAATAATAGATTTTTTACTGTGTATTGTGTATTCCCAGTAAGCGCGAGTAATAAGCTCGCTTTGATTACGTCTCTGCCCTTTGTACACACTGTTCGTCGCCCTACCGTCGACGGACGTATGGAAAAGTCGACCGAACTAGATCGTTTAGATAGAGGAAGTAGATATTTACTTCCGACTTGCACGAACATTTTTTTAAAAAAAAAGACCAATAGACGTTTTATAGCATTTATTGTACAAATAATAAGATAATGTAAGATTCCCGGAAAAAATGTTGCAATCACTTTTTTCCGGGAATCTTTCATTATCTTATTATTTGTACAATGTGTGTTGCAATCACTTTTTAATTTTTGCCGGCCAAACTATAAACAATATAATAAATCCAAAATAAACTACCTCAATTGGATTACAGTTGTGATCGAACGGTTCAAATCAGTTAAAAATGTGAACTGTGGACCAACGCAACCCCTGACGCAACCCCACCTCTTTAAAAATGGTTTCTTTGCGATAACTGAAAAACTACTTGACCGATTTGGACCATATTTTTTACCAGTCGATGTGACTAATGTCCCCTTTAATCTCATTCCATTTCAGTCCGATCGACCCACGCATTCCGGAGATATTTAAACGCTCCAGAAACCCTATATTTGGAGTGGAAGCCAATGTTGTTTTTAAAAATGAGAACATTCACTGCATTATCAATCGTTTAGATGGATGAATCACTAGCAGAGTGCGCGGTTGAGCGGCAAATTTAAATACATATACTTATGTGTTTTTTCCGCTACTAGCCAATGGTACGATGGTTCAGAAGGGCCACCGCCCAACTTTTTTTCATGAAAATATTGCACTTCATGATTTAATCTCGCACTGCATGATATTATCTCGCACTGCATGATTTTATCTCGCACTGCATGATTTCATCTCGCACTGCATGATTTTATCTCGCACTGCATGATTTTATCGTGCACTGCATGATTCTCGTACTGCATGATTTTATCTCGCACTGCATGGATTTATTTCGCACTGCATGAATTTATCTCGCACTGCATGAATTTATCTCGCACTGCATGAATTTAGCTCGCACTGCATGAATTTATCTCGCACTGCATGATTTTATCTCGCACTGCATGATTAAATCACGCAGTGCGAGATAAAATCATGCAGTGCAAGATAAATTCATGCAGTGCGAGATAAATTCATGCAGTGCGAAATAAATCCATGCAGTGCGAGATCAAATCATGCAGTACGAGAATCATGCAGTGCACGATAAAATCATGCAGTGCGAGATAAAATCATGCAGTGCGAGATGAAATCATGCAGTGCGAGATAAAATCATGCAGTGCGAGATAATATCATGCAGTGCGAGATTAAATCACGAAGTGCAAGATTTTCATGAAAAAAAGTTGGGCGGTGGCCCTTCTGAACCATCCTAGAATGGTGATTGAAAAACATGTGTACGACGCTTAGTTGCTAGGAGACCGATGCGCGCTAGTACTGCAGCTTAAAATGCGGGTCGAGAGTATTTTTTTAATTGAATTGTTTAAATGAGAATAACGTGTAAATATTTAATTAAATTTATTCGACGGGTGCAAATTTATTAATTTATTATTTAACTGCACTCCATATTTTGACTGATTATTGGATTAGACTGATGTTTTTTTCTGAGGACATAAGGATTATTGCATCGTAATGATTGATTGTCAATGATTAAACAACTCAGCGTATGCAGGCATCTATACAAAATTAAAGCAAACAAAATTTCCTGTAAAATAATCGCTATGCTCATTATAAAATCCAATTTTATAAAATTTGTTGTCTACTTTAATTTGACTGTAGTAGACGATCTAAAAAGGATGGATAATAACAAATTTAATTTACATTTTTACAATTGTACCTGTTATTGGTTATTAAATTAAATAGTAATTACTGTATATTCAATAGACGCCAACTAAACAGGAAAATACCAATGTAATTAACAATATGTACTGAATCGCTGCTGATTTCTTTTATACTTAAGTAATGTTATCTAATTATATCATGTCCACATTTTATACAGCCAATAAGAAAGAAAATTAAATGTGACAACCGCGCAAATATTTTAAACCGAAATTCTATAAAGAATTCTGTAAATTTTCAATACGCGCCAATATTTAAAGAGACGGTTAGTTCTGGCCACTTCTACGCGAGGGCCCGCTTTTGGAATCCTAGCGGGCGAGTTCTTATAGCCAACACGCGTTTATACCATTGCGCTGTATCTCTTATTATGGGTACTCTTTGGTTCAATGATCTAAAGGACTGTAACGTTACACAGCTATTAGTATGTAATTTGAGCTTTCACCCACACTCCTTAACGTAACTGACGATTAGAGAACAAAGAAGCATCGATATTGAATGTGTGGAAATGACGCAGATCACATTTTTTCCAATCAACAAATTAAAAACTTGACAACTAACGAACGATATTTGTCTGGGAGAATGTTTTAAATTCTGGAACCATCACATTTTTGCACTATATTCTATTTACGCGTATTTCGCTGAGAAAAATTAATAAGAAAATAAATCCAATCTAATGCGACAATTTTCAATATTTTTACCTAACACAAAAATTTTGCATATTTGTGCACTTTTTCAAAGCGGTAGCCTTTCCTTCCATTCAGTTTCAATGTTACGCATTTGGATTTTATAGATCCCGCCTGTATGTCTTATCCTAAATTGGAATCTGTACCTACGTTTTGCACGGTATAAGCACCATCCATAAATTAATATTTTGGTAGATTTACGATCGAGTATCATGCCTGGGACAGATTAACGTCGAGTTTGGACACTTTCGCTATCGTTTAATTAGCAATGCTATAATTTCAAGTTAGCCACTAATTCTAGCATGATGCGAAGTGGAACGAATCAAGGATAGATTTTTTAATACGCATATTGATATTTTCAAGCTCTATGGGTAATTTCATATGATAAATTAATGGTGCACATAAACCGGAGTCCAAAAAAGGTATTTCAAGCCGGTGGGACGCCCGGCGGTAAGTGCAACATACTTTATTAAACAAATCGATGGTAGAAAAACGGCGTAATTGCAACGAGGTTAAAGTAACAGCGCCCGTGTTTATTAAAATAATGAGCTTCGATCTAGGATCCTCGTTATACAACATTTTAACTTGTTAAAATTGGAAAAGTACGCGAACAACGTGAAAGAAAAACGACCTTTGCCTGCTACTAGCTAGACCGTAGAGAATGACGGCATGTTAGTGATTTCAGATTGAAATTTATGTTCGGCAATTATTTAGGATGAAGCACCGCGCAGTTTGAATGAAGGGTAGAATTGTGGTTATTCGGGACATGATATGAATATTGAATTCCTTCGCATTGGCACAAACTAAATGAATGTTTTTTTATGATAATATATAGTATTGTCTCTTGGTGAATCTAGAATCAATATGCCATTATGCCAAGTACGCACCACAGCCCACAACTTTTTTTATGGTTAGTGTGTAATCATTTTAGCGCGATCTACAAAATGTTCGTCGAGATTCTAAAGAACGTAGGTATAGACCTTTATCTAGGCGTGGAACTATCGGAAAAAGGTTGGCTTAACCCCTTCACATTTTTGACAGGCGATGTTTTAGCAATTTAATCTGAGGTATTCGTATATTCATAATAGAATTAAGAAGGTAAAATGGGATTAATCGCCATTAATTTACTACGGAAATCGTTTCTGGTTATTTTCTCCTCCAATTTAGAATTAAATCAAATATTTTTACTAATAAGGCTTTTATAAGATTATATCAAGTTTAATTTCAATTTCATCTTATTTTAATCTCCTTAAACTTGGTAAGCTGGCACCGGAGACAAAGCATCACGCTCGAGATAAAATTAATCCAGAAAACTTATCTAGAAAGCTTTAAAAGTAATGAAAATCAAAATTAAAAAGGAAGACTAACCAAATTGCTCACATATTAAAAGAACGTGTTTGAAATAAGAAAATTTACCTATTTTACAACTTCTCGTTTACTATTATAGTGTAAAATTATCTCTGGAGTAGCACTGGTTTTTAAGCTTCTTTGCAGACTCTGATTGGTGTATTTCAGTAAGACTACATGCATAACATTTTAATGTAATTTCCGTTTTACGTGACAGCAATAATGTCTTCTTTTCTTTGCCGTGTATCTTGACTTTTTCTAGAGACTTTTAATTTTACCCAAGGTAATTAATGCTGAGCATTTAATTGGCATACTAATAATTTATCTTTGAATATACGTCGCATCTAAAATATGCTAAACGTCGAAACTGCGTGCAGGTCTTCACGCAATATAGAGAAGAAGCTTTACACCAGTTGAACCCGTCCTACGGAGGTTTAAGCCATACCCTCGGCCATACCTATCTAAGTTAAAAGGTTAAATCAGGTTTAATTTAATTTTAACATTGGTCTTATAGGATGACAGTCTAGTGATCTAGTCATTTAAATTTCAGTGTTTCTTATTCTCCCGTTATGAGAATAATAAAAAGCTCTCAATCTGCTCCTTCGTATCTTCATTCAGTATTTGCGTAAAAATCAAATCTTAGTTTCAATAATTTCACGACATCAGCGATTTTTACTAAAATGACTCGTGCTGTGAAATTATTGAAACAAAAATTTTGGTTTAAATAATTTCATGGCATAATTATAATTATAATTTACAATTTCCTCCGATTCCGATTTCTCCGATTTCCCACAACAAAAAATTACAAATGGGCAGACAATAAAAATTATTTACAACTTTGCTGCAAAGATTGGGGAGAAAACCATTGAATAGGTAATCCCTATGGTGCGTAAACCAATTCAACACCCTGTATGTATATGTAGGTATTTTTTACTACAGTAATTCCTGTCTAGCCTTAGAAACGGTGAATCTTATTTTCAATAAGTGGATCAGTGCGTTTCTAACTCCAATGTATAAGGGTGCTAATTTCACGTGGGATATGCTCTCATAGAATGATGCCGTGTAGACATTTGCTTTCAGAATATTCGTCCCCAAAGAAGTTGTCTCAGAAAAATTCAAAAAAATTGGCGCAGGCAAATCGATTTTGGAAAATTGCTCCATGAATATTGGCTATTAATAAAATTCTAATTCATGGTGGTAAATATAATCATATCACGAATATTCTCCCGAAATTATTAGTTAGATATTATAAATGTAAGTGCATAATATAGAACCCAAAAACGAAACCACGTCCACAAAAAAGTCCCGTAAAATCTACAAGCGGAAACGATCGATGTTCACTTCCAGAGTACTCCTCTAAAAAAATTCAATACCACTGAATTCAAGACGTTTAATAACGTTCAAGAGTAATCGCACTCAAAATCTTGTGTTCCGGAAAATTTGTTCCCTAAATATTCGATTCCCACCAAATGGTTCTTTGGGATATTCGCCCTGGGAAAAGTAAGCTTTGTAATATTTCGGTACTAATATCTCCCACCATTTCATGTAACAATTGCTTCATTCTTGTTCTATATGGAACCCATATACAAAATTTTGATACGATTTATCACGGATGGACGGACACACGTGCAACAGGACAAAATCAGGTGGGTGAGGGGAAGCTTCGTTAACCGATGTTGTAAACCGCGCGTTACACGGACAGTTGGCCTGCCTGGAAAGGATCAAACTAGAGCTCACGTGATACTTTTCGAGATATTCAAATTTGAAATGTTGTCTCTCCCTATGGGTCTCTCTTTCCTTCTCTTTGTAAGTGCCCTCAGCGGATAGTACGTTCTCGACAATTTGTGGTGGGTAGAACAATTTCTGAGTACATACTTGTCAATTTCGTATCATGGGGGTTTATAACACTTTGTTGAATTTGTGATTGACATTTTGAGCAACTTACTACTTTATTATGTAATAATTAATATCTTTACCAAAGACAAAAACGCGGAGTGCCTTGATCTTCCAAGATAATATTACCGCATTATGCTCGAGCGATTTCTGAAAGATGGGAAAACATAAGACATTTTTCGTATTTGTTCCTACTTCAATATGTATTAATAAAAAAAATTGCTTTACATCTCAAACGAAGTTGATTGATTTTCAAATCGAAATCGTAAAAGTCATCGAAAGATTGCCCGTCTTTCAGATTGAACCCCCATTCGTAATATGAACATCATAATGGAGCCTCGAAGCTTGTTTATTATCTTATCCCTTATTACTTTAATCAACGTCGAACTTTCTAATACAAAACTTCTTCATAGTTTTTTAGGCCGAATTCAGATGAAATTTTAAATTAACCCTTTCTGCGTCGAGGTACTCCTGAAACGTCTTGACGAATTTTGTATGGGTTCATTCCGGTTTTACGATCAAAAATTGCTTTCTAGAATAAATTCATATTGAGGAACGCTTTTGGTATGTAGAGAGCACCGCAGCGCCATGTCAATTGCAATCCATTCAAAATTTAAATACATTCCAGTGACGAAATTCACACGGGACGTGCGTATTTAGGGGTAGTCCTTAATTTAGCTACCTAAGTAATTTAGCATCTTTACTAATTTCGTGTATAAAGTGATTATTTAAAAGGCGCACGTTACCTAACGAACAATCTCAAGGTGGAGTTAAAAGGGATTAATTTATAGCGCTACTTTGAACTAGGCTGCGATTTATATAATCTCATGGCTTAGACCCTTATAGTTCCGTGGGAATAAATTAGCGTTATAGCAAAAATGTTGCTAATTTCAGGACAAAATGTTTGTTGCGTGAAAATATCCGGTTCACGCATATCTAATCGAGATTTTTCTTATCATACATTTTATTAATATAGTAGGGGAGAAATAGCCCGTAATCATGAATATAGAACTAACCATACAGTGAGTTTTTTTTTAAATGCGAACATAGGAGTTTGCATGCAATGTAATTTCCCTATGTTCGATTTAAAAAAAAACACATCAATCTATGAGATGTGCGCGGTTCACATTCCCAAATCGCGAAACTTGTGTGACTATGAACAGCAATTCTATAGTCTTTATGATGAAGAGCACTCGGTAAGATTTTTTTAAAGAAGGCATGTGAGGCCATAGCAACTTATTTAGGATACATTTTTCTTAAACTTACGATAACTTGACTTCACAGGCCACGCACTGACACCACAACTCATTGTGAACCAACCTTCAATTATTTGTAGGTCATGTGCACCTCGTATTGTACTAATTTGATCTATTCAATACATAAACGAAGAAAATAAGAAAATAAATAACGAAAACAACTACAATAAATGTTCAAAGTGTCCTCTTTGACATTCTAAGCAATAACTTAACCGATTTCGTAATTAAATTGGACGGCGGTATTTTTAAAAATGTGACAGCTGTCAATTGCATCTACTACTCATTTATTTTCAATTACTCAATAGATTGATGTGTTTTTTTTAAAATCGAACATAGGGAAATTACATTGTATGCAAACTCCTATGTTCGCATTTAAAAAGAATTCACTGTATAAACAGTGAATTAGTAAGCGGTTAATCTGAAAATACCTACAGGGGCACTTTTTTAAATTGTAGCGATTGATCCATTCTGTTATGTGGGAAGTTTATAATGAACGAATTAAACCGAAATAAAATGTAGAGAAAATGTGCTCATAAAAAGGGACAGGCTTTCTGATGAAGATTAATAAAAGATTCATCGAAATTTCGCTGATGAAAATGGTCGTTTTTCCCTTTCTGCTCCTGCTTGTCGGTCTTTGTCATTAACCGCGGGCTACAGCAGAAACTATTGGGCCGATTGTAACGAATGAAGTGTCATTAGACACGGTGAGAGTGGCAGATGTATATTAGAATATTTAGATAGCTCAAAAAAGGGCCTTTCAGTCATAAAAATAAAAAATATTAGCAAAAATTGAGTCCATTAAGTATTCAACACTACAAAAATGTGTGAAATTCCCACCGTCAAGTCTTCGACCCATAAAAGTTATAAAATTTCATTTGGACCTTGCATCGTATGTAATTATAGCATCCCTTGTTTGTCCCTCATTTGTATAAATTAATTTTATTAACTTCGGTTCCGCATCGAAGCAAAACTGATAAAATTCAAGAGCAGATACCATTGACTTGTGTTTCGTTTGTTCAACTCATTTGAACGACTCTTTGAATGAATTTATAAAAGAAAGTAAAACAGAAGAATGGCAATAATTTAATTTCCGTAAAGCATGCTCAAGTACGATTTTCTTTAAAAGGGGATACGTTTTGTACAAGATTCAATTTAATCGCTTTCGAAAAAAATAAGCAAAATCGTTGAATACTTCGTTTGTAGGGCAATTTAATGCATTCGAACGAAATTAATGTATACCTACATCTTAAACCGGGTATCATTATGAAAATTGAACTTCCAATTCATTTGTCGCACAAAATCAAGACTATACCCACGGTAAGAGCTTACGGCATCCTATTCTCATTTTAACCTAAATTGCAATAACTGACAAAGGTGAAGTGAGCAGTTTGATTAATGGTGCGAAAAATTGTGTGTCGAGTAAGTCACTTTTGTTCGAAGAGGAGTTTCGTAAAAAAATTGTATAAAAAAGGTCGAGCCGGGTAAAAACTGCCAATAAAAAGTTAAACACTTTCTAAATACTGTGGTACAGTCGTAATCCTAACAACAACTGAAAATTTCTTTTCCTTTCTTTGCCGTTGAAAAAGAACCCCACCACTAACAAGTTTGAATCTCGAGATAAACTTATTTTCCTTTTTAATTCGTTGGAAATTATTTTTCAGTTAAAACTAGAAAGTTTTAAAATACACTTTTAATTAAAATGCGGAGTACGAGTTGTGAAAAAAGATAATTAAATATAGCCATTTATCATACTCGTTGAGCTAAAAACTGCTGTAAGTAACTACGAAATGAAGATTCGAGATGAAAAAACTATGTCATTAAGAATTCATCCCCTTGAAAGCAATTACTACGACACTTAAATCCCTGGAGGCGACGTCGCATTCCTCACTTTAATCATCCATATTGTTTGAAAGTGATTTGAAGATCCTTAATTATGAAATAAATTTTTAAAGATACCTATTCGTTTCTATATTCGGGATAAATTTATCAATTAAACACGGCTCAAGACATTAAATACCTATCCGTTAAATGGGGTGTATGGGGAAAATGTACCGTCTTATTCTGTAGTGAAAATTTGAGCAAAACAATCGACGTTTAAAGATAAAAGAAATACACATGCGTCGAATCATTCACGACCATTTGGGGATTAATAAAATTAGTGCAAGGTGAGACCCCAGAGAATTCTCGGCAGTAGCAGGAACAGCCTGTAGACGTGTTGAGGACGAAGATGAAACATCGTGCGGGTGGTATCTGTGCCAGTCACAAAACATTTTTGTATGTTAATTTTGGGTTTTTATTAACTATCTTAACACTAAAGCGATTACCAGAATGAAAACCTCATGGAAATCGATCACTGTAACTCGCTCTGCGTATAAAGTTCCAAAAAAATGCTTAACAGCGTAAAGTTTACACTAAAATGTGTTTTTAAAACTCCTTTCTTAGATACCGGATTAGCTGATCAAAGGGAAGATGAAAGAATATATGCCACCGTAGTCTACTGCCAAATAAATTGAAAATTGAAAATGGGAAAAAAACAGTAGACACGAAAAATTACATGATGAACAAAATTAAGAAAGCATTGGAAAAGTTCAAAGATTTTGCAATCCATGCAACCATCAGGGACACTGGAAATGATAACAGTGTACGAGGGCGGTCCGATAAGTACTTAGCCTAGAAACGAGAAATGATAATTTTGGTGGTGACTCATTGTTCAATATAGTCTCGATACACTTGACCCAGCGATGGTCCAACTTCTTTAACCCGTGTGAAAAATACGTTTTCGCGAAGCCTGCAAAGTAGGCCTTCATGGCAGCGATGACCTCCTCATTCGACTCAAATTTCTGCCCGGCGAGTGACTTTTTTACTTTGGAAACAAAGAAGAATTCACACGGGGCCAAGTATGGCGAATAGGGTGGAATTTGGCCGTAGCGATGGCGGAGGTGTGATCTGCACCGCGGGAAGAGCACTTTTTTCTTCGCGAAAGGGCGCCGTTTTTTATTCAGTTCGGCGTTGAATTGACCCAATAATTCGGCATAGTACAGCATTAAATGATTGTTGATACCATAAAAAGATTCTTTTCAAAATGTGGTATCCAGTGTTCCAGAGAAAATGTTCACCCTGTATAAATGAGGAGTCTGAATCATTCGTTTGGCTATCGCCATCGTGCTCTTCATTTTTAGGTGGTTGAATAAGAAGGTTTTGAGTTTCACCTATAGTACCTCATATATGCGAGTGGTACATACTTCTACGATATTAGTTTAATATCTTTTCTTTTTTTTTCCTTCAAAGAAAAGGATATGATTGAATCATTTTTACAAGGAGGAAATGTGGGAATGACAAGCACACGTTTCCCTTTTTAATGTAAAGTCCTGAAAAAGCTGAATTTGTTGGAATTCTAATGTAAGTTGTACCTGGTTGATACTGGAAAAGCTTCTATGTTGAAATGCCAAATTTAATTTTTAGCTAGGTCATTAATTATTGATTAAATAAAGTCATTTTGAAACACCTTACATTTCCCCAAAATGTACTAGCACACAATAATTCCATAGTCTAAAGGGTTTTTAATCACACATACACACCGTCAGCAATTAAACATTCAAAGTTATTTATCATCGGAGCGTTTCTCCTCCAAGCTTCCGCCGTCGATTTGGGAGTAATTATGAATTATAAATTCAACCTCTAAAATTGCGCTTTATATACAACTTTTTTCTGCTATTTGTATAGAGAAATTAGGATTTTGATTAAATATTGATGGTTTACTTTATTGAAAGCACAACGTGAAATTTCACATTTCCGTGTTAGGTTAATAAATTAAACGTAAACGGCCTTTTCGTTTTAAATTTAATTTCCGGGAAATTATTATGGTTGCTAAGAATAAAAGAAAGAAATCCCTAATCGGGACTGTTTAGTTGCACGAACGACCGCCAAATAAATAGCTCTGCAGAACATGAAACAAAGTTTTACATACTACCATTGAATAGTTAGTAGAGTTAGTACTAGACTTTCTCACTACGTTAATCGAGAACAAAATGGAGATTGCCGAGGAAAGACGAAAATGCAGAGGTGGATAGTAACAGTAGAGAACGGAGGTGTCATGATGGTCACGAAAATCGTTTTCCCAAACCTCTATTTTTCTGAAATTGTAGCGTATTTTGAGTTCAGTTCCAACTTCTAGGCCATTATGTTATGTTATAAATGATAAGTGATAAATAATAATTACTGTTATAAATTAATGCATTTTAAGACTGTTATGCATATTTTTAGTTAATTGTAAATAAATAAATGCACGTAATTAAATTTACATTAGACTGGTGTTTCATGTCGGGTTGTGTTTAAGTGGACAATTAGTGAAAGTTCATGCCAGTACAATGGAACAACTGCTACAATTAATGCAAGAAATGAAAACCGGTCAACAATCAATGTAAGAAAAAGAAGGATTTCGTGTTAGATACGGACATTTAACATCTCCAGAAGTATCTGTATGACGCGAAGCCTACCATACTAAAGACCTGTAAGTATCGTAGGCCTTGGTTGACGCTATTCCAAAGCGTATTGGGCATTCGCAAGACCACTGTTTATACTCAAAGTCAGACAGATGGCGAACCGTTCTGCGGGTCAAGAAACTACAGGAGAGAGACCAGCTCCCGTGTGGAACTTCGATTGCCGTGTAATTTGAAATTTGGTACAAGATCCGGCCAGAAAGCTGTGGGGAATAAGTACGTAGAAAACTTGCGACAGAAATTGGGCGCCATCCATGACAAAGTTCGCAATAATATGCAGTTAGCTAGCCACCGAATGAAAGTACAGTACGACGTTCACGTACCTTCAAGCCTAAGGTGGTGATTACCAACCTGGAGGTCTGGTTTGCTTGTATCGTCTCCAGAGGAGGCGCGGACTATGCCCCAAGTTACAAAGAGCTTGGGAAAGACCGTATACAGGGTGATTCCTATAGTACCTGCCACCGTTTGGGAGCGTGTAGGTGGTGCGTAGGGGAGTATTTTGATATAGGACACTTGGGGTCGGAAATCTAAAATAAGGGTGCCAGAGCCAAATTTACCTTCTGGAATTTCGCGCCTGTAGGTAGGCAACCCAGTGAACTTATACTGGGACCACTGGTTCCAGCACGATGGGTGCCCTGCTCACTACGGGCGGCAGGTGAGGGAACACTTGGATCAAACCTATCCGGACAGATGGATCGGCCGTGGAGGTGCGGTGGAGTGGCCTGCCCGCTCGCCCGACATCACCCCATTAGATTTTTACTTGTGGGGTGTGATGGAAGCGCACGTCTACGAGACTCCCGTCGAATCCGAAGAGGACTTAATTGCGCGCGTCGTCATGGCCGGAGAGGCTGTTCGCCAGGACATAGGAGTCTTCACGCGAGTTCGAGGGGAGTGGTTGGCTAGATGTAGGAAGTGCATTGAGAACAACGGTGGCCACGTTGAACACTTGTAAACGTTATTGCTTTTGACTGTCGTTTTTCCTCCTTCCCTCCCATGTCGCTTCCTCGCGCTAACTCGCTCTGCATCGCTCCGCGCGAAACGTCGGTCGGTTGGGTTGCCTACATACAGGCGTGAAATTCAAGAAGATAAATTTGGTTCTGGCGCCCTTATTTTGGATTTCCGACCCCAAGTGTCCTATATGAAAAGACTTCCCCTAGGCACCCCCTATACGCTCCCAAACGGTGGCAGGTACTATAGGAATCACCCTGTATAGTCGCGAAGAGAATAAACGATTTAATATATCGGATGCGGATACTACCATGAGGAAAACCATCAGTGGTCGTGCACATAAATCGGTTGGCTTTGGCTCATTGTGTAGCCAAGAATATGAGTATGTCCCGAGGTATTGCCCTAGAATTCAAGTTCCAGTTTCAACGTCCCGAGGTTGATAGAGCAGGGGCGATTCCTTTATTATCTGGTAAAGACCGATCTTATACCTGGTTATGAAGATTTTTGGAATGTGTTACAGCATTTAAACGGCAATTGATGTGGTTTTAATACGTTGGACTGGCGGATCGTGCGCAAAATGCTGGAGGTGGTATTCCAGATCACCGGGGTGGTCTGTTGCTTTAACCCCGGAGGAATCCTGCAACCGCTTCATAAGACGGTGGGTTACTTCTTCAAGAATGGAAGATTCACGAAGGAATCGTCGCATAAATACCGTCATCAGGGTTGCGTTATAGAGCAAGAGCCGTCTAGGGCTGAATCACAACAGTTTTAAGAGGGGAGCAGTATTCCAGTACACGAGGATTCGTTTTAATTTTTTTTACGGGTCCAGCCACTAGTCAAGCGAAGGATTGAAAGGGAGGATCTAACCTATGAGCGAATCCTGAATGGATCCTAAATTTGTGTTATGAAACCAAATTGTTCTTCTGGAACGTGGATCGTGATGAAACTGAAAATGCTTAGGTCGATGATGGACATGACCAGGAAGTATATAGTGGTAGAAGGAAAGGTACTGCGAGAATGGCAGAAGAGAAAGTGGAGAGCTGCATCCAAAAATATCCCACGGAGGAGCTCAGGGAGGAGGGTACGAGAGACAGCAAAGGATGGTACCGAGGAACATAAAACCCTGCGACCGACCCCTGAAACGTAAAAGCTGAAAATTTATACATATATGCCCCACAAAAGACTCCATCTTTTATTTCATACTAATTTATGCTAATATACCCTGAGCCTGAAAATTGGGTTCAGCAGCATCTCCCAACATACTCTTCTCAAGTTCTCAAAAAAAAATTAAGCAGTATGATGAACTGATAATACACACACACACACACCCTCACCCTCTCACACACAGTGGAAAAGCAATCCCATAAAGTTAAAGAAGAATATATAAATTGACTTTCTCAATTTCAACCCCACCACCAAAAGTATGTCGCCTTATTTTACAAATAATGCACCGCACGCTCCTTGTCTTTACAATTTAATATACGACAGCTATACAGCTATAGCGATAGTATTAAATTTATAACACGACATGAGATTAATATTGCAAGAAAGATTAGATTCACAAGCTTCTTCCTGTTCCATAACGTAATATGTATAGACGGGCATGGCACATCGATTAATTTTCTGACAAAGGTTGCATAGTGCCAGTTTGCGTTGGAAATATTTACACAACAATACACGTTTGTTTTTGGTTAATGATATGAAAAACATGAACTTGCAAGAGCATTACGGCGAAGAAAGCTCGTCACTCCGTATGCCAGCGGGCTACTTATCCTACATTGTGTATTTGACTAAGCAATTAT
Source organism: Photinus pyralis (assembly GCF_008802855.1). Lineage (NCBI taxonomy): Eukaryota > Metazoa > Arthropoda > Insecta > Coleoptera > Lampyridae > Photinus > Photinus pyralis. The sequence continues at coordinate 32,150,823 of NW_022170596.1, read as the reverse complement.
ATGGTCCGGAACAGTACCAAACAAGAATCCAATATGGAAATGAATAAAGCTGCGGTAGCGTGGTTCGATCTTCGTAAACTAATTCTACTTTGCTTTTATTAACGTAAATTTCAATTACTTATACATATGGGTTGGGTAATGCCTGAGAGAAAAACGCCGCCAAAGCTAATGTATTCAGATGTGCTTAACTTAGGATTTACTTCTCATTTCGTGTACAAAGTAGTATTATAAAAAGGAGCCTTTAGTGACGAATTTAGAACTTAGGAAAATTAGCTTTTCCCTTCAGCCTCGAGGGTCTATTTGAAACAGAATTTGCTAAGAGGGATCCGTGTTTATCCCACTCCACGCAGGTCAATTACAAGGATATCAGTGTCCTGCTGACGCAGTACTCATCCCGATAGCCCCTAATGTTGTAATTGTGCTTGAATTGATCCAACCTGGACGATACCTACTCTACACGTTCTTATTTTATCTAAAGGAAACTAAAGTGGGATGGTGTATAAAATTTCTTTCGGGATCTAGTTGTAAAAGTGCTTTCAAGAAAATGTCAACCTCTCATATTTCACACACTTGTTCACTTCAATATTCGTATTGGGAGACAAAAGCAATATAAATGTCTTACGAAATGTCCAATTTTCTTTTTATTTTGAACACCATTTTAAGTTATGAAAACTACACAAAAATATGATTCACACTCCACTGAAATTTAAATGTCACTTGATTATTCTTTTATTAAACTGTTTCTCTTTTACGGTAGGAATACTAATAAGAAACGTCATTTTAAAAACTTCAGATTTTATATTCTTAAATCGTTTGCGTGTTTGAGTCTCTTATTATGCACGAATCCTCTTCAGTTGCGGGAATTTATTTAAGATGATGTATACCGTACAGTGTACGTAGGAAGACAATTTGTACCTGTGACTAATTGTCTAGAGATAAGGTGACTTTAACTGCTTGTTTTCATAGAAATGTTTATAGTTTAGATAAGATCATTCCGAGTAAAGTTTGGCGTACGTGAGAAACACGCGTCCTGTCGCAAGTTGTTGCTTGGTTTGCCGCTTTACCAAGGGTAGTTCGTTTAAATACCGTAATACGCGTTTAGAAGGGGCCGTATGCCAAGTCTCGAGACCGAGTTGCTGTCCTTTGACGAAGTTTTTTTTCAAGTTCGAGGCCGAGTTGCTGTCCTTAGAAGAAGCCTTTTTGCCAGTTTCGAGGCCGTGTTGTGTTCGTTTTAGAAGAAAGTTCTTTTCACCAAGTTCGAGGCCAAGTTGCGTTTCTTTGAAGAAGTCGTTTATCCATTGCCAAACGTCACAAATTTTGAAAAATCTTGAATAACTAGGAAACCTTTGATGCTGGGTAAACGGAAATGTAGTATCAAACGACGTAATTTTCATGTAGATTCCGAAAATATAATAAAATATAGCGTGTTCTATTTAAAATGATAAAGTTGCTATCCACATCCGGTAAGACCGGAGGAGAAACCATCATGATAATATTGTCTTCCGATACGAAATACGAAATTTTCAGATTTAAATTATTAATGGGGGTCTCTGAAAGTTCTTGGGCCTTACGCATACCAGGTGAGGCTCGGAAACGAAATGGATATTAAGAATATACCGGGCTTTAGTATTATTCTAAATTAATTAAACCGGCGTAGTATATTCATCAGCTGGTAAAACTTTGATTGAAACTATTTATCATACATAACGCCGCCATACATTACTGTCTCGGAGCCTTCCCCACCAGTAAACAACTAAACTAGAAGAGCACAGTTTAATTACGAGCTATATCAATGATTATAGCACTTCGCCACCCTACCACTTCACCCTAACAACAGTATATTCCACTCACACAAGCAGACGTCTAGATCACGGCCTACCATCACCCGGTCTGCGTGTATAAGATTTCAAGAGCATGTGGGACAGATATGGCATAGGCCCTACAACTGTACTGTATGATAGGATGTCGTGCCATGGATGATACCTGGAATAAAAACAAGAAGAGATTTAGCGATTTATAAGAAGGAAATGTAAGGGTTCGAGAATATATGCAGCGAATATCCCCTTTGTATACAGGATGTAGCATCTAAGACCCCTCGGGTCATCTATTCCTTTATCTATACCTTAGAGCAAGATTGTACACAATTACTGTCGCCGTGTTTCTAAAATATTGTTGATCGCTAGGGGCATGCTGTATTCCAGTGGCGTATCAAACTTGCGTATTTTAAATGTAACCATATTCTATTACAGATTTGGAAAGTACGAGTACTTGAAAAGTACTTATTTTTTATGTAATATTATTGATTTTTATTATTAAAGAAGATGTACGAGAATTTTAAATTGGAATTAACAAAACAATTGCGCACTATTAAGTAAGTACCGTATCGACAGTATCCGCTACTTTTCCTTAATCTACCGATTGCGGCCGAGTACGGTACAATCATCACTTGATGCGACACCGTTGTCTTTTCTGCTTGAACGAAAAGGGTAACTTCATACCCATATACAAAACATACTCCTGAAATTCCTCATTCTCCTGTTGTTTATAAATCTTACTCTCCAAAAACCACCATAGTTTACCTTTCATTCCGTTCTTTTCTAACTCGCCTTATCTTAAAAGTACGTCTTCACACAATTCACGTTTTCAAAATCAAATTTAGACTTTTCCAAAATTCTTGCACATCATAAGTATGACTACAATTAATTTTCAACATATCAAAATGTTCTACCCGTTTTTAAAACATTTTTAAAAAATCGTTGATATTGTTATGCATACATACCTTCTTATTGGCATCGGCACCTATAGTAACGATGAGTCACCCTGTATAATCAAAATATCAATTTTTTAAGGTTATATGTGGTTGTAATTTTAAATTGAACATAGTTTCGATCTTATCATTTAAATTTAAGGGATTTGTATTAAACAACATTTCTAAAATTATTTACAAAGTTTGAATAATTTTGGAAGCATTATCAAAAGTTCATTGCAGACTTGCTACACATTTTCAAAATTTTCTAAACAGTTATGGATCATATCCAAAATTTCCTACACATTTCCAAAACTTGAGGTACATTTATGAAACATTTCCCTCACATTTTCATCAATATTTCTATAATATCGTTTTTACACCTTCCTACAATTTTCAAGACGTTTGTGAAAAAAATGTTAAATATTTTTCCAACATTTTCCGAGGATTTCCATACGGGCTGTAATTTCGCACATTCCAATGTTCATGAAACGGTTGCATATTTCCATTTTTGAAAACATTTTCTGAAGGACTTCGAAGATTTCTTACACATTATAGAAACATTTTCAAATTTTCCTGCAGTTTTCGTGGAAGGGGGGAGGGAGAGGAGGAAGGGCGAAGATAGAAGAGGGAAGAAGAAGAAGAGATTGATTTAGTCATTAGTTCCTCAAATAATCTCTTCTTGGACACCCTCTATAATGAAATTAACATAAACCGAACCAATTTTGATCCCAAAACAGTCGTCATCAAAGAGCAACTAATTAACGAAAAAACCTTAAATTAAATGTTGGGTAATGATAATTACAAACGAAACTCGAAGGCGACGAATTCGTCATTATTAATTAGAAATCGTTTGCAAATCACCCCCATTTGTATTATTTCCTTCCGTAACTAAAGAAATTTGATTTGTCTCAATGGGATTTAAGATGAGGGCGAATTTCAGCATCACAAGCAGTTTCCGGTACCTTAGGTCGTTTTTAGGATTGTAATAACGGTCTCTAAAGGGCTAATTTCGACAATAAACTGGAGGATAGCATATAAATCTACGTGACTTGATCTTAATTTACTTTAGAAATCCATAACACAACGCTAAACATTTACGAGATAGAAGTTTAACGCTTATAATAAAAGTAAAGCAGATAAATCTAAAACAAAACCGTATAAAAATGGAATAATGTCACTTGCAAACTTTATTGATTTTACACCATATTTTATGTCACCAAGAAGAGATTTATGTACTCATGTCCTCTAATATATGGAGCTTCGTACTTACCGAGAAAGGGGGAACGTATATGACCTCGTTTTGCGCGAGATCAGTTTAAACTATGACGCTTTATTAGTTTCCCAAATACGAAACTGCGGCAGCGGTTATGGAGTCGAACGCTTGTTAGTTTCGAAAAATGATTATCAGCACACTTCGACAGTTGAAGAGGGTTTAGGGAAATTAATTGATGTTCGCTCTGATTTGAGACAGATTGACAGGAATAATATTTTTAAGTTATAAACGGTTCGACTTTATCCCCTTCGAACTTCGTACATTTGAAAATGCGTCCGTGTGGGCTTTTACTGAATTTCGGTTTCTGTTTTCAGTCTAAATTCGCGTGTTTTTTTTAGAGTAAAAGTAAAAACGCACTTATTACATGAAATGGCTAAATAATATACTTTCTGTCACTCCAAGCTGTTATAAGCACCTGGTAGGTTCTTTAAAGTAATGCAGTGAAGCAAAAGGCTTTGGTAAATGCGTTTCAGTATCAAAGTAAACGGAGTATTGAATTTTCTTTTGATAACTGCTGTATTGTTATTAATTTTGACTGCTGTGATTATGGAATTCACGAACGGCTGGGTTTGAAACACACAAAAACTGGTCAGTGTCACTAATTTTTAGGAAGCGGCGATTTTGAAAGAGTGGAGACACAATGGGATGCACGCCACCTTAGTCGTAAATTTATGGGCCACAGCAAACAAAACAAACTCGATCTTTCGCATTATCGTCAGTGAAGTGTAAAACTCGTAAACGAAAGCTTCCTGAAAGTTCGTCACCTTCATTTAACGGTGATTTAACCACTTAGTCCAACTTTAAAGATTTATTTACTAGCTCGGTGGATAACAAAGGAAAATTGGCGAGAAGTTTCGATATTTAATTAGTTGTCTTTCCGCAGACCCTTGGGCGATCGTTAAATCGGTGGCGTTGTATAATGCAATGTATCCTGTTTTATGTGACTTTCTGCAATACGGTTCTGCAAAATTCTTCCAAAGGCTTGATTTGTTTCACTGTAAGGGACCTCTGTGCCTAACCATTCTTTCCAATTTAACATGTGTGTGCTTTGACATTTTCTGCCACTTTCCTATTTTCGACTGTAGTTGGACAATAAACAATAAAAACCTCAAAATACCATACGCTACACATGTAATTCGACGGAATTGAATTCGGTTATTCGAGAATGTTCTATACAGTTACGAAAACCACATCGATCGTCTTAAGGAAGAAGGGGTAGTTTTTGAACACCAGATAAATCATTTTTAGTCGTGTATTTATAAAAGAAATAAATATAAACATTACACACAATGAGAAAGATTCATATCGAACCAAACAGACGGATTACCTACATTTACAGAATCTTGTACACTATTCAAAGCTACCGAAATCGCAAATTCACACCACACATCTCTTGGTCATGAATAGAAATAAACGTTTATCATTTTTTGAGAGAATTAAATGGAACGAGCTCTCCTATTTCATGTTCTGTCACATTAAATTGGAAGACATCTAAGAGCCAACACCAGAGCAAACCACATACTCGTCGCGTACGTGACAGAAAACATCGATTACTAACCGCCAATCACCAGAAACTTGAACAAAATTTGTTTCTAGCGTTGTTCTAACTGGAGAATCTTAATTTGTAGAGCTACGTTCGAAACTTTTGCCAACTCTAATTCAAGATGCCCGCGACGATAGTTAAATAAATACGCTCGCTGAATCCGATAAAGGTATTTAAATAAATGTGACCGGATTAATTAGTGCTTATTTCATCCAAGTTTTAATACGATTTGATTTTACTAGTTACATTATATAAATTGGATGTTAATCCTTTCGGTTCTCACTGCTATTAATATTATTAAATATGCATGGAAAACTTTGGAATGTATTAATCAAAATTTCAAATGTTACAGCAAGTAGTCTTAGACAGTATTATTCAAAAAATTCATTGTTACTGAATTTTCGACGTATCCTGAAGGTACGGTCAATGATCTCCAGCCGTCGCGTCGTGTCGTAACGCTCGCTTCAGTACACCCATAGTGTAAAGAATACAATAGTGAGACGACCTTGCGGAGAAAAAGGGAAACAGATTTGGACTGAGATTTCGTAGTTCTGGACACGATAATCTGCAAGAGGAGGCGTAGCTGTCGTGGATTTTAAAAAGTTCCCGAGAAGGAATATTATACTTTTCTTATGTTCCGGTAAATATGCCCCTGGTATGTCAACTGTGTTATCACATTCTGCAGATGGAAGGTTTCTTATCTAGGGCTCTTGATTACGTAACCTACCTTCATATTTCAAATATTAGCTATATGTACAGGGCGATTTTTTAGCGCATTTTTGCAAAAATTTTTTTTTATAAAAAGTAGCTTTTAATCTCACTTTGGCTGGCTGGCTGGCTGGCTGGTCGGCTGGCTGGCTGGCTGGCAGTAAATGCGCGCCCGCAGAAAAACGCTTGTAAAAAGACAAGGAGTGTACATGTAACTATCGGGGCCGTGTAATTAAGCACGTTAGGGATGGGGCTACAAGATTTGGAGTCGACGACATCTGGACGCCATCTCCGAGCGTATTATACTAACCTGAAGATTTTTCAGTTTTTATCTATCTTCTTCTACAGTTTTTCTCCGATTGTTTTCAAATTGGTGTCGTCGGGAAGATCTTGTCAACGCGCACAACTCCTGCGTGGCGGAATTTTGTTTTTTTTCCTAGGGGCGAAATAAACCACCTTTTGCGCGGCGCGCTTCGAGGGGTAGTCGACTTTGGGCGCCCAAAAGTTTCTTACAGCGCGAATCGCGGTCTCTCTTTCTCGTGTCACTAATAGAAGGTCGAGCTATGTGAAGTACCCAAAAGTTGAATACGATTTTATGCCGGGATTTTAGCGAAATCTACCAAAATGTGAATTACGAATGAACGGGACATCGGAACTGTGTATCGGCAAAGGGAATGTGGTAACCCCAGACGAGATCTTACTGATGGTGGAGTCGAAACTTTAAATCCGAATTGTTGCGGGTGATCAGAAGTGGGCGTCGACAAAGGGAATATGGTAACCCCCAAAGGATTTTACTGATGGTAGAGTCAAAACTTCAAACGCGAATTGCGAGTGCACGGTACCGACAAAGTGAACGTGGTAGCTTTCGGCAAGATCTTATTGATGGTGGAGTCAATATTGGCTAATAAAACACTGATCTGCCACACAAAAATGCGCTGAAGTCCCTTCGATCTCACACGAGGACTTTGATAATTTTTTTCTTTTTCACTATGAGGATCTCGTAAACCGTAAGATTTACAATGCAGAATTTTCTGATGATTAATTTTCGCATTCAAAGTTTATAATAGCTCTACAAAAAAAACACGACAATTCACATATATTCATATATAATACCATAAGTAGTCGAAGTATTGTCGAATATTTTTGAGGTGCTGTCACGAATGCTAGTTACGCTGATTAATACCACGAGCGCTTGCGCGAGTGGTATTAAAAAGCATAACTAGCATGAGTGGAGCAGCAGCTCAAAAATAATCTACAAATACTTCGACTACGAATGGTATTCGGAGGACTATTCAATGAATCAAAAGAAAAATTAAGCATAATTACCCACGCGAATGTATTTCCATGACAACAATAAACGTCAAAATAAATTATGGAAGTTGCTTTTTATTTTGCTATTGATTCTATTCGAACTTTTGTGCTCCAAGCTAATTCGTTATGAGTGATTAAATTAAAAGATGTGGTGATAAGTCGGTTGTCGAAATTGATTAACAAACTAAGAAGAATGTTCCGGTTAATACGACAAAATTTCGCGTCATTTCACTGGTGGAAGTTTGACAAATGTCATTGAATAATCGCATTGAATTGTCGCTGAAATACCACACGTGAAATTATCGCTGAAATACCACACGTGCAATTATCACTATAATTCGTTCCCATTGGCTCAACAATTTGAAATCTCGACATTTCACTGGTCGAAATGTGACAAATGTTAGATGAATTGAATAGTCAAAGATATCAAAAAATAATTGTAACAAAATATTTTCCCCAGCTTCTGATGCTACTAAAATAAAAGTTTTATGACTTGTGTGTCTCAAGTAAACCACGTCAACTTCCTTATTTTTTAAGGAGATCACATTCTATATTTACGTCACTCAATATAGAAAAAAATTACAAAACCGGTGATATTAAACACCATATTTCTTAGGGCCATGCAAAACTTTATTATAAAAAGCTTTATACCCGGTTTCGTTTCATAAACGATGATTAAAATTAATCATTGATTAAAAACATTACCCCTAACCTAATAATCAAAGGTGTATTAAATTCTAATATTTTTAATCACTGATTAACCTTAATCATCGTTTGTGAAACCCATCATTAGTGTTACATATTTAGTTTGCTTGTAAGTTCCCAACCATAACGAGAGCAGAGATCTTTGAAAACACTTGAGGAGTTATCCCAAACTAATCAAAACTCAACATGTTTACCAAAACAATGGTCACAAAAGTGTCTTTTGGCCCTTGGAATACTAGTAAGCCTCTTTTTTGTTACAAAGTTTACCACAAAAATCCATTATATTACGTTTAGGATCATTGAAGAGCAGTTCAGAACTTCAACTTTTCACAAAGAAAGCAGCACCCCTACCATTGAATTTTTTTAAATATAATAATGTAATGAAGTACCTACCTGCTTTCCACCTTGAAATTACCCGCTTTAGTGATCACTCTGTAGATGAACACCAGATATAAAGAAGCGTTTTAAGTTCTTTACAATGATTGCCGTTCCGAAAGTATTTAGGAGTTGAAGATAAAAGCTAAAGGTAATTGCTTTAATTTCTGGAGTTTCAGCCACCACTACTGTAAAAAAGGCTGCAATTAATCCGCCGTTTGCAACTGTTCTCGTAGGGGTATTTAAATTGTTTTTACAGCCGGTGTAAGCTTTCTTGGCAGAGAAGAAGGGAGAGAATCAACCAATCAATCAAAGTTTTAGATCCGTTAATTACCAAGTAATCGTGTTTAATTTTCTAATTGTATACGAAATCCAGCAGGGTCGTGCAGTTTGCGGAAGTATGAACGTGATAGGAGGCACCGCCCTTTGACCTCAGATTCTAGGAAAAAATGTATTGCTGGACTGCCGAATTTGCAGATTCCATTCCGAATATTTGGATAAGTATAACTAATCATAATTATTTGAATGGGTTACAGTAAACGCCTCCAATTAAGTAAAGATTGCATTTGTTGGGTACGCTCTTAAAAAACTTAAATTTTGACACCGCTACCGTATTTTTAAGACGTCTGGGAGGGACGTAATTAATTAAAAACAGTTTTAATTTTCTAACGTTATCGCAAGAACACGACATTAGCGAGTTTGCGGGCACGTATTTTCCGTTACGTTAGACGGCCATTTTTTCTTATGATATAACGTAAGGGAAATTTAGTGAAACGCGCTTGCGGATAAATTTATTGTTGCTGGAATTTGATTGGTTTACGTTATTTATAAACATAAGGTATAATAGGTATAATACGGTATAATTCTTAAGCTTTTTTACGTTATAAGATATAACGACAAGTTTTGTAACGTAAAATGTACATACATCCGCAAGCTCGCTATTGAACTGAAAAAAGTACGTTACGTTATCTAACTTTTCCGTAAATTTACTTTCCATCCGTACCGTTCAATTTTGGTTTGTTTGAAATTAATTCTACCGCACCGTATTTAAATCTTTTGCATTTTTGGTGTTTTACCAAAACACCGATCAACTTTGTATACCTATGCCATCTATATAAACGAAATAAAACTATTATAAACTTAAGTATTTCAACGGCCTCAACAACAATAAAAAATCACACAATGTAAATCAAATTTTGTCATGAGAACTTTGCTAGAGTTTCCTCTTTTCTAAGATAGTTGCAACGCGTCAGCCAGTTTGAAATGAAAGTGAAGTACCTTCCGTAAAAGAAAGTGTTTGATCTAACCAACGCATACAATTGACGTATGAAGTGGTAATGTTGAAAGATACCTATCAACTGCAATCCTATTACTAATCAAATGAAAATATTTTCGGATACGTTTTAAGCCAGTGCTGATACATTGAAATTGTAAATAACAGTTCGTAAAATTTTTCGAATTCAATTGCCGTAGGTGGTACATGAGGTTCTGAACAAAACAGAATGAATAATGACGTCACCCGCAACAAGGCCCGGATGACATCGTTCTAGCGTGATGGTCATGTAAACCAATATTATGTGCTCATTGATTCGTTTGACAGGGCGTATGAATTATTGCGCATTCTATAGTTATGTGTGCCTTTTGATACGGTTTACTAAAGGTTGAAATTTGAAAAGGTAGCTTGCCATAATAATTAAACCAACGAAATTCACTACAAGTACGAGTATCGCATGCACCCACTACGGATTACTAGGATCGTGGTTGGTGCTTGTAATAAAATCACAATAATTGTGTAAATCAATGTGTAAGTGAATAAGAAGTACCTACCTACTGTCAAAATTTTTTGATTCGACATTAATTTTACCTTTATTCGAGGTGCCTACACGAGCATTTCATTTAAATATCTTAACAAATAAGAAAATGAATTGCGCAAGTGCACAATTGCATCCCGACAGACAGTCGGACAGACAAACGGAGACAGACAAACGGCGATACAACATAATAAACGATCTCGAGAATCGTCAATAAACGGCAAAGGTGTAAAATTATGGTACATGAAAAAAAATAGATTTTTTGCCATAACTTTTTTCTTAAGAGGCACAGAAAAAATTCTTTTCTTGGTGCAAGTCTCGACACCATAAAGAACCAAATAGCGAAAAAAGTAGAACAATAGCTCTTAAGATAAAGAACTAGTAGCGACCGGGCGGACGGGCAGACGGACGGAATAGCACGTTTTTTTATTTTATTTTTGTGGAAATGCACTAAAAATTAGATTCCGCATGCGCAAACCCAATTAGTTTTACTTTTTTTCGAAGTGTCTACATACAAAATAAACAAAGTTCTTGATTCGGCATTAGTTTTACGTGTACTGGAGGTGACGTTTCCTCTGTAAACCCGTTTAATTTAGATGCCAGCTATTTCTATAGTAGATTTGTTATTACCTTAGTTCTTTAGTTCGCCGCTAGAGGTCGTGATCTTCCTTTCTTTTCTGCATACGTGTTCCCTGTACTTCTTCCCTTCAGAGACGATCTGGCCTTCATATTGGATGTTTGCAAATTTTTCTCGATACTCCATTACTTTTACTTTACCTGTTTTGGCTATCACCATATTTCTTTGAATTCGGAAAAAGTCGAATAACCTAATACAAAATATCAAATTAGCATCACAAATTAGTGCAAAATGGGCACAAAATTATGAGATACTTGGAACTTAATTCCTTTCAAATCGACATTACAACTTCACGGATTTATTTGAGGTCTAAGATCTTAAGCTCGCCGTGGAGGCAAAAATCAACGTTATCATCATTCGGTCTCGATTTTTCGGTGTATTCAAGGTCACGAGCACAACATCAATAGTACTAGGTAAATTAATTTGTGAAATCATTTAAATTATGTACAGTTTTGAAGTTAATAATCAATTACTAATTTCCTTCAAATTCAAATCATGTTCCAGAAATGACTAAATAGAAGAGAATTTATTGAAACCAAGTGGACTGCCCTAGGAACCGCGTACGTTCGGTATACAAAGTGAGACTTGTAAGCCTTATAAAATAATGTACTATTATTCAACCTCTAGACTAGACGATCTCGGCATTGTATAGAATTAGCAAGCATGACCGAATTATATGAATTGCTGGTAACATATAAATTATTACCAGAGGAGGAAACAGCCCTGTAAAAATAACTACACTAATCACTTATATAGTTATGTTCGCTTCATAGTTGCAATAAATGTTTAATGCTGAACTACGAGTACAATAAAATTCCCGACTATTAATTTTTATGAAAACTGCTCTGTCAACCATACCCACTAATATTCAATGCATAATTCTGCCTAAATAGGTACCTCGTAATTCATGAAAGCGCGTGCGATTAAATTATATTTACCAGAAGTGCGTCCCCATTGTTGTGCGATTTTGATGAAAACCCCGCAGGGAATAAAATTGGGCACTTGTTTCATTTCGGTTGATTAAATCCAATAAAAATAGTAACAGTGGAGTGTAAATTTTTATAACTCGTAAACTCGCGGACTAGCAAAATCTTAAGTCTTTGAAGCACTGCCAAGAAAATAAGAAGTTATATTGTGCTATGAGATACTGATAAAGAAATCATAAATTTATTCGGAATTTAAAATTTATTTGGTTATGTAGATTGTGGATGAATGAAATTCCTATTTTATTCTACTTGCTTTATCGGTAATTCTGTTTTATTTGACGGGGATGATTCTATTTGCAGCAGTCACTTTGGAGCATTGACTTTGAACGGGATAAATTGGTTTATTAATTTTAAAGGGAATTCAGTACTGGATTATAAAGTCCTTTAAAATTCAGTTGCATTTCATGTGAGATTCACTAATTTAAATACGCAGGTTGTATAAAGTTCTGTTATGGACGATATACAATCATCTTAAGTGGTCATTGAATCAGAATTGAGCAGAGGGTTGTAGAGTGCGTGGAATAATCTCGACATGTTTGGTTGCAATGCAAGTGTATCAAGTTTTAAAAATTTAAACCTCTTATATAAAAAATAAGTTGGTAATAATAACGCACAGAAAATATCAAACCCAATACCCTTATTTAAAAGATATTTGCGTAAACTTTTTCCATCATACCTACATCTTACATAAAACGACTTTCCGAGGTTCAAGTGAATCCTTTGCGGGTTAGATAACGTCGAGACGCTTCGAAGCCATCTCAAAAATGGATTTATGGAGGGATGCAACTACGATATAAGTATAAAATTCGTAACTTCGGTTGTAGATTTCACCTATTTCGTTTCTAGTGCCAACATTCTCTGTATATAATTCTATTTACCAGTATCACTACAATATCAGCGAATAATAATTGAACTGTTTCGTAAATAAATCGTTTACTGTTCTAGATTATCGTTTATTTCCATCCGTAATTGAAATCTAGGTCAATAATTATGTTGCTCTTATTATAAATAGTTGAATTAGTGAATTAGTTTTACATGTCTGACAAGTCTTTGTTGCACTTACATAAAATTATGCCGTGATTCTCGACCAAAGAAAAAGCATGCCTGTGACGGTGGCGGCACCAACCTCGAAATATCGATTGTACGTCATGCCCCGGTATACTGGTCACAGAAAAAAATTACCAAGATAATTAGCCTACGGAAAATTCCACTCCACTGAATACTCGCTCTGGAGGAATTTTCACCAAAGCACATTCTTCAAAAAAGCTCTAACCCATACAGTGGGTATTTTTTAAAACTTTGACTCCAACCACTTCAACGACCGGTGAAAATATGTCCATTTTATATTCAAAAGGGCGTCTTTAAATATTCACGATCTAAACTAAGTTTGAGGTTGGAAAATAGAAATAAAAATCGTTGGAACTGTTAACTGATCAGGTATTTCGAAACAAAGCACAAAATAAGTAGTACACTTAAAAAAAAACTATTGTGGCTGTTAGAATAACAAACATTAAAACAAAGCACCATAAAACCTGTTGATAGTTGTTCGCTGAAGTTTGCTGAAAAGCGTGCTTTATAGTGGAATTATTTCTTGGTGTTTTTGTTTTAGTGCTTGTTATAAAAAATGGTTTTTCAATATTATATGTTCTGGGTACCGTGGAAAATTTATCAGAACTTGAAAAATTATTTTCCTTGGCACAATACTGCATTAAATATTATTATATTATTTTACAGAATAATTGCTCAGTTGATCATCTAACTTTTTTTAGTTTTTACTTGATGTTTTTAAAAAAGTTGAAAGGTATTTTTAAATAAGTAAATGTGGCATCCAAAATGACTCAACCCCTCTTCCTTATTTAAATTACAAAATTACACCAAAAATGTCACAAAATATCACACGTAATTGTCCAGTTAAGAGGAAGTTAAGAATCCAATCAGGGCGTAGGCCTCCTATGAGTAAGAAAATATTTTTATCATATTCATAGTCTGACACTAAGGCAATTGTATACTAAACCGTGATTAATACTTAATAAGAATAAAAAATTCGAACGACTTTACACTAGCAAAAGCAAAATTTTGATTGATCTTTCACTCATTGGTTAAAATATCCCTTTATCGTCTTGTATAATAAATAACTATCAATTCATCGGGGTATGGAAAATGAAAAATTAAGCTTTGTATTTACACAAAATGTGCATCTATAGTCCAAATAAGACGAAAAAACCAATTCTGCTTTTGATACCACAGGAGAATTGAACAACTTAGTCCCGTAGGTACACACAAACGCTTAAGGAGCAACCAACTTGAATACCACTTGTAGATAAGATAAGAAAGGCATTAATAGTATTAGTTTGCTCAAGAACTGGAACAATACATCTGAAACAATAGATCAGCTTCATATATCCGCAATCCAAGATCGGGTCTAACTTGCTACATTAATCCCGAATTTCTTACAATAGAGTTATGCGAATTTATCGGTGTAGATTAATCCCCTGTGGGGCTAACCATTTTTTTATGCGCAAAGTACATGTAAACTAAATTACCGGGATTTTCCTACGATTACATCCTTCGGTGAAATGTAGGTACTCCTTGAACCACAATAAATTAAAAAAAACGTCTTTGACGTGCATTTTCTAATTACTAAAAGCTCCCCATTACTAAAGTTGCTTAGTTTGTCAGGTCGTGGCACGCCAGGCAGTGGTACATTAAAACTTCGGAAATTAGTAAGTACGTGAATTTAATTTTAATAAATTAAAGCGGAAATTTTGTTTAATTTTCATGCGGTTTCACAAAGAATTCAGCGCCGATTCACTTTTGACACGAGTTTTCTAGAAAATGTTTATATGCCTTTCAGTTTACAGATCAATTCAAAAGGAATCGGTGATCAATTTCTATGCCAACTGCATGTATTCAATGTATTTTAACGAAATGTAGCTAATATTTAATTAGCATTTTGGAGCTCGAAAAGAATCACAAAATTAGAAAAATGGAAATACAAAAGCTTTATTTAAGAAAGATGTCGTAGAGAGTGTTTTCTTATAGGTACACGAATAATGAAAACTCCCACCTCGACCTCAAAAATTTTTAAGATAAGCCCGTGTTTCGTTTAGAATAGGTACAATTTGTTAAGCTTAAGCCTACGAAACAATTATAGTTTAAACAGAAACAATCGCAAGGACTTTTGCAAGCGGTTTGAGTTTGGTATTTTCTGATCTGACCGCTCAAGTTCCCTTTTATTCCGCAAATTTCAATTCACTTTTATAGCTTTCCTAAACCCAGTTTTATTTTTATATATTAAATTCAGTGCAATTGCTGGGTTACATTTCACATCTTCAGATCCGTGAAGTCGTAAGATTTACGATGTGTATAAAATACCGCGAAAGCCGCGAACTGAAAACTAAGTTCGTGCGTGAAGAGGCTTTAAATTCTGTCAACCCTATAGTTCTATTTTGGTGGCATTAATGATGTGCATTTACCTCAGCATTTACGCTTAGGTTTTAATCGTTCACCTACTCATGGTAAGTGATTGCTGTAATGCAGAAAAGTTCTTACTAGCAGTTTAAAGTCGGTCTTGAAGGAGTGAAGTTATCAAAAGTTAGGGAGCGTAATATTTTCATGTGGGGATGCGAATGTAACGATACCGCACTTGGGTAAGAATTTAGAGGATTTGAAACGTCTAAGTATACTGCATATTACATCCGACCCTTATATAGCACTAAAGAGGAAAATTGTTAAAATTGTGACGACACACCAAACTTGAAATTAATAAACCTGCAGCTTATGCAGGTGGTTGTAATTCAGATTAAAGCGATTTAACATTTAATAACCCCTTTTGTATTGCCTTTCCCGCGTTATTTGTCATCAATATTGATTGAACAAACAAGGTATAAATTACGTATTACCCAAAATACAGATTTAATCATGATAAACCGTTCGCGTTCTCACATGATGAATGTAGTATTGATGTGAACCGTAATTAAACGTTAAGCAGGACAATGCAAATGTAAACGCAATTATCCATATTGACTATCTAAATTTACCACTGTTTGATTCCAGAACGAACTGACATATGCAAATATACCTACTCTCTTGATGTAAATAGAGCAGTTCTCAAATACTTGCCTAATATTGGAACTTCATTTAACTAGTAAAACTCTAGTTAGGGTTTTAATGCGATTTTTAGCGCCATTTCTTGCACTTTTTGGCGCCGTTAGACTAATTTGAGTCGGAAAGAAATCAAAAGTCAGGACGAATCATACTGTAACGACAACCAAGATTGTACATTACACAAACTCGTTCAAAGGAAACGGAGTGGATGCACCCACCAACAAGGTGCCTACACTTTCGTTTTTTGACAGGAAACACAATGCTGAAACACAACCAATTTGCACAGGATCCAGTTTGATAGTAACCGTATTTACCAGCGTGAATTCTACACCCGAAAAACGTTAAATAAATTCAAAAGCCGGAGGAACGGGACGTCGAGCACACTTATTCCGTCAAGGACAACATACTTATGAAGCCGCACTAATACATTTTCGGTGTCACAAAGAACTATTGTTCAAACAGCCGTGTAAACGTCTTAATATCGCGAATCTTAAGAAGGGATTAAATTCAGGTATTACGTCGTGGAAAAAACATTCTAAGGGCCGCAAAGAAAAAAAACCATAAAGACATGTTTAGTAAGGATTGAAATATTCTATTTCCTAATCATTTAAATGTTTCCCATTGTTGGTCAAACTAGTTAACCCCAGACAATTAATGAAAATTGTGGTTTGTTTGTAATTTTCAAAGCAAGGGTCCACCGGAAAAACTGCGTTCCACAACTTTCGCCCTTCGTCGAAATTTCACTGAAGATGTTTGTCGCTGGACGAAAATTCCAATATTCATTAATCATTACATCACCTATAGTGTAGCGTTCAGAGTTCATGGTTGGTGGAAGACGGATTGTACCAACCCATTTCTGTATCCCCATTCTCAACTGGAAGCAACGGCTGCAGCCCTGGGCTGCAGCCGATGAAGGAAAAATGAGGAATCAAGTAGTTTTGGAGATATAATTGTTTTTTAATTGTCTGCCTGTCGCTCTCTAATATAGTCTACCGATATCTAATTAACCCCTCTAATTGTAGCGTCATTCTTTGTTTTCTTCACGTCAACTTCAATTACAGTCCATTGCATTAAGGTAAACTGGAATGCGGTACGGTTTATGTAGAAAATAAGCAAGTGTAATTATAAATCTATGGTATGCCAAAGGATTTTAAATCCTCTAATAGGGAGAAAGAATGTCAATTAGAGTCATCTTCGCTTGCCGTTTGGACAAATGTAAACAACTTGCAGTTGACGCCTTAATACCTCTAATGCATCTGCAGTTCTCAAACTTTTAAACTTTACAGCAATTCATTGCAGAAGAGACGTTACCTGTTGCAACGTTGATACACAACTGAGCTTTTATTTAAGGCTCCTCTGTAGTCAATCCGCCATATTGGAAAAATAGCTAAACTTTCTTATGAAATGCTGCTTTTGTAGTTGCAGTCTAACAAATTCTCGATAGTGGATATTCTTTGCAATGATGAAAAGAACGGCGGTACTTAAAGAAAGTTGAAATATCGGTCTTAGTTTTTTAGGAAGATCGATGAATAGAAAAATCGTAATAGCCGTTGTAATGGAAGTAGAAAAACCTACAGCACCAATTTGGAAATCCGACAGAATTTCCTACGGCGGTACTTAAAGATATTATTTCCACCTATTATGATAATGCATATATTTAAAAAAATATGTATCGCGATCTTTAGAAAAAAATCAAAACGCTAACGTAAGGATAGGCAACTCATATTGCACTATAACTCCTGAGGCGACAACTCATTACCTACTTGAAAGGGAAAACAAAAGAAACTACCTGGTATTATCCTGCACATTGTTACGCCGTTCCTAATGATATGGATTAGATAAATTACTATATAATTAGCTAATGTTCATGAATGCTGTTGATTTGTGAATCATAATGTCACATATTCCCAAGACGAAAAGTGTACTAAATATGCATATTTAGCAGTTTACCTTAATGCAATGGACTATAAATGAAGGTTGACGTGAAGAAAACAAAGAATGACGCTACAATTAGAGGGGTAAATTAGATATCGGACTAGTAAAAGCAAATAGACTATATAAAAGTTTCTAAAATCATTTTAGTAGGTATGAATATGCACTAGTGAGTTACCATGACTGTTAAAGTTTGGCCGCCCATCGAATATTGTTTATTGGGGTCCTCTAATCAAATTTGGAAGGGAGGCCGGTGTATCCACCGGTAACTTCCGGTTTGATGACGTCATAAAGTGCGCAATTTCGCTAATTCGGAAAAATGCTTCTATCTCAGTAACCACTTGTCTGATTTTCATGATCTTGGGCTCATTGGAAAGATAATAAAATAAGACAGAACTTTTATGAGAAATGCAAATCGCGTTTCGCGAACGGTTTTCGCGAAATTTGCCAAAATTTGAAAAATTCGCGAATTATTTTTTTTCTTTATGACACAGGTAAAACGTTATTAAAACTTATAACTTACGAATAAACATTTTTATAACCTGTTTCACCTACGGTTTTTCGCAAAATTTGAAAAAAATTTCTTTTTTATTTGGATACTTCAGGGGATACTTGTAAATCACAAGAAACATTTTTGGAATTTGTTTCTTTCTCTTTTAAACCTAATAATCCCGGCCAATAAAAATTGCTTCCATTATACTTACCGAGGTGTAATCCGTTTTTATAGTACATCAGCCACCCATATTTTACGTGTATAATGTTTAAAAAATGGACTGCTAATAAAATAATATGCAAGAAAATACAGTAATAAGGAAATATTAATGTAGGTTAGAAATATTGAAACAATAAGTTCCAAATAGTAAATTGTATCTCATAGGTCCCTTATTCTCTTACCCTATTGTATCACAATAGTGTAGGTAATATTTTTTTCTCCAACCACCTGAATAAGACGCTATTTTGTCACACTTTTTGGTACAAAAAATGGGAGATTTCGGGAGTCGTCGGTATAACCATGGTAACTGTCCAAAAAGTAGGTAAGTACTTTTCGGACTAGTCCAAAAAGTAAAAATTTGATTGCTTGGGGTTTGTTGTCCATATGGGAAGAAGCCTTCGATCTTTCTTTTGCCAGCCATGTTCAAGTGCATCTGGATCTGGTGCGCTAATTACTGCTTTGAAAACCGATACCCAAATGCTTGCCTAATAGATTGCTCGTTTGCAGTGTAGAAGTAGTGCATTTTTGGTCGGAGGAATCATTTCTGGTTTCGATGGTAAAATAGGCATTAATTTCCGTAGTTCATTAGTTGTATTCGCTCCACGTCCATAGATCTTTATACAAAGTGATTCCAACGCCGTAAATTCGGCAGACTCTACCTCAAGTACCGTAAATGTAAATGGTCTTCCTAAAAGTGGAATCATCGCCTGTCAATATCAATATCAATGAAGATTTTTCAGATAGGTATACCGTCGAAGCGTAAAAAATGTGAACCAAAATAACTACGACATCGGCATCACACGTTCGTACGAGGAATTTTTTTGTTCTCCCTCGGTCAATACATGTATCAGATGCAAGACGATTTTCGTATCAGCATCCTCGTAGTCAATCGTATCCAGCATCTCTTTCCCAGGTCCGACCTACCGACAAATTCGCCATGTGTGATGTATAGACCACAATTCGGAAGCTGAAAGCTTGAAATCGCTATTTCGTTTAAATACTTAAACAACTCAATTTTGAAGGCATAGACATGTAGACCAACACTTCGGAATTCGAACATTTGGGCCAATCTTCAGTCGAACACCGCTGCCATGGTCGTTTCTTGTTTCTCCTTTAATAGAATATTCCTAGTATGAGTCCCACACTATGTGTAGTCCGCTTGCTTTCCTCAGTTCGTTGTCAATGTATTTAAAAAAGCATCTGTAACGGTATTCCTCAAAACTTGAAGCACCCCGAGGAAGCAGAGTGAATGAGAGCACCTCCATCTACAATAACTGCATCATACACAGAAGGAAGATCTGTCACATCATCGGGGGCTGTATAGCAATAACCTCTTTATGTGGGCAACCTAGAATATCTGACTTCTTTAGCGGTACATTTTTTCAGAAGAACTAGGGAAGGGGTAAATTCTTGCACTTCATGTGCGAAAAACTCATCGCTGCATCCTTTCTTTGACTGTGTGGCTACGTACATCTTGCCTAGAACAGACGCACATTCCAATTTTTTGTGGCTGTGTTCTCTTCCGCTGTGGCGCTTGGTGTTCCAAGTTATTTTTTTTATAGGAACATCATTTGCTTTACTCCTATCGATGATGACCTCCTTTACATAAGTTCTGTATTGCGACTCATCCCACTTTTTGCTACGGATTGCCTATCTTCCCTTATTGCACCTTCGAGATTGCTGAGTTTGCTTCCAAGCTCGGCGAATGGATTTCCATGCTCAGTAGCATAGCATCAGTCATAGACTTTACATCAGTAAGAAAGTCATTTTGATTCTTCAGACCTTCATCGTAGTGAAAGAGGTCGTAGTCAACATCTTCTTGCGCGTTTGAGGCTATTTTGAAGTCTGCGACTCTTTTACTCACAGCGTGACTGTACCATGACCAGTTCATCATTGATATGGGATCTTGGGTCAAACCAATTAGGCCTCCACTTCCCTTAATTATCTTGTTTAGTTGTTCGTGACTCTGATCGATAGCAATGCTTGAAAATTGGCTTCTTGATCTGTTTACGACAAAGTTGCCAGCAATAAATTGAGAAGAAGGGATGTTGGTAATCTTTTTAAATCCCGAACGTGAATGGGAATTGGTTTAAAAGAGAAAGAAGCAGGTAATAATCATGTTTTGCGTAAGTTACAAATATTAATAACGTTTTACCTGTGAAAAAAAATAATTCGTAAATTTTTCAAATTTTAGCAAATTTCGCGAAAACCGTTCGCGGAACGGGATTTGCACTTCTCATAAAAGTTCTGTCTTATTTTAATATCTTTCCAATGAGCCCAAGATCATGAAAATCAGACAAGTGGTTACTGAGATAGAAGCATTTTTCCGAATTAGCGAAATTGCGCACTTTATGACGTCATCAAACCGGAAGTTACCGGTGGATACACCGGCCTCCCTTCCAAATTTGATTAGAGGACCCCAATAAACAATATTCGATGGGCGGCCAAACTTTAACAGCCCTGGTAACTCACTTTGGTTTTTAACATTGTATTCATACCTACTATTATTATGTTTAGTATTTAGGTACGTTCTACCCATGTTCTACCGCGTATCTACTAAAGTGGCATTTTTTTGTACTCGTATTTTTACAGGGCAATTTAAATTAAATATAATACAAACCTAGCAAGAATACGATTACCAAAGATGTTAGTGGCACGCGTGTTAGTTTAGGTAACGCAATATTTTAAAATAAGCGAATAAACACGCCCACGATAATTAACTTCAGCTACTCCATCCATTTATAGCCATACGTAAAGGGGCATTAATGTTTATGTTGCGTGTTTTCTCACAAAAAAAAACGGGCACCTAACTATTACATGTGCAATGTCCGTACCCGGAAAATCTCTACCGTTCCGTTAAGCATAATAAATTTGTGGGATAAATGGAAACCCTCCTTGCAAAACGCCATTACATCCGAATAGACAAAAAATGTGTTAATTAAAATGTTATCACTGTATACATCATTTGAGGACGAATTTTAATTTTTTTTTAATGCCGGGTTGCCAGTAATTTTTAGAATTATTAGGCTTACGTATACATTAAGTTAAAATGAAACAAACTTGTACTTTATCAGAAAAAGTTTTAGATGAGATTTTCCAAGAGAAAATTGGAGCCTTTGAAAAGATAAACAAAAGGGGAGTGTAGTAATCTTATCTTTGAACAAATGAGAGGCAAACACATTGTGGTGGAAATTTACTTTGCACGAACTAAGGTGGATGTTAGTGTAGGTATAATACATACATCACAATAAAACCGCGTGTATATAATTTAGGATGTATTTCATAGCCACAAAGTAAATACCATAAGATTATCTGACAAAGCAATAAACGTAGCGTAGGTTACGAACACATTTATTCACTGTTTGCATTTTAATTTAATTGCCATAAATAGCTTTCTCTACAGATTTGACATGTGCACCTTTGCAAACTGTTTAAGTCCAAATATCTTTAGTAGTACCTAGTCTACTGATATAATCTCTCGCAATTGGGGATACAATTTTTATCACATCGTTATGGGACGTTTGTACATACACTATCGAGGAAAAATTAATTGTATGATCTCGTGAGCTTTAAACTAAGAACAGACAACGAGTTATTCACTGCTGGTGAATGGTGAAGCCTCGTCCTCAGTTTTGTAACTTTTTGAATACCGTGACAAATCGTCATTTAGCGCCCTTCCCAAACAACGTTGACGAGGGTGAAGATGACGTTTATAGTCCTGAAACTTCAGGGACCGATGCCTCACAAGAAATACAAACTTCTAATGGATCTTCGACGGAACAAGAGGTTTGACTTTGAAGGTCTACTCGAATTAGAAGGCTATCATCGCGGTTTAGAAACTTTGTTGTAGCAAGTGGAATTGAAAATTCTAATTGGTACGGGGATAGGCATGTTCTTTTAGGTAATAGGCGAAGAAACAAGAAATTTTACTACGTTAAAATTTGACGATACTGCCTCCAATACAGGGCCAAACTTTGTTGATAATTATTGTATTCCTCAAAGAAATTTAATCTTCAAAGGATTGAAATACGACTCTACTATAGTCTAGAGTACCATTGAAGTCCGAGGACAATCTTATGACAGTATATTGGATATAATACAAAATCCTACCTTTTGTATTAATTCTTAGAAAAGCAAGTATAGTTGTTAGTTAATGGGGTGTTGCCCATTTCGTGGACTGACTTTGATCCCTTAAAAGTACCGCTTGAGTTATGTAACATCTGGGTTGCCACCAGGGCCGTGGCCAGGGGGGTGCCAGAGGATGCCTGGCACCCTCTGACCGATCTCGATCAGAATCGTAAAATAAAAATGTACAATAGTGCTATTTTTGTACATTGTAAATTAATTATCACAAATATACAATTACTATATTGTTGTTCATAATTATTACAATAAAAATGAATAAAAATGATTATTCTTGATAATTATAATCTACATACTACATTTTGTAGTATGAGTGCAATAATGGTTATTAGAATTATGCAATTTGATTCAAAAGTAACAAATTTAAATTATAACTCAGATTCACACATATCTGAAATCTGAAGTTATGGATTGGATAAAATTAGTTTTTTTAATATATTTTTTGCTTTTTTGACAAACAGGTCTCGAGACATTTTTGTAAACAATAAATGCACCCTCCAACATTTCGTTTGCACCCTTACACTTTTCGTTCTAGCTACGGCCCTGGTTGCCACATTCCGACGTATGTTTAAATGTAAAGGTGTGTTTGTAAATATGCTTCATTTTATTGTTGGCATTGGCACTGAGCTTAACTTAATTAAACGGCATTAAGTATACTCTGCATTTTACTATTAATCTAATACAGTATCAAGTGACAAGATCGAGATCTCAAAGATGAACCTATCCGAGAGCACAATATTGTAGTGGTGGGTATCAGGGTATCCTAGATGTGAAAAAAGAATGCAGCTTCAAAAATGGTTAACTTTGCAAGATGGTGTTTAAATGGCACGTCAAGCAAAAACACAAGCAAGCCAAAACCAAATACTACGTTGGGAAAACAATCCAGGTGGGTCTAAAATATTCATTGGATACAACATAGTGGATTTTACCAAATTAAATTGGTTAGGGACACTCAACTTTTAAATCGCCGTTTGGCAGGTTTATCTATAAACGTTTAGCATTTCAGCACCTGAATATTATGCTACTCAATTTTTAAAAATTGTAATTGGAATTAACGTTTTGGTATGTCATATGCTCAGAGCTGGGTAAAATACTTTTCAAAATCTATTTAAAATAGAAAATACAAAATAAGAAATGTTAATTTATTTTAAATGCAAGATACTAAATAGGTTTGGTATTTCTATTTAAAATACCAAATACAATAGTATATTGAAAGACAAGTGTTACAATGCGACCTATTGTAATACGACTATCTTGTGGCACGAGTGGCGACGCGAAGCGTAGCCACGAGTGTCCGCAACATAGGAGTATTACAATAAAGCATTGTAACACGCGTTTTTCATACTATTTTTTCTATTTCGGTGCTTTAATTTAATTAAAAAAAATCATTATCAGAAACTATAGGGAACATTAGAACTAACATGTTTTATGTTGGGAACACTTTTTATGCTGTTAAGTTTTAGGTTGGCAGCATAGTAAGACTGACATTTTGAAGTTCAAACATGGAAGTACCCAACGAAGTACCTACTTGTACTAACTAGTAACTGCCAACTTAAGAGATGAGTTACCAAAGAAAACGACTATAATCA
The DNA here is from genome assembly GCF_008802855.1 of Photinus pyralis. NCBI lineage: Eukaryota > Metazoa > Arthropoda > Insecta > Coleoptera > Lampyridae > Photinus > Photinus pyralis. The sequence continues at coordinate 32,126,242 of NW_022170596.1, read as the reverse complement.
CTGTCTTTGTACAACTGTTTTAGGCCGAAAACAGTTGTACAAAATCATCATTGTGACACCGAAATAGAAAAAATATAAAATAGCTTTATTTAAAATAGGTACTATTTAGTTTGAAATAATCTTAAAAGCTCTGCTGATCTGCCGATATTTTGATACATGCTCTTTTAGCGATTGAACTCTGTATCTTAAAACAGGGGCGGACGTGCACTTTTTCGTGCAGAGTCAAACACTAACGACTAACTTTTTTTGTTGAAATTGACTAACGATTAACGAATGGCACAGACTATTTCCAATACCGTGCGAATTTCAGGCAGCTATATGGACAGACGGACAAAACGCAACATACCAATATACACTCTTATCTTTGAATATAAAATATATTTTATATTCAAAGCTCTTATATAAGAAAAGTTGTGCCGTAAAACTGCTAATGACATCTTTGCGAGTGCCACAGTAACGTGCCTCTGTAACATGAGATAAAGTCCATAACTGAGGTAAGCAACTTTGTAGATGGTAGCACATTGTAGTACAATTGCCACGTGTGTTCGGCGAAATAATCGTAGATGGCGCATAGTGGCAAATAGATAACTACTTTGGTCATACGATATCTACTTATTCCAAATTAAACTAACGGTACAGAAACAAATTAGAATTACTACAATTGTTACTACTGTAATTAGTTATCAGATGTCGCGACTGACTCTAAATTTAGTAAATTTAATTTAAATTTACGTTTAATGTCTTATTTTAGAAAACAATTTTGGGATTTGTTCAATAACGTAAAGAATAAACGATCGGTTATTGAAGGGCTTTTGTATTTCCATCTCTACAATTATAGTCGGTATGCAGCTTTTTCAATCGGAACGTATAAAATGGGGTCTTCTCTTCTCGGTGTCCTAAATAATATGGCGCATGTCGTATGACGTCACGAATCCAAAGTTACGTAAACGACCATCTCGTGATTTTCTTTGGCTGATTGTCGCCATTTTATATTATCTTTGTGAGTGTATTAAATGGATATATGAAAGAGGACAGTGTGAGTGCAGTGAGGGTGGTGTACAGTACGTGTTTAGTGTCGAGTAAATTTACTTTATGTTAGTGCATAATAATGTACTGCAACTATTTAGAAATGAAATATTTAGTGTCTTGTATTTTCTTAAATTTGCTTATTTTTGCTAACATCGTATCGTCGACTGGTAAGTATCCATGATAAGCACCTACTAAAGGGGTTAAGTCGTCGGGTGTTGGTTCTACGGAAAATTTCAGGGACACACAGGTGTATTTACTTTTTTTGTCTCCTTTGACGAGTTAACCGGGTTTGAATCAATAAAAAATGAACTATTTTCCACCTGCTTCTATTTACTTTATTCTTATAAAGGTATCGGCACGTAAAATATTTATGAACGCATAAATCAGCTCTTATTCGTTACTATTTTAATACCGTCAAGTCTGAAGTCGACGTTAACCCATGCTTTTATTTTCATAGGAATGACGTGCGTAAGTAAATATTCCAGGTAAAGATCGTCTTTGTTTATGACTCATTTTGTTTTGCTGCCATTAAGACTTATTAATCTAAACGAAAATAAAAAAATGAAACTGGACAGTTCTAGAGATCTATGCCAGCGGCGGATTTCAAGAGGCAGCACCCTCACCATGGGATGTGGTAATAGCGTAAAAATGAGAATTAAATAAATCACGAGATAAATCATATTTTTGTCGTGCATTTTTTTCTGATTTTGTATACTCAAAAAAAACACCCCTTAATAGTAAATGCTTGTTCCGCCACTGATCAATGGCTTCTCATAGTATGCATCCGAAACGACCCACTGTAAGGGAAGGAGGGGGATATTTTTACTAAGGAAAGTATCTAATTAAATGGTCACAGATGCTACAAATCTACTCTAAACTCGCCGTTCATTAGAAATGATGCCCAGTTTGAGATGCTGAACTGAACGATCAAGATGGTCCCATACGTGTTTGTGAAAGACACAGCGCGCACCCGTGTGTTACAGGGGTTGTGTTGAGAGAAATCCTAAAATGTCATTCTTACACCACCCTTAATTACTGGGGAACGAGATGTGGTTGTTAATATCATCATCTAGGGAGGCATTTCACTGGGATTTTCATTTGTTTTCCTAGGTTCAATTGATCCTCACCACATCCCGATAAATCTGAGATAAAATTATCAGGCGATAGCATTTAACGCGTGCTTGATTCACGACAGAAAAAGTTAAGCGACATCTAAACCACCGATTTTTCTCTAGTTGTTTCCGAGGTTGTTTCTATTGCGTCATTTGAAGTCATCGGGTATAAAATTTCACTAAGAATTTTCAATAAGAATTCAGGTCACCAGGAACCAGCCGTGAACTTAGCAGCCTTATGAACCCAAGTGTGGCGCAACTGCACAACCGGTACCCAAAAAAGAATGAGGAAAAACGCAAAAAATCCCTCCTGACTGTAAGGGTATATACTCTTTTAAAATCCTCCATCTTTTTCCTTCAGAAAAATTGGAAAAAAATGCGCTTTGTCTATCTTTGTACTCTTCTTTCATGCGATGAAACATTTCCGAGGATGTTCTATTCTCAGATTTCTTCCTGCTTTCTTTCCCTTCTATTAAAACAAATTTTATATCCCTAGAAAGCGCTTAAAGAGCATTATAAATCTATTTTGTACTCGGTTTTGTATCATTCGTAAACACTAGGTATATTTGAAGCAAGGAAACTGTTTAATTTGTTAATAAAAATCGATATTCACAATGTGGTTGTTGGTTGCGGCATCCGGTAACTCTCATTTTCTGAGAAACTACCTCGGAAACTACACTCATAGAGATGCTCACTATGCCGTAAGGGTGCAAGAAGAAAGCACAAGTATTCTAGTAAGCCTCGTAGTAAGCATTTCCCTCGGCATTTCAGGTGAATCACAAATTTATTTTCAATGGAGGAGATTGTTAGTTAGCCTTATGGGTAGCTGATAGCCCCACAGTTTCCATTTAATTAAGACGTCTATAAATAGGGCAATTAATTTCAAACATGCAATTTAATAAGGAATTAATATAGAGTGACACCATTTCAACCATAGCAGTAATAAATTTATTTAAGGTTTAAATTTAATTCAATTAATACCGAGATTAATACACAATTTATCACAGGAATTAATTCAAAACATACCTATAGAAGTTATTAACTACAAGTTAGAGAAAAATTCTACAATCCGAGCTACAATTCTTGTTTGTAGGTAATTTATTTCCTTTTGTGGGAGTTCCAGCTTTATAATCCAGTTAGAACCCCCAATTTTAAAAAAATCTCCCAATTTCTACACCAGAGCAGTAAAGTACTTTTGCATTTAACAACTTTCGAAAGTTTCGAAACCGTTTAATCTCTTCAAGATCTTTTCCGGGCCTTAAGGCCATTGCTATACGTTTACTACGAGGTTTACTCGAGGGTTTACTACGTCCTGTACAAAGCTGTCAAAAACCTTAGAGAGCTGTGTAAAGCACTTAAAAGGTTCCTACCAATGTTCTGTAAACCACTAGGCTTTCCTAGGTAAGTCTAACATCTCGTCTAACATACTCCCCAGGGTGCTTGCTATCTTGAAAGTTTTGGAAATATACTGAAAAGCTTTGGAAAGGCGCTAGGGAGGCTTTGCAAGTCTTTGGTCTCCTGAATCAAATATCCATTGAGCACGAATTCTGTTCAAGTGTTGCATAATTATACTATTTTTTATTACTGTTATTGTATGTGCACATTTCTGTTCTCGAGTTATCATCTCCAGTCCCACAGGGACCTGTCAGTGCAGTGTCCTCTCCCCAGTTTTCAACCCAACAACAAAAATTTGTCAATTTTGAAAAATATGCTTCACGAGAGATTATTGTTTCAAAAAACATATGCATGTCATAAATCCTAATTCAGTATCCATATGTACATATGTCCATATGGCACACTGATAAAATTTAAAGTGACCTTCGCGTTATTTGAATTATTTGATTTTGATGTGCTTTAATAGATAAGATAGTCCTCGCGTATAGTTATATCGAGTATAATTGTGTAATCGAAGTAGTAAAGTGTAATTAAAGTGTAATACTTTCATTTGATAATGAAGCCACTCGAAGTCACTTTTGGCAGTAGTACCTATACTCTGATACTGTTTGGCGACTTTTTTCTATACGTCATTATAACGGATGATTCATTTAAACTAAGGATAATTTGCGAGATAATGTGTATCTTACGCAAAATATAAAGGATGTCTGATGAATTTTTAGAGCCCTTTAACGCTTTTCAAGAGCTTCTCAGAACCATTTCATCTGCACTTCGAAGTCATTTCCAAAGGTTTGTAGGTCGCCCAAAGTCGAGCCCGAAGTGCTTTCCATGACGACCAAAGACTTGTCCGTCCCTACTTTCCATTCTTAAGAAGAAGATCGACAAAGTTTGAAAATTGTTTCTCAAATCATGTGTATATGAATTTAGTTCGAGTTATTTAAGGTTTGGTAATCAATCACAATAAGTTTTCATATATCGAACACCCCTAAATGGAACCCATCCCTATAATTTATTCGAGTCGGGAATTTTTTCTCGCCTACTGTCTCATTTATCCATGAATTTTTTCAAAATCAGAAAGATTATACCGGATTATACCTCCGATTATACCTCGGATTATACGAAAATTACATCGTTCTTCTC